>NW_025814896.1:125763669-126186169 GCF_022079265.1 Lynx rufus
AGTATACCAGACAATCACATTCTGCCCTAACATGCTCAGGGGCCTTAAACAAGAAGTGTTCTGGAAATGCCAGTAATTGGTCTGACGTTTCGAATACTGTGTTCTCTTATGAAGACCTGGGGCAAAAACTGGTTAATTTGGTAAGGGGCACATGCAATCACATGAGATTAACCTTGGGTAGGGTCTGGCCTTGGTTACAGGAAGTGCAGTCTTCAGAAAATGTCATTGTTGGGGTTTCTCCTTTTTCCTTCCCACCTCAACTTTACAGGAAAAAGGCAAACAGCAGCATATATTCTCATGCCAAAGATTTAGTCCAGAAAGCTATTTCCAGGGTATGCCTTGGGGGCAGTTCACAGTCAGGCCAATCTCCTTCTTTGTTTCTGGTCTTGTCTATGGGACTATTGGGAAATGAGTGTTTTGTACTCAAGCAAGAATGGGAGCCATCCCCGTATCAGTACCAATGCATTTTAGAAAGATTTCCAACGTGTCATGAAAGGGTGACACAGAAGGAAGCTTAAGCTTAGAGCATAGATAGCAGAAAATGAAGTTAACCCGCAGTACTGACTACTAACACACACACACACACACACACACACACACACACACACACACATGCTCCAGAGAATTTTTTAATAGACTATTTTTTTAAAGAGAAATTTTAGGTTCACATTAAAATTGAGCGGAAAGTACAGAGATTTCCCATATAACCTCCGGGCTCTCCCACGATCTCCCACTATCCACATCCCCTACAAGAGTGGTACATGTGCTACAATTAATGAACATGCAGTGACCCATCACTATCACCCAAAGTCCATAGTTTACTTTAGGGTTCACTCTCGGTATTCATTCTGTGGGTTTTGACCAATGTATAATGACATGTTTCCACCATTTGAATTCAGTTGTTACTTAAATTGTTTTTTTACAAAAGCTAATGTTGGTGACAGCACCCCCCCCCCGTTAAAAAGTCACAAAAATAAAGAAACTTTGCTATTGAAAATATTTTAATTAAAGAATCTAATATGCGAATTTGTTGATATTTCTTCTTGGAACTTTATTCAATCCATGCTGGAATAAATAATGAAAATAGTAATGGTATCATCCATTAGAAAACATTTAATCCACAGCTGGGAAAATTAGAGACAACAAAACCATTTTTATTGCCACACTTATCACAAATCCCCTACATAATTTTATGAGAAAGGTCATTAAACTTGTAGCTACTGCATTATCTTTTTCCTTGGACCATTTCTGAAACAACATTAGTTTTTCACACTTCTTTACATCTGAAACATTAAAAAAGCCTTAATCGATGCTTCTACATAAAAAGCAAAGGGCTAGGTTTCCCATCATAAAACGTTATGTTGTTTACACAAACACGGCAGCTAACCTCGTAAAACTCATGATTTCCCAGTGGGGTCCTGCAGGGACACTTGGCTATGCTAGACGTCACACTGATTTCCAGCACTGAAGCAAAGCCCACTTCCTACGGAAGCCCCCTCCCAGCCCTGGCCCTCACTTATCAGACTTTTCAGTTGGGGCGCACTCCGCTCAAGGCCTCAGACTGGCACCTCTGAGTAGCTAAGAAAACAAATGGTGAGGCGGGAAGACTTCACACAAGTGTCAGCCGTTCTCACTGGGTGCCCGTGTCCTCACCTGTGCACCTTAGATGAGAGTTCCCGCCACCTGAACTCTGTGGCCCCCGCCAGCTCCCAGGGCCCCACTTTCAGCACGTCTCTGGTGGGGAGATGGAAGAGGGCCCGAAGGCATCACACATTCTTTTAAAATCTTTCTTTAGAGGTTCACAACCTTAGAATATCAGTGGCAAGAGTTTTTATCTTTGCTTTCTAAAGTCAAATAAATCAGTCAAGCCAAATGCTTCAAAAATCTAAAAGTCATGGACTGTTTTCAAGTGTCTGGTTTTCTTTCTTTAAAAAATTTTTTTTAAAATGTTTATTTATTTTTGAGAGAGAGAGAGAGGGAGGGACAGAGAGAGAGAGAGAGAGAGAGAGAGACAGAATCTGCAGCAGGCTCCAGGCTCTGAGCTGTCAGCACAGAGCCTGATGTGGGGCTTGAACCCATGAACCATGAGATCATGACCTGAGCCAAAATTGGAGGCTTTACTGACTGAGCCACCCAGATGCCCCTCAAATGTCTGTTTTTCTAATGAAAATCAGGATAAATATTTAAAAGTTAATCACTTGCTTCCTCTATTGGGGTCAAGATATGGAACATTTTTAAACTTTTTAAAAAAACATTTGTTTATTTTTGAGAGACAGAGAGAGATCAGAGAATGAGCAGGGAAGGGACAGAGGGAGAGGGAGACACAGAATCTGAAGCAGGCTCCAGGCTCTGAGCTGTCAGTACAGAGCCCGACATGGGGCTTGAACCCATGAACTGTGAGATCATGACCTAAGCCAAAGTCAGATGCTTAGCTGACTGAGCTGCCCAGGCGCCCCTGATATGGAACATTTTTATAGCTTTAAGTTTGAAGACTAAGTATTTGCTTGCGTTCACAACAACATTTATTCTTCAGCTTCAGGGAAATGCAGTGCTTCCACATTGAGTAATTTTACAAATAAAAGGTACTTTAAGAATCACCCCCATTTGTTTATTTTTACCCCTGTGGCCATTTTCTTTGTGGATAGTCGCTCAGGGATCTCACTGGATCTTCCCTTATCATACAGGCAGTTGTAAGAGTGTCCTTGGGGAGACTGAGGCAAGAAGGATTTACCTTGCATTGTACAATTCCACCATGTTTAAATGTTGAGAACTTCATGACCTCCATGTTTCTTCCAGGGTTAGATCACAGCCTTTCTGACTCCGGAGTCCCTGCTCTTAATCATTCTGCTTGCTCTACCTGCCTTCAGGGAAGGAAGGAGAATCAGACCTTGAGATAAATTTGAAATCTAGCTGGGGATATAAAACTGAAATGCATACACAATGGCTAATATGAGGTAATAGTTGACAGAATGATGTGGTTAACAAATAAATGTTGATGATAAACAAAGAAGCTAAGGTTGTCAGCGATGGTTTACCGGATGACATGGGACTTGCTCTGGGCTTTGAAAGAGAATGTAATTTGTCTGGGCAGAGGAGACAGGAAAGGCCAGTGAGGACCACACAGACCAGTAGGAGAGAAGTAGAGCTTCATTATGGTTAAATAGGCCAGGGTCAGATTATGGAGGGTCTTGAAAGACAACCTAAGGATTTTGGAGAGGTTGGAGTAGATGCGCACTAAAGCCCAGTTTCCTCGTTCTCATTTTTCCCTCTTTCAGTTTTATTGAGATGGAGCTGGAGTATGCACTTCAGGAATACTTCAAGGTATACAGCCTAATGACTTGACTTACCTGTATTGTGAAATGATTACCACAAAAGGTTTGGTTAGCATCCATATGCCCGTCTTATATAGATGCTCATAATAGCGTTTATGAATGTATTAGTGGAATTACAAGTCCTGTATAGTGCCTGCATGACAGATCACCTTCTCTTGAAAGGTCCAACAACTTTTTAAAAACAGTTTCTATTTTGAAATAATTATAGATTCATATGCAGTTATAGGAAATAATACAGATAGATCCCACATGCCCCTCACCTAGTTACACCTGCAAGTAACATCATGTGTAACTATAACACAATATCAGAGCCAAGAAATTCATATTGGTACAATCTGCTGACAATTAACATTAATACCATTCATTGACGACATAGATGGACCTAGAGGGTCCATAGATGGGCCCAAATCAAAATAAGTGAGAAGGAGAAAGACAAACACCGTAAGATTTCACTCCTATGTGGAATCTAAAAAACCAGAAACAAATGGATAAACAAACAAAAAGCAGAATCAGACTTGTAAACACAGAGAACAAATAGGTGGTTGCCTGGGGGAGGGAGATGGGGGATGGGCCCAATGGGTGAAGGCTCCCAGTCAGATGGTAGCTACACTTGGGGTGAGCGTAGCATAATGTTTAAACTTGTTGAATCACTCTGTTGTACACCTGAAATGAATGTGACATTGTGTGTCAACGACACTCAAATAAAAAAAAAATTAAAGAAAAAAAAAGGGGTAGCAGCGGGGGGTGGGGGTGGGGCAGAGAGACTAAAATGAGTCTCTCCATTCTCATTTTTTTTTTTTAACAAAATTACTATAACATTACTGTGTTAGGTGATAAAGATTCAGAAATCCGAGGCTAGCAGTTCCATCTGCACCATTATATCCCAAGCGCCCACCTGGGTGCCTGGTGCTCAATAAATTGATGAAGGAAAGTGTGAATGACTATCTGTCTCCAAAGACCTCATAGGCTAGTGGCCTAGACCAGTGTATCCAACGCCTTCACAGGGTGCTGTTAAACACGGACACGTGTGCAAAAGCCAGAGGACAAAGGGTGATGAGCTGGATGGGAATAGAGGAAGGAAAAGCTTCATGGAGGAGGTGGCTTCTCAGTGAGTCGGCATTGCTCTGTGGTATGGTCCACTGCGGGAGTGGAGGGGGTAACGGAGGGACTCGGGGGATGAATCCGGAGGCTCAAGGAGGCTGGTCATGACAGTCTTTGGGAGCTGTGCCCGGGAGCTTTGACCTGCCCTGCAAGGATTCGGTGCAGGCCGCTCTCCAGTGGGCATGAGCATCACCTGGAAGGCTTCTTAAAGCACAGATGCTGAGCCCCATCCCAGAGCTCATAGTTAGTAGGTCTAGAGGGAGGCCCAAGAGTTTGTATTTCTGACAAGGTCTTGGGTGGTAGGGATCCCGCTGGTCTGGGGCCCCTCTGAGACCCACTTGTGTCGGAAGTGGATTAGAAGAGGTAGAAACTGGAAATAGGGAGACCAGTCAGGAGGCAGTGGTCTGCATTAAAAAAAAAAAAAAAAAAAAAAAAAAAAAGATGCTCGTCCAACCTCTGAGACGGCTCAGTGCCAAGACCAGAGCCTGTATCTTCAGACACTTACTCCACCATCTCCAGTGGGGAGAATCCTGGCCCAGCACGCACATATTTTTTTTTTAACTTTTTTTTTTTAACGTTTATTTATTTTTGAGACAGACAGAGACAGAGCATGAATGGGGGAGGGTCAGAGAGAGAGGGAGACACAGAATCTGAAACAGGCTCCAGGCTCTGAGCTGTCAGCACATAGCCTGAAGCGGGCTCGAACTCACAGAGCGTGAGATCGTGACCTGAGCCGAAGTCGGCCGCTTAACCGACTGAGCCACCCAGGCGCCCCTAGCACGCACATATTTTATCAGAGGCTCAGTCTGTAGTAGAAAACGATATAATTTGGATTTATGCAAGTATCAAGAGTACATATAGGGCTTCAGGTTTTATGTTTTAAAGGATTTTTACTGTTTCAGAGAATGGCGCGGGATTCTTCATCTGAAGTCCATAGCCCAGGGGTCCTCGAAAGTGAAACTGGTCCCGCTGTAGTCAGATTCTCACTTTAAACAAAAAGGCTCGGGGCGCCTGGGTGGCGCAGTCGGTTAAGCGTCCGACTTCAGCCAGGTCACGATCTCGCGGTTTGTGAGTTCGAGCCCCGCGTCAGGCTCTGGGCTGATGGCTCGGAGCCTGGAGCCTGCCTTGGATTCTGTGTCTCCCTCTCTCTCTGCCCCTCCCCCGTTCATGCTCTGTCTCTCTCTGTCCCAAAAATGAATAAACGTTGAAAAAAAAAAATTTAAACAAAAAGGCTCAATGATTCCTCCAAGACAGGGAAAGACAAGAGATTTTAATCCGATGACTTCCAGCTTGACTTTTAAAAACTACTGTCCCTCAGGGAAGGTATACTCACAATGCTGTGAAGGAGATTCCGAAAGCTGAAGGGAGTTAGACATGGGAAGAGAATTCTCAAAATGGTGAAAAGAAAGATTTCATTATTTTGTTGCCTTTCTTTTTTTTCTTTCAGTAATAAAGAATTTGGTGGAGTTAGTTATTTGGCAGTGCATACTTGGGCTGAAAACTTTAATTTTCTTTGCCAAGCTTCCTAAAAATAGTCTTTCTTCAGGCGAGGGCCATCTCAACATGAGCTGTGTTCATTCTAAGCACGACATGTTTTGTGAATGTAATTGCCTATTAACCTGAAGATTTCAAGTGCAATGAGACAAAGAATGTGGAATTATACTTCTTGCAGCATTATGAATTTGTTCTTGTTTTGTGTATGTAACAATAAGTTCTTTCATGACATGGCAGTGGGTGGTGAAACCCGATACCTGGCGAAAATACAATGGAATTATATAATACCAAAAAAGTCAATTGTTTTCCCTTTTGCTAATTAACTCCTTTGAGCGGGGAGGTACTGAGGATGAGGTCAGCTGGTGGCTTTTGTTCTCCAACTAGTTTCCATGCCGTTTTAGGCACTGTCTCTGTAGTAGTGTGCTTTTATAAATGGAGGAGTCTAGTGACTATTGGAACGGCCCCTAGGATGGTTATCCCATGGCTTGGCAGCAGCTTTACTGACGGCACAGAATTTGTCTTTCCTGGGATCCTGACGATAACTTGGGCTTGAGCTGATAAGCGTGTCCCTGGCTCTGTTCTGTTCTCCAGGGACTTTGCACACTGCTAGATAATAGAGCGGGGGCTCACAGGATTCTTTAGGGAAAGATATTGCCGGTTATAGGCCTGACATATGAAATTTGATATAAATTGGGACAATAACAACCCAATGCTGGAGTCGCTGTTCTTATCTTACAGATACGGAAATGGAAGTTCAGAGGAAGTAAAAATCATATGCAAGATCAGTCAGCTCCAAAGTGGTAGAGAGAAGATTCAGATCCAGATCTGTCTTTCTCCAAAGCTCAACCCTGTCCAGCATATATTATGTTCAGTGATGTGTAAGTGGGGCTACCCTGGTGGTGATTCTGTTCAAGGATAATAAGAATTATTTTAAAAGTGACCTAATGATGTACTGATTTCCTTCTGCTTTTCCTAGATCTTCTGTAATAATCGTCTATTTCTTTCATAACAGCAGCAAATCATCTTTAAGATATCTTTAAAAGCACCAAAGAGCTGGGGCACTTGGGTGGTTCAGTTGGCTGAGCGTCCGACTTTGGCTCAGGTCATGATCTCATGGTTTGTGGGTTTGAGCCCTGCATCGGGCTCTGTGCTGACAGCTCAGAGCCTGGAGCCTGCTTCAGATTTTGTGTCTCTGTCTTTCTCTGTGTCACCCCCTCCGCCCATCCTCCCTTCCTCCCCCCCCCCCCCGCTGCCCGGCTCACACTCTGTTTCTCTCAAAAATAAATAAACATTAAAAAAAATTTTAAAGCACCAACGAGGAAAGATAATGGACACTGAGACCATGAAGTCTATGTGAGACTGACCAAGGGGATATACTTGTGACCCCAGGAATGGGAAGCACTACTTGAACAAGACACAGAAAAAGCTAACCATAAAGCAAATGATTGATATATTTGCCTCCATTAAAATGACAAACTTTTGCCTGACAAAAGCAACCATAGCCAAAGTGAAAAGACAAGTGACAGAGTAGAAGATATTTTCAGCACATACATCAATAAAAGATCAGTATCTGGCACATATAAAAATCCCTACAGGACACCTGGGTGGCTCACTTGGTTGAGCATTTGACTCTTTTTTTTTTTAATTTAATTTTTAATTTTTTAAAATTTACATCCAAATTAGTTAGCATATAGTGCAATAATGATTTCAGGAGTAGATTCCTTAGTGCCCCTTACCCATGTAGCCCATCCCCCCTCCCACAACCCCTCCAGCAATGCTCAGTTTGCTCTCCATATTTAAAAGTCTCTTCTGTTTTGTCCCCCTTCCTGTTTTTATATTATTTTTGTTTCCCTTCCCTTATGTTCATCTGTTTTGTCTCTTAAAGTTCTAATATGAGTGAAGTCATATAATATTTATCTTTCTCTAATTTCACTTAGCATAATACCCTCCAGTTCCATCCATGTCGTTGCAAATGGCAAGATTTCATTCTTTTTGATTGCTTAGTCATACTCCATTGTATATATATACCATATCGTCTTTATCCATTCATCCATCGATGGACATTTGGGCTCTTTCCATACTTTGGCTATTGTTGATCGTGCTGCTATAAACATGGGGGTGCATGTGTCCCTTCGAAACAGCACACCTGTATCCCTTGGATAAATGCCTAGTAGTGCAATTGCTGGGTCGTGGGGTAGTTTTATTTTTAGTTTTCTGAGGAGCCTCCATAGTGTTTTCCAGAGTGGCTGCACCAGCTTGCATTCCCAGAGCATTCAACTCTTGGTTTTGGCCTGGGTCATGATCTCTCACAGGCATGAGATGGAGCCCTGCGTCGGGCTCTACACTGGGCGTGGAGCCTGCTTGAGATTCTTTCTCTCCCTCTCCCTCTGTCCCTCCCTTGCTTGTGCTCTCTCTCTAAAAACAAACAAACAAACAAGCAAACAAACAAACAAACCCTATAAATCAATAAGGGAGAGAAAAGTAGCCTAATGCGCAAAGCAGTGAAAGATTTTTATTTGGCAAGTCACAAAACAGGAAAACATAGATGTCCAGTGAAAGTATAAAAAGATGGTTAAACTCACTAGAAAGAAAGAGAACATTAAATGCTACTTCACATTCATCCATTTGGCAAAACTGGTACCACCAAGTGTTAGGAATAAAGATGTAGGAAATGGGGGACTTGATACACTGCTGGTAAACTGGAAGTTGGGGCAAGCACTTCTCAATATGCATGCCCCAGAAACATTATGCGTGTACGTACAAGGAAACATTATATGTGTGCGTACAAGGAAACGTGTATGTGTACAAGGAAACATTAAAAAGATTCTTCATTAGTAGTATTGTGTATAATAGCAAAAAAACTTGGGATCAACTTAATTATCATTTATGTTATATTCATCTTTATAAGCTTGGTTGAGAAAAATAAAGCAAATTTCTGAATGATGAACTCAATATGGTACCACTGATATACATTTAAAAATTCATAGAGAGTGCTTTATACTACTATGTGTATGTACATATGTAGTAAACATATAAAAACCTGCACGAGAGGCAGATGCACCAATTTCTAGTGGCGTCACCCCTGCAGAGAACAGAAGGCAATGGGTTGAGAGTAGGCAGGTGACTGTATCTGTAGTGCTTCATATCTTTTTTTTTAATTCAAATTCAATTTAATGAACATACAGTGTGGTCTTGATTCAGGAGTAGAATCCAGTGATTCATCTCTTACCTATGAGCCCAGTGCTCATCCTGAAAAGTGCCCTCCTTAAAGCCCATCACCCATTTAACCCACGCCCCTCCCACCTCCCCTCCAGCAACCCTCAGTTTGTTGTCTGTATTTAAGTGTCTCTTATGGTTTGTCTCCCTCTCTGTTTATATCTTAAAAATTTTTTTAATTTTTATTTATGAGAGACAGACAGAGCATAAGCAGGGGAGGGGCAGAGAGAGAAGGAGACATAGAATCCAAAGCAGGCTCTGCTGTGAGCTGTCAGTACAGAACCTGATGTGGGACTCGAACCCATGAACCGTGAGGTCATGACCTGAGCCCAAGTTGGACACTTAACTGACTGAGCCACCCAGGTGCCCTCTGTTTATATCTTTTAAAAACAATTGCTGGGGCGCCTGGGTGGCGCAGTCAGTTAAGCGTCCGACTTCAGCCAGGTCACGATCTCGCGGTCCATGAGTTCGAGCCCCGCGTCAGGCTCTGGGCTGATGGCTCGGAGCCTGGAGCCTGTTTCCGATTCTGTGTCTCCCTCTCTCTCTGCCCCTCCCCCGTTCATGCTCTGTCTCTCTCTGTCCCAAAAAAATAAATAAACGTTGAAAAAAAATTTTTTTTTAAAAACAATTGCTGTCTTTTCTTTAGCAAAAGTGGCTGTATGGGGGCACCTGGGTGGCTCAGTTGGTTAAATGTCTGACTCTTGGTTTTGGTTCAGGGCATGATCTCACGGTTTGTGAGTTTGAGCCCCAAATCAGGCCCCGTGCTGAGAGTGTGGAGCCTGCTTGGGGTTCTATCTCTCTTCCTCCCTCTCTGTCCCTCCCACGTGCTCTTTCTCTTTCTCTCTCTCTTTCTCTCTCAAAATAAATAAACTTAAAAAAATGGCTGTATGGGGACATGTATTAACTCTAGGCAGTGGGTATATGGGTTGCTGTTATATTATTTTCAACACCTCTGCACATGTTTAAAATAATTAATAATTTTTAAATTAATAATAAAAATAGAATAAGAGCAAATTGGAAAGCAATTTAATGACTACTGTTAAATAGAAATAATTTTATGGTGCAGAATATAAAGGAAATCTGGTCTTAATTTTTTATTTCAGTAGAAGCAATTAGTCCAGAGATTAATAAAGAAGAACTTATGGACCAAGAATGCTGTTTAGACACTGCCACTGACTACTGTTCAGAGTTCTGTACACTTTTAAAATCACTTGAAAGAGAGAATGCATTTCCATCTGTCTGGGATGGTTTAGGTTAAAGCTTATTTTGAGATTCTTCTGATCATGACTGCGGAGCTCCCCTGGAGTGAAGTAAGCAGGTTGGGCATTTCCCAGGATTCAGAACTGGGGTTGGTCCACAGCTGTCACGATGGTACTCAGTGCCCATGGGATCACGAGCTGCATGAGGCATTAATGGTGCTGCCCCTCAACCTGCATGCTTTGGTTGCCTGATTGCCCTGAACAGGAAAACCCTTAGAACTCCTGCTGCAGACATTCCTGGACTATCTTCACTCCCCAGAGGGAACTCTGTCACCTCCATCTTGGCTGGTATTTTGGAGTCTGCTCTGAAGGCTTCCTACCTATGGTAGAATGGTGCTATGAACTGAATGGACTGTCCACCCCCACTCCATTCATGTATTGAAGCTCTAACCTCCAATGTGATGGTGAGGAGGTGGGGAGCGCTGTGTGTATGGTGGCAGTCACCCAGCTAGTTAGTAGCAGAGCCAGGGAAGGACGCTCCCTCTTCCTGCTCTCAGGCTAGATGTGTTTTTAGCCATACTGTCTTGCGTTTGAAAAATCCTGACTTCTGGGTTTTTCTGTTTTTTTTTTGTTTTTTTTTGTTTTTTTTTTTTTTACTCTTTCTCCTTCCACTGGAAATGAGGATGGCATATGGATAGGCGATTCTTACCGGAAAGCATTCCCATGGAATCCATGAATTCATTCATGACAAAGTACTTTGCCCTGTTTGCTCGAGGCAAGTCCTCAGAATGGTTTAATGCAGAGGAAACCTTTTTAGCAATTCCTTTGCAAAGAGCCAGGTTTATTGATAGAGAGTGACACATTATTTTCCTCTTTGAAATTTGCAGATATAAAAATATTGCCTTGACAGATGGATGTGTGAAGCCCACAAGTTATTCATTTTACCAACTGAATAGCTAGTTACCAAGGTAGAGGGGTGAAGATTAGTGTCAGCGCATCAACACAGGCTCCATGTCTACTGTTCCAGAATTTCCTCGTCTTTAAATTCACTGTATGGTGAGTTTGAAGAAACCAGTGTATGAAAATATGGTGACAATACAGAAGTGATAAGCCTAAAACATAAAACCAAGGAGAGGTGGACCGTGCACATCAAGCTGGGCTTTGTTCTGTATGTGTCCTCTCCAGAGTCACCGGGAGTGACTCCCCCCCGAAAGGTGACCTCCAAGTCCAAGCATTGGCCCTGGGCATGTTTCCCAGGTGCCAAGGAAAGAGGAATTTTTATCGCATTTTAACAGGTGCCTGAAGTCAGATCTTGGGTAGCTTTGCCACTAACTAGCTGTGACACTTAAGGCAGCTAATTGACTTTTTAAAGCCCTGGTCTCATCATCTGAAAATAGGGATGAGACTAGTAACTTCCTTAAGTAGGAGTTTAGAGCATTAAATGAGATGATGTATATAAAGCCTAGCTCACGATGTGCCTCTAGCTCCTACTGGGTACTCAGAAACAGTGGTGGTTATTATTACAGTGGATTTCTTGGCACATTTGGCATGTTTGATGCAAACACCTGCATGCTTTGGTTGCCCGATTGCCCTGAACAAGAAAACCCTTAGAACTCCTGCTGCAGACATTCCTGGACTATCTTCACTCCCCAGAGGGAACTCTGTCATCTCCATCTTGGCTGGTATTTTGGAGTCTGCTCTGAAGGCTTCCTACCTATGGTAGAATGGTGCTATGAACTGAATGGACTGTCCACCCCCACTCCATTCATGTATTGAAGCTCTAACCTCCAATGTGATGGTATTTGTGTGTGGGGGGTGTCCTTTGGGAGGTAATTAGGGTTCGATGAGGTCATGAGGGTCTCCTGATAGGATTTGTATGCTTATGAGAAAGGATACCAGAGCATTTGCTTCCTCTCTTTCTTCCTGCCACGTGAGGCAGCAGTCTGCAAGCCAGGAGGAGAGGCCTCACCAGAAAAGCCTATCAGCTGGCACCTTGATCTGAGACTTCCCAGGCTCCAAAACTGTGAGAAATAGATTGCTGTGTTTTAGGTCACCCAGCCTGTGGTATTTGGTTATGGCAGCCCTGGCCGCCTTACACAGATGGGAAGTGTTCTGTGATTCGTGCTTGGGAAATAAAGCCTACTGTCTGTTCCTCTCAAAGATTCACAGCACTCACTGTGGGTTGAAGGGGCTCCTGTGAAAGAACAAATTCAACTTTGTTTAATGTGGCATTTCTAAGACTAACTGAACCGGGGGAATCCTTTTGGTCTAATTGCTGTTACTATTCCCTAGACCCCGGGTTCTGGATGCCCTCGCCTCTCAGCTCTGCTGTCTGCCTGCTGTGGTCATTTGGAGCCTAGCAAGGGGGCTGCTGATGGCCAGGAAGCCCCCACTGGCACTGTGTTGGGCTTGTGTTCAGGCACTCCAAGCGTCTTCTCGCGCTCCTTTGTTGCACAAACTAGCAGAATACCGCTGGCTGTGCTCCGCAGATGTTTGCTAATCCCCTCTGAGTGTGCCAATGTATGCGAAGTATGCTGGTGTCACTCTGACCGTTCAAGGAGACCATATGTCTGGGATGCAGGAGCACCATCTAGCAGGACCAAAGGCCAGTTCTGGGGTTGGCTCACACACTGTGGGCCACTGCACCTGTGCTCCAAGCATCTAATGACCCCATACACGGCCCCTGTCCAAGGAGACCCAGCCTGACCCGGGTGGCAGCAAGCCCACAGCACACCTGGGCAACTGTGGTCCCTGCCGCTGTCTCTTCTAGGTGGGGTTTTCTGCTCTGTCAGACCGTATTTACACTACGCTAAGGACCACCTGGGTGAGGGTGTCTCTAATTTGCATACAGAACCCTGGGGGGATGTTGCAGATTCAGATTCAGAAAGTCTGGAGTAAAATCTGCATTTCTATTAAGTGCCCAGGAAATGCCAGTGCTGCTTGTCAGCATAGTCCCAGGGCCACAGACTGAGTAGCATCAGCTAGGTCCAGAGGCAGGCTTCTCCTAAGAAGGTATTGTGTGTCTTGTGCAGGGGTCTCCAGGCTCCAAGCAAGTTAACATATTTTCTCTCTTGTTAGAACTGCACGACATCCTGTAAGGTGGTCTGGCAGGAAACTTATATCCATTTAAAACGGGAAGACCTTGAGATTCGGAGGCACTGACTTTATGTATGGTCCATTTGTGTGGAATGGATCCATCCATGACTCTATTTGTTCATTCAGGCCTGTGGAAAATGTTCTAGGCCCTGGCCTCTGAATTGCCATTACATTATGTACCCTCTCTCACCTTCTATTGAAATTGTGTATATACTCATCACCACCCCAAGGTGACTAAAGTCCTTGAGAAATAAATTATGTCAGATGTATCTTCACATCCCCAACGGCTCTTGACCCTGGATTGACAGTGTGTTTGTCGAATAAATGACTGGGTATCTGAGGCTGCTTAATAATTGTGGAAGATAATACGTTCTGTGATTCTTATGTTTGTAATGGCTCCTCATTGCTCATCTCAGGGGTTCTTAATCTTTTTGCAGGGGGAGGTCAAGGACTCCTCTGCTAAGAATGTGATGGCATCTATGCTGCCTTTTCCTGGACGGGTATACGTCGTGTGCATTTTGCACATATTTTCTGGAGTTTCATAGGGAACCTTGAAGCCAGATTCTATAGACTCCAGTTAATAATGTCTAGCTAATGGGGTTAAAAATACACCCTGCAGCCTGGCATCAAAGCTCTTTAGGATGTGGGCAATATGCGTTCTCCCATTATGTACTAGTTGGGGCTCCTTCGGTAGCGAGTGGCAGAAATCCATTTGAGTTAGATTAAAAACAAAGTTATTTTTGTTTTTATACGTAAGGGCAAGATTATTGGGGTAGTTCACAGAACTGATGGAAGAATTGGAAAGGAGTAAAAATTCAGATGCAGCTCCAAAAACCTTAGTGTCTGGAACCAAGGGGCATGAGTGATCTAAGGATCATTTTATCTCTTTATTTATTTACATTACAGGGACATGGCTGAGGGCAGCTTCAGGCTCATGTTTCACAGGTCTGTAAGCAAAGAGAAAAGGGCTCTTTTCTACAAGTTTCAATAATAATAAAAATAAAAAGTCCCAGGGAAAGTCTCTAATTGGCTTGCCTTGGCTCCGTGCCCATCCATGGACCAATTACTGTGTCCAAGAAGGATGTCTGGGTCACATGCCCACCCTCACAATCACTGTGCCCAGGGAGGGGAGCAGGCAAGAGGAAGGTAGAGCCCATTCACACTGCATGGGTGGAGGGCTGAGAAGTTTCCCTCAAGACAGGGCAGTGCTGTGGGATTGCTGGGGAAATGGCGTGGTAAGGGGAAGCTCCGATGCGTGTTGTCTGTCATTTTTTACTTTTCCAAAATTCGTTGTTCTAACTGCATTGGGTTGTTCCTTGCCCTTCACACGCATTATTCATGCCCTCCTCTGCTTCTCCTGGGCTTCCCTCCCCACCCTGCTTGTCCCAGCCTCTTGGTTTGCTAGGGCTGCCATCACACAGTACCACAGACCGGGTGGCTCAAAACAACAGAAATTTATTCTCCCACAGTTCTGGAAGCCAGAAATCTGACATCAGGGTGTCAGCAGGGGTGATTCCTCTGAGGGCTCAGAGGGAGAAAATGTTCCATGCCTCTCGCCTCGCTTCTGGTGAAGGCATCTCTCTGTGTCTCTCTCCTCTTCTTATAAGGACACCAGTCATATCAGATTAAGAGCTCACTCTACTTTGGCATGACCCCATCTTAGCTAGTTCCATCTGCATCTGCCCTATTTCCAAATAAGATCACATTCTGGTCATATTCCTGGGAGTTATAACTTAAACATATCTTTTGCAAGACGCAATTCAACCCCTAACAGCCTCCCGGCCCGGATCAATGCCAGTTTCTCCAGAAGGAACTTTGGTGACCATCTCAAGTTAGATGTTTCTCCTCTGAGCTCCCGCTGTCCTCTCTGAATGGTTGCCCTATGCCATGGAGACTAGCTCTCTATGCATATCTTTCATTGTCACATGACTGGAAGCTCCTTGAGGTCAAGAATCCACATCTTTTTAATATTCCCTGTGGTGCTTAGAACGGTGTGTGGCAGTTACTTTCATAGGTCGACTTGACAAAGTCACGAGCTGCTCAGATATTTGATTAAACATTATTCTGAGTGAGTCCATGAGGGTGTTTTTAGATGAGATGAACATTTGAATTTGTAGATGGACCGAAGCCTATTGTTCTCTCGAATGTGGGAGGGATTCATCTAATCCCTCGGAGGCCTGAATGGAACAAAAGTCTCAGAAGAGAGAATTTGCTCTCTCTGCCTGTCTCTAGGCTGGGACATTAGTCTTCTCCTACCTTTGGACTTGGGACTCAGACTGGAACTTAATGCCAGCAGCTGTCCTGGGTCTCCAGCCTGCTGACGTCAGGCAGATCCTGGGATGCCTCAGTCTCTGTAATCATGTGACTCAATTCTTGCTAATAAATCTCTCTCTCTCTCTCTCTCTCTCTCTCTCTATATATATATATATATATATATATATATATGTATATTTGTATATATGTCACATCCTGTTGGCTCTGCTTCTCTGGAGAAGCTAGACTAGGGCTAACACAAAGTGCCTCCCACAATGTGAGTGCCCAGGGAATGAAAGAGGGGGTGATGGAACGGTAATTGGAGTGCTGGGGTGCCTCCCAAACTCTCTTCACCCAGCCGGGGGAATGCCTCAAAGAGAAACTGGGGATAAGTGACACTCTCTCCATTCAGTTGTTCTCAGCCTCAGCCGTACATGGAGAAGCACCTTGAAGAGCTCTGAAAATCTCTGTGCCTCTGACTAATTAAGCATCCGCACCTGGGAAGGGGACCCAGCCATCAGTCGGTTTCTTTTAAATCTTTGCCGTGAATTCCCCGCACACTGGAGGTTGCAGAGCCTTGCTGGGGCAGCGGGAGAGCTCCAGGCTCATGCTGGGTGCTTTTCCCAAGTGAGTCTCGCCTTTGGACTTAACCTTGGATCAGGAAAGCATTATGATAGCACAAACTTTGGAGACAGGTGTAAATTTGTTCCCGGTTGACTAGGCCAGGCTACCTCCTAGGACTCAGAAAACCCAGTGTTTGAAACTTGCTCTGAGTTAATGTCCTGCCTGCATTCAAGCTCAGATTCTTGGAGAAGGGCCTCGAAGAAGGAGAATTTTCATGCAAAATGTGAGTGGGCTGTGTGTCAGCTGTCAGCACCAGGAAAGGAAAAGGACCAGGGGTGCTCTGTGTGTAGCTGGTGACAATGGGATGTCACAAAGAGTTACTAGGGGAAGAAGAGCGTCTGCACTAACAATGCCATGGCGGGGTGCAGGAGAAACCCAGAGCCCCCCGGGGACTTTGGAGAGCTGCATTTCAGGCCTGTGCAGGAATGACTGGCCAAGCCTCCTGATGCCGGGGGCTTGCAGCAGGAGATCAAAGCCTCGGGGCGCCTTGGCTGGGGTGGTAGCTGGCCACTGTGTTCTGGCCTCCTGGCCGCTCCATAAACCATGTCTGACAGGGTGGCATCTCCGGCAGGCCCGCGATGCAGAAGGGAACACATGCGGCCATATTTCAGCCTGGACGCCTGGACCCGAATGTGAGCGCGTGCGTGTCTGGGGCTGAAGTTTCCCTGAAGCTGATTTGTGACCGTCTGAATTTACGACCTTGGAGGACAACAGATCGACCAACTAGACCCATATGTGTTTAGTCCCCAAGCCTGCGTCTCAGAGAGCACAAGGGGGAGGATGGGAGGGCGGAGGTGGGGGGATTTTACTATGTTCCCAGCAATAGGTGGTGATATAGGTCCTGTCAAGCAACGGGTTTTTAGAGGCATTTTTAGGACATCTCATCGTCCTCTTCTTTCTCACCCAGGGTTGTCTGCAGTGCCTGGAGCTGAAGGGCCTTGTAGAAATTATTCAAAATCACAAACATTCCACAGGAATTGGATAGGAGACTGATACCTCAGTGTCCCCTCTTTGGCTCAGCAGCCCCAAGAACACTTAGCTTCATGGAGGCAGCTCTGCTTTAAAAGGAGCAGGGATGGTGGGGGGCACCTGAGCGGCTCAGTTGGTTGAGCATCTGACTTCGTTCAGGTCATGGCCTCACAGGTTTGTGGGTTTGAGCCCCACATGGGTGCTGACAGTGGAGCCCTCTTGGGATTCTGTCTCCCTCCCCCCCCCCCCCGTCATGCTCTGTCTCTCAAAAATAAATAAACATTAAAAAAAATAAAAGGAGTGGGGCTCAGTTTCCCTTATCCATGGGGAGTGGGATATCTCTGCTCCTGGACAAGTCTTGGGACACCCTACAGAAGGACACAGGGACTGATTTGTGCACAGGTGGGGGCGGTGGCCACCCCAGCAAGACTTGCCATCCCACAGTCTCTCCCGTCTGCTGTCTGCCTCCTCACAGGTCCTGCCTGTCTGAAGGCCAGGAGATGAGCCAGCCCTCCACTGAGCCCTTCCAGAATCAGTCAGTTAACAAACATCCCTGGAGCTCTGTGCGAGGCCTACTCCTAGAAGGTTATGAATTACCATTCTTTACCCCAACAAAGGCAGAGTCTAAAATGCTTCCCCTCAGGGACAGGTGACACAGACTTGTTCAGACAGAGGTAGGGCCTGACCTCAGCTCCTCTCCTGAGAGAAGATACACAGTATCTCAAAGGGGAATGCGTGAGGGCACAGCAAGGGACAGAAGGGGAAATGGGAAGGAAAGGGCTCTGTTAGGGGGTCACAGGTGCCACACATGCTTTCTTGTCTCCCATCTTACAAACAGAAGTCATAGATGTTCCTGGGCATTTGATGTTCTTCATTGATCAACCCTTGTTCAGGAGGCATGCATACATGGAATGTGGCCTCCCAGCCTGTGATGGCAGGTGTGTGTGTGTGTGTGTGTGTGTGTGTGTGTGTGTGCACCTGCATGCACACTCCAGGCATAGAGAGAGATTCACTGGTAGCAAGGTGACAAAAAGGACGATGAGGTAGAAAGGGTGTCTAAATTGGAGTAAGAGGCTTGGTATGGACTGAATGTGGCCCGTCCCCCCAAATTCTTATGTTGGAACCCTTTACCCCATATGAGCTATGGAGCTATGAGAAGGTGGCCGTCTACAACCTGGAGGAGACTGTCCTCAGAACTCAACTATGCTGGCATTCTGATCTTGGACTTGCAGCCTCCAGAGGTGTGAGGAATAAATTTCTGTGTACACATCATCCAGTTTATGGTACTTTGTTACAGGTGCCAGAACAGACTCAGATAAGGGCTACGTTGTAAGCAACAGCTCTCCCATGTCCTAGCAGTGTGACTCTGAGTATAAATTCATTCTGCTAAACAAATGAATGATTCCTGCTCTGTTTCCCTTCTTTACGTGGTTGTTAGGAGACCTGAAGGGTAGGACATATATGGCACTATTCCGTAGAATCTAAGTTTTCTGAAATATGCAGAAAACAAAAATCTTTTGTGTTTGCTCTTAAAGCAAAACACTGCCATGGGGCCGCCTTTTTTTTTTTCCTTTTCTCACAAAGGTTGAGAATGTTTCTGTACACATGATTCCAAAATACCGTCAGCTTTCCATTTTAGTTTTAAATTGCCATCTGCCATAAAGTCTCTCAGCAATGAAACCAGGTTCCTCTTTGTATGGATTCCTTGGTTTCTTCTCTGCTATTTTGTGACCTGGGAACATGAGCCAGGACGAGGAGAACCAGGGACTCGTCCAGAAATGTTCATGTTGGGGGAAGATCCTGACTCCTGGATAATGAAGTGTGGATTGTTGGCAAATTTCTAAAGATAATATTTGTGGCAGGTAAAAAATAATGTCCAGTTAAAAACTTGGCAGTAATTCTCTCAGGGAGAGAATTGTCTTTTGTTTGGTGAAATACCTTGATGGCTTTTTTGAGTACAAAAGGTGAGCTCGCCCTAGGACATGCATTAGACTGGAGGTGGTTTTCAACTGTGCTTGCACATAAGGAGCTTTGGAAAAGTATGTGTGCTTCTGCCCCAGCTCCAGAGTCTCTGACGTAATGGCCTGGGGTAGAGTCTGGGCATCACTATTTTTAAACACCGCCCCCCCCCCACCCTGTCCCCAGGAGATTCTACTGTGTAGCCTGAGTTGATTCTCCTGCACTAGACCCAGATGAGAGGGACAGGTAGAAGAGTGGACAGAACTGGGGGGCTGGTAGCCTGATGAGAGAGATGAGAGAGGGAAAGAGAAATCACCTGGGTGGCAGTGGGCTGGGGCTCTGTGTGCACAGGTGGCCAGCGAAGTGTCTCCAGTGTCCAGAGGAGCCAGGGACAGTTAACAAAGGAATCCCTGGCATTGAGTTTTAGGTTGTTCTCTGCGTTGTATATAGTACATACAACACTACCTTGTATCTCCAGATCCTCATGAACATCTCTGTCTGCCCAGTCCAGTGTCCATAGTGCTGTGGGGGAAATGCTGGAACTTAGGCTGGCCCCACTGATGAACAAAAACAGCCCAACACCTGCAGGAGATAAAAACTGAAGGGATTGAAAACCCAGCAAGACTGGGAGATTGGAGTGAGGAGGGAACGAGGACACAATTGCCCCCCTAAGAATCCTCTGGGATGTTGGAAAGGATGCTTGGTTTCCTACCGTTTGTGGGCCAGGGATTCAAGGCAATTTTATTTAAATCTCAGTGGATAGTGCCTCAGCTGCTGGGGGACATGAAGGCTTACAAACAGCTGACACTCGAGCCAGAGAATAATAAATAATTCACCACCTTCCACTCTTTCCACCGTATACACTCCATGTGTGGAATATTTTACAGTGATCACAGTTCATTCGCATTCATCTCTCTTTGAGCTTTCCAACAGGCCTGAGAGATGGGGAAGAAAGGAATTTGTCACATGCGATCGCGAGAAAAGGGGGTTCTCAGCGGCTGTAGATTGCATCCAGGAGCCGCAGGGCTTGAAGGCTCGTGGGCTCCGAAGCCTCACTGCTGGTCCTGACTCAGTGCTCAACCCACCATTTCAGCCCAAGTTCGGGTCTCTCACAGCCTTGCCACTGCAGGAAGATCTTCTGTGTTAACACTCTTGTTTTTAGACAACATGAGCTCCGGATCGAACATCTACTTTAATCTCTTCCCTGTCTGCCATCTCTTCTCTCCCCTCTCCTTCTTCTGTCTCCTTTCCCCATCTCCTCATCCCCATCCACCCACCATTTCTTTAGCATTAAAAAAAACTTTTTTCAGTTTATTTTTTGAGAAAGAGAGACAGAGAGAGAGAGCAGGGGAGGGGCAGAGAGAGAGGGAGACAGAGGATCCCAAGCAGGCTCCGCACTGTCAGCACAGAACCTAACATGGGGCTTGAACTCATGAACTGTGAGATCATGACCTGAGCCTAAATCAAGAGTCAGACACTTAACCGACGGAGCCCCCCCCCCCCACCAGGTGCATCCCCCCTCCCATTTCTTTAGCATTTACATGGCTATGCTCTCATTCGATAGACTTCCCCTAGATTAGGGTGGTCCTGCGTGGATTCCACCTGGGAGTGTTTTTGAATCCTTTCTTGTTTATTCGGTCTTCTCTGTTTCTTTATCTGACTCCAGGATGAGTCAAACGTGCTTACCAGCATGTATTGCAGAATCCCCCGGTTTCTAACCGGGAAATGGTCGCCCTGCGTCTCTGGGAGGAACTTCCTGGCTTTGCTCGTGGACCTCCACAAGTTGTTGATGTAACACATTCTCGGCAGCTAGAGAGGACTAAATATACTAACTGGCTTGAGCTGACCTTTGCTCTAGATTTAGAAGAGAGGCATGGCGACCTGTTTCTCCCACATGGAAACAAACAGTGGAGTGGATTTTATGCCCAGGTGTTTGCCATATAGCTTGATACAAAACCATGTCCTGGAAAACTATAAGCCAATCTAATTTATAGAAATAAACTGAGTGAGAATCATTATTTTTTATTGGTACCACTTAATGTGAAGAAAATGCACATTTTCCAAAAATATGGAAAAAACGTTCCATTTGCCTTATTGGGTCCAAATGTTAGGTTTAAATTATTTTACTATGCAAACTTTCTTTCATATCTTGGCAGTAGTGATTTCCATTTTTATTCCTTTGGTATCCATAATCTTATGAGAATCAAAAACATATGCTTTGAGATCACTGGACAGCTCCTCCTCCCACATTTTAAAAATGCACAAGGAAGGTTATTGCTCTGGTAGCAAAAATAACAGGAACGCTATGGGAGAAAATTATGAGGACATCGAGGCTGAATGGGAAAGAGGTTCAAAAGGTGCACTCTGGTTTTCATGCTTTTGATTTGCAAGTCATTAAGCTGGAAGAGCCCCTGCCTCCTGCTGACTGCCACTAGGAATGTAATTTTTTCTTCTCTAATAGAGGATTGCTTATTCAATGACTCCAGGTTTTCAATATCGGAGGAGAATAGGGGATCTGGATTTTCCAGCGCTGCCTAAGATGGGGCACTGGTTACAGGGCTAAGAGTAGATGGACTTCTGGCCTCCCCTTTGTCTGCACGAGGAGGGTGCCCTTGGTGGGGAGGCAGAAGCATCATACAAATTTTGGTCTCAGGAACTTTAGGCTGACAGAGAGAAGCCAGTGAAGAGATGAATGCTTTGTGTTCTCTCCTGAGGAAAAATTATTAGAAGAAAAAAAAAAACACTTGAGGAGAGTCAGATATTAAAATGTGATGAAAGGGTGTTTTGTAGCCAGGGTTGAAGCGATGGGCATCTCTTGGGACAACTGGCACAGGAGTTCCAAGACTGGGGGCAGGAGAAAGCTCTACCACAGGAAGCACGAGCTGGGACGCCCCATTGCCAACACTAAGATTGGCCCCCACCGCATACACGCAGTTCAAGTTCCGGGAGGCAGTAAGTACTGTGCCTTGAGGCTGGACCTGGGAAACTTTTCCTGGGGCTCCAAGTGTTGTATGCACAAAACAAGGATTGCTGAAGTCGTCCACAATGCATCCAACAACCGACTGGTCCACACCAAGCCCCTGGTGGAGAACTGGATCATGTTCACTGACAGCACCTGGTACCCACAGTGGTACGGGTCCCCCTGTGCACTGCTCCCGGGCCACAAGAAGGGGACCAAGCTGGTTCCCGAGGAGGAAGGGATTTTAAACAAAAAACATTCAAAGAAAATTCAGGAGAAATATGATGAAAGGAAAAAGAATGCCAAAATCAGCAGTCTTCTGGAGGAGCCGTTCCAGCAGGGCGAGTTCCTTGCGCGCATGGCTTCAAGACCAGGCCAGTGTGGCCCAGCAGATGGCTGTGTGCTAGAAGGCAAGGAGCTCGAGCTCCATCTTAGGAAAATCAAAGCCCAGAAAGGCAAATAAAGCTTCCTCCCTTCTATCTTTGGTCACGTAATGAAGGTGTTTATTGTTCTAAATAAATAAATAAATAAATAAATAAATAAATAAATAAAATGTAACAAAAGGAAGGTGAGAAGAGTGTCAAAGGAAAAGGGGAAGGGCAGATGAGAGGCTCAGTGTCTTCCAGGGGTAAGAGGACAAGGGCCCCAGTGGCCTGGTCCCTTGCCCAATGAACTGGGTCATAGTCCAGACTTTGCATCGGCACGTTATAGAAAGTTCAGTGGGTGCTCCATCAGCCAAGACCAATGTTTCCAGAAATATGCAATGTCATTCTCTGCCTCCTACCTTGTATTTGCCCTGATTGTCCTCTCTGGGACTTGGGTCTTTGTTCGGTGCACATAACTGTATACTCCAAGTTTCTGCTGTCCATGAACTGGTGATTAGTGAGCACATGTTTTTCCACAGCTTGCTCTTGTATTTCTGTAGCACTTGCTACTTTATATCCTCAATGACAACGTTACATTGGCCCTTTCTCCCTTAGTCCATTCAAAAAACTCACTCTTGTTTCAAAATAGACACAAGTGTCTTATTCTCTATGAAATCCTACCTGATCTCCCAAAGCCAAGCTGTTTCTTTTCTCTTTCAAGGCCCCCTGTACCTGGTGGGCACACAACAATTATTGCCCTCATTTTTCTGTATCGCACTCTTTTTTCTGCTTGTCTGGGAGCTCTTCTACATGTAAACTTGAGGGCAGAAACTGCCTTAATTACCCTGACTTTCCCTACATTTCATTATCGATTGCATTTTAACAGGTGCTTAAATAAATGTTTTTGAATGGATGATTGAATGAATGACATTCATTCATCTAGGCCCTTATTGGTCGCAAGGATGAATACAAAATGTACTTCATTTGCAAATAAGCAAATGTAATTAAAACAGAAGTACTGTAAAAATTTTGTTTCTGGCGCCTGGGTGGCTCAGTCAGTTAGGCGTCCGACTCTTGATTTCGGCTCAGGTCATGATCTCATAATTCTTGGGATCGAGTCCCCCCTGGTCGGGCTCTGTGCTGACAGTTTGGAGCCTGCTTGGGATTCTTTCTCTCCCTCTCTCTCTGCCCCTCCTCCACTCTATCTCTCAATGTCTCTCTCAAATAAACATTATTTTTTTTCATATTATACTTAGTTTTTGCATTCTAAGAATAAAAGGGAGAGCTTACAGCTATGTGGTTAATAGCCGAGTGGAATAATGCAGACTCCCCTTATACTAGAACTCTCTGACCCACATTCCACACTTACCTTGACTTTCTGACATTGACCGTGGATGTTAATCAGATGGTGGAATGATTGTTTCATGACCTTCAGCTCATTTATCTCTGGAAATCAGTACTGACTTTTCGTGGAACAAGACTAAAAATGCTGAGGGAAGGCACCCTCAGCATTGGGGGTATAGTGTCTCATTTGTTTGGGTGGGGAAGGCTTTCAATGACCATGATTCAGGAAGCAGTCTTATGGCCAGCCATCTGTGTAGACTAAGGGGTATAAGGGTCCCGTCAGGAACAGATTTCACTGCATCAGGACTTCAGTCTCTGAGGAGATTCATATCCCAGGTCACGATAGTTCAGTCTCCAGAGGCAAGTCAGACTTCCACTCATTCATGGGTGTCTTCTTCTCCAGGTCCAAGTCCTGCTTGGAACTCCCTTCATGAGGCTAACGATAGAGCAGGCTTGTGGTTGGTAGACCTGAGTGGACCATGTTAGTAATCAACCAGACTGGAAGCGTGGTAAGTGCAGAGAGCTGGGAGCTAAGGGAATTCAGTGGTGGTCCTGGCCCCTCCCAGTTCCCCATCACTGGCCCCATTATGGGCCTCAGGCAAATTACTTAACCTCTCTGAGCCTCACTCTTCTTTTTGCAACATGTGAGTCAAAGTTGCATTTCTAATTCTCTTCCAGAATACTTATAATACCTAAAATACCAGTCTGCTTAGCTTTTTTTTTTTTTTTTTTTGTATCCCTAGGGCCTTTCTGAGAGCCTGGGAAGTAGAAGTGGCTCAGATCCTTGGAGAAGTTGATGGCCCTTTGAGAGGCAGAAGAGCATGATAATGTGTATGACTCCAGCACCAACTGATCTCATTCAAATCCCAGCTCCATCTCTTCCTACCTGTGTAGACCTTGAATAAGTCACTTAAACGGTCTGTGACCCAGTCACCTTTTCTGAGGACACTAATAACCTCAACCTCAGGATGATTATGAAATTTGAAAGTAGTCATGCCTTTGAAGCTCTTGGGGCAGTTCCTGAAGCATATAACCTTTAATCAACATGAGCTACTGTGATGCCACCTCCTAGAGGCCACCGTTTACTCATAGATGTCGAATAATTTTCATGTGTAAGATACTTTGGTAATTTTTATTTAAGCTACTTAGATATCTTTGCCAGTACATGGGCTTATGTGACTTTGTCAATGAACTCCAAAACGTATGGTGCTGGTCCTTCCTACACAAGTCTTTTTTTTTTTTTTTTTTTTTTTTTTTGGGTAAATTCAAGTTAGTTAACATACAATGTAGTCGTGGTTTCAGGAGTAGAACCCAGTGATTCATCTCTTACATAGAACACCCAGTGCTCATCCCAACAAGTGCCCTCCTCAATGCCCATCATCCATCTAGTTCGTCCCCCCACAACACTCCTTCAGCAACCCTCAATTTGTCTCTGTATTTAAGAGTCTCTTATGGTTTGCCTCTCTCTTTATTTTTTATCTTATTTTTCCTTCTCCTATGTTCATATGTTTTGTTTCTCAAATTCCACATATGAATGAAACTTATTTTGCTTAGCATAATACGCTCTAGTTCCATCCATGTTGTTGCAAATGGCAAGATTTCATTACTTTTCTTCTCCGAGTAGTATTACATTGTGTGCGTGCGTGTGTGTGTGTGTGTGTGTGTGTGTGTACCACTCATCAGTTGATGTGGGCTCTTTCTATACTTTGGCTACAGCTCTCTTTCTTACGTAAGGAATCAAGAGATAAACTTTAAGGCTTATTCTTGTTTTTAAAGCTACATTCTTTTTTATAATAAACTTTTTATTTTGGAATAATTTTAGATTTACAGGCATGTTGCCAAGATAGAGTAGAACATTCTTGTATACCCTTCACTGAGTCTCCCCTGATATGAACATCTTATGTAACCATGGGGCATTTGTCAAAACTAAGAAATTAACGTTACACGTTATTGTTGACTAAACTTCAGGCTTTTTTTGTATGCCACCAGTTTTTCCACTGATGTCCGTTTTCTCTTCAGGGTCCCACACTGTACACAGTTTCCCTGTGCCTTTAGTCTCATCCCATCTGGGACAATTTCTCAGTCTTCCTTTGTTTTCTGTGACCTTGGCAGTTTTGAGGAGTACTGGTTGAGCACTTTGTAGACTGTTCCTCACTGTAGGTTAGCCTGATATTTTCCCCACAATTAGATTGGGATTCTGGGTTTCGGCAGAAAACACCCCAGAAGTGAAGGGCCCAGGCTACACTTTAATGAGAAATCTCTATGTTTTTGCTGTCTTTCACTTCTCTTCATGTTCTTTTCCTCTCTTTGAATTATCACTTGCCCCCCCCCCCCCACACCCAATATGCACTTACAGTCTGAGGCAACCAAAGGGTGAGAACTGAGTTGGGCTTTGGAGGGAAATTAGAATTTGGAAGTGAGAAGGCATTTTGCTTGCCTGAGTCTCCATCATATTTGATGAGGATAGGACCTCCCTTACTCCACCCACTGCCCCAATTTGTGGGAACCTGGAAGAGGTTTTGTACTGACACATGGCATAGATTGAGGTTTAGCTTCATTTCAAGGTGCAGGTGTTAACACTTAGTGATTCCCCTTCTTCTGTCCTTGTTCCTCAGAATTCCCACACCTCCACCTCTGCCTCTGCACGCTCAAATTGTGCCCTCTCTTTATAACCCAGCTCACTTGCCCCCTCTGTGTCTCCAAAGCCAGGCTGGAATTCAAGGTGGGAATCAGGGTAGATGTACAGACTCGAAGGAAGGCACATGTGGCATGGGATTCTGGGAAGAGGCTCAGCACCTGGGCTAATGGTAAGGCCTCTGGGAAGTTGCCCACACTTCATTTCTGGTCTTCAGTGTCAGAAGGATTGTGCAAATGCTCAACCAACCTCAGCCCCATTCTTAGGTTGCATATTATATGCCACTGCTATCCTCACTGCCTCACCAGATGCTATATGGTCATGAAAGAAGATAAGAGGGAGAGAGATTGACTGCACAGCAAAGTTTGAAATACAGGAACTTTCAGGTTGGGATTTTCATGTTTAAAATTTAGGACAGCAGGAGGATTTGGTTGCCAGTCCCAGATCTACCTCTCTTGGAACCTGTATTTACCCAGGGCTGCAGAGGGAGGGAGAGAGAATGAGGATGGAGTTGGCAGGGGTGGGGCTACACCTGCAGTTCCCAAGTGATCGTGGACAGCGAGGCCAACAGGGGTGCGGTCCCTGGCTCTACCACAGTCTTGTGCACAGGGCACAGAATTGCCCTCCCAGCACATAACCTCCCCCTCGCATTGCCCCTTTGGAGCCCCCACTTCCCAGAGCTCAAGCTTGGTTTCAGCCAGTGGCCCCTCTCTTCCTAGGGCTCACACCTGAATCCATGATCCAGGCCTGAGCATCAGTATATAAGATGGACACCATCTGTCCTCCATTTGAAGACCCTCCTCCCAAGAGCAGATCCCCTCTGCAAGCAGTGAGAGCAAAAAAAAAAAGGACGAGAAAAATCTGAAACCAAAAAGCCACCAGCCTCCAAATAACTACCATTGCCACAAAATAGAAATCCTTCAGGGCTTGGGTTCCGGCAGGCTCCATCCCATGTCTGACTGCCCTGACTGCCCAGCTCCTTGCTTCTCTGACCTGCTTTCCCACCTAGGCAAGTCTTCCTAGCTGGGAAGGGGAAACCTTTGACATAGATGATCCCCGAATGCATTGCATGAGAATTGATAAATAATTTAAGCTTAATCACAAAATGGTTTTGGAGGAAGAAAATGTTCTTGAAGTAATTTAAGCCTAGTGCTTAAAACTCTACATAGAAATACTTCAGGTAATGGTTATTAATCTTCTGAAATCACATTTCTTCTTTTTAAAAAAATTTTTTTAACGTTTATTTATTTATTTATTTATTTATTTATTTATTTCAACGTTTATTTATTTTTGGGACAGAGAGAGACAGAGCATGAACGGGGGAGGGGCAGAGAGAGAGGGAGACACAGAATCGGAAACAGGCTCCAGGCTCTGAGCCATCAGCCCAGAGCCTGACGCGGGGCTCGAATTCACGGACTGCGAGATCGTGACCTGGCTGAAGTCGGGCGCTTAACCGACTGCGCCACCCAGGCGCCCCCGTTTATTTATTTTTGAGGCAGAGAGAGACAGAGCATGAACGGGGGAGGGGCAGAGTGAGATGGAGACACAGAATCGGAAGCAGGCTCCAGGCTCCGAGCCATCAGCCCAGAGCCCGATGCAGGGCTCGAACTCACAGACCGCGAGATCGTGACCTGAGCTGAAGTCGGACACTTAATCGACTGAGCCACCCAGGCGCCCCAGTCTTCTTTTTGAAGATAGTTGAAAACCAGGGAGGAGGACCCACAAAGATAGCTGGCAGATTTCAAACTCAGTATTTAATTTTCACACGATTTAGGCCACAGTGCTCTGCAGTTTGTAGGTTTGTGAAGGTTAAAACTCATCGGACCCCATGTTTTCTTGAGTCGCAAAATCACGATTGGGGCCTTCACGAAGGATGTCTTCAGCCGCAAATATTTGTTGGGGGAAAAGCCTTGTTTTAAACATAAGAAAGAAAGTGAAACTGATATTCTTTATGCATTTCTTTGAGCTCCAGCCTGGTCTGGCATTCATTTAAACCAAATATTGCCGCTGCTCTGCCTCCGCTGTGGCAGGACAAATCAGAAAGGGCCCAAGAATAATCCATAAACTGCAGGCATTCAGAGCTGCTTGATGTGGATTCAGGCAGAGCATACTGGAGAACATCCCCAAATTATGTGTTCTGTGTTCAAAGAAACCACAGTTTCTCTTCTCTCCCCTCCACCCCCATTTTACCACATGCTATGATGATGGGAGTTTGGGTTTGGGAGGATCAGTGTCTGGGGTTCAAATCTGGGCTCCTTCGCTTGCTAACTGTGAGATCCTGGATAAGTTTCTTGCTTTCCAAGTCTCAGTTTCCTTATTTATAAAATAAGGCAAATTATTCCCACCTTTCAAAGTCATTGTAAGCAGTGGTGATGGTTTCCATTGAGGAAGCCTGTAGTATAGCTGCTGGAATATGGAAGTTAAGGAAGAGGCGTCCTTTGATTTCTGCCCTGTAGAATTCTACTTTTTCATTGGGCTATGAAGAAACTGAAGAATCTTCTAGAGTTTGTCATGAAGAAACTGAAGAACCTAGAGTTCATCATGGAAAATGAGCCCTTGTCCATTCCACTGGCTTAGTCCCACCAATTATGACTAAAGGGCACTGAGAAATTGTATGGACATCTTGCCTTTGGTCCTGCAGCTCAGCACATGGGGAGGGGAAAGTAACTTGAGCTGCAGCCTGGTCTGACACACTATAAGGCAGACTGCAGGGGGCACAGTACATTATGTCCACTAAAAAGGTTTCATCCTCATGGATTTTTCTTTCAGTGCTTCACTTCCACCTGTAAATGCCTTGTGAGATCTCTGCCTTCTATCATTCTGAGGCTTGATGTTCCACACTACTTGCTCTTAGGTCTGGCTCCAAATAAGGGACTCAATGGTCAGGCTTCCACTTAATTTATTCTACCCTCTACTGACTTCAGCAACTCTGTGGCCTCACTGAGATGCCCAGTCCATTGACTCTGATGTGTTCTCTCTGATCTCACTTTCCTCATGGCCCTTCCTGGCCAAGCTCTGGTTCCTTGACCAGCACATATCCACTCCCTTGCAAAATTCTTACCTCTGTTCCTCCATATCATAGGCTCAATCTGGTTAAACCCAGTTATTTGTTTCCACTGACCTCATACCTGAGCATCTATGATGCAGGGAAAACCCCATCATAACTATGTTGATTGGACTCTCTTTAAATTAGTGACCACAAATTTCAAATTCATACCTTCTCTTATCTCCAGAAATCTCCCAAAGAACCTCACTTTAAGCTGAGGAACTGGTCTCATGTCATTTAGAAAAAATAGATGTGTTACTGCTCCTAAGTGTAGCCACAGTATAGCTGCATAAACGACATGTTATCTTCACTAATGGAGGGATTAAAATAGAGTCCCACTATGCACTTAAGCCTGAATCGAAATAGTTCTGTTCCTCATCCCCTCTTCCAAAGTTTGTCAACCAGTGATCAATTCATGTGGATTTTTCTCAGCAACAACTCCAGTGACAATTGCCAAGTTTTTTTCTTCCATCCTTTGTGCACTGCCTTCACAGCCACCTAAAGGTGGCTTATTGCTGCCTGCGCTGGTGGTGACCATTGTGAGGACACCAACATCTGGTTCAGAGATGACCTTGCTGAAGTCTCTTAAATTCACTCATCTCTGGGGGTTAAAGCACTTCTGATTCTCCGAAGGGGTAGGAAGGATCTCCTCTGTGTCTCTGAAGTCTGGTGATATAAGTCATTGTCCATCCTGTCTACTTCTGGGTCCCTCCCGGTTACTGAGTACAGTGCCCTCCCTCTTACTGTTGTCAGAGCTTTTGTTTCTCCTTCCAGAAAAGAGCAAGCATGGGATTAATTAGTGTTTTGTGATGTTTTGTGAAGACAGAAAATCAGAGGGCATTTTGCCAGATACAGTATCCATTCTCCCAATGATAGATGACGAAAGTCTGTTGACCTGGTACAATGTAGATTGTTTCTCTGACTCTCATCTTTATGAGGGTGTCATACACTAGAAGCATAGTCCCTAATACTCCCAGTGAGTGGGTTGGGGCTCAGTTCCTCATTTGTTAAATAAAAGGGAGGATTTTTAAGGGTACTTCCAGCTCTGAAAAAATTTTTAATTAACTAATTTATCTTTGAGAGAGAGAGAGAGAGAACAGGGGAGGAGCAGAGAGAGAGGGGGAGAGAGAATCCCAAGCAGGCTCTGCACTGACAGTGCAGTCCATCACAGGGCTTGGACTCATGAACTGTGAGATCATGACCTAAGCAGAAATCAAGAATCAGATGCTTAACTGACTGAGCCACCAGACACCCCTCCAGCTCTGGAATTTTAATTTTAATAAGCATCTTGAATGACAACAAGGATAACAATCTTTTAAAACTGTTTTAGGGTCCCTGAATAGAAAATCCTAAGGAAGCATAGCCAGAGGTCCCTGAATTTGAGTCTTCAATGGCCCATCAATTTCCTAGTACAAAAGCCAACCTATTAACAATCATAATGTCTGTGTCCTAGTGTGTCCCAGCTGATTAAGTCACAGTGGAGTCAGGAGGCAACACTTTTGACTGTCCTCCCCATGCATGTCAGTGGGAAACAGAACCCAAGGCTGGGGTGGTAGGGGAGGGGGTAGTCTCTCCCTTGAATGATGATAAAAAAGCAAATTAGGTGCTGAGGCTAATTTGGACAGCAAGTGTGTGGCCCTGGGCATCTCTCTCTGAGCCTTGTCAAGCAGGAATGAAAATAATTCTTACTCTGGTTGTCTTAAGGATTGAATATGTGAAATTCTTAGCATCTGAAAATCACCTTACATGCGATCAACAATAATATTTATTATGAGAATTACTGTCGAATATTGAGATGAGAGATAAACATTTTTTAAAGGCTGGCAATAGATTCTGAGGTACAAGGCCTTTGCTGGCACTTCTGATGTCCAGGTATATAGATAGCTGCTTCTGCTTGCTAGGCTCAGCTCTAGTTCTCAGCCTTACATCCTCATCGTCTGGACCCACAAAGCTTCTCTGCCTCCAACTCAACTCCATATCCATGGTTTCTACTGTTGGGATAAGGGGAAATCCATGGTGGTGGCTCCAGCTCCCTGAGGGAGGCGGTGCCAAATGCACCAGTTTCCTCACAGCACATGAGTTTTTCTCTTCTCCTCACAATGACAGAAGGAGCTTTGCTCATGAACTGAAATCCCAACTTGGCTTGGAAAGGCCCTCACGTCCTCATCCCAGGTCCTGATTCCTCACATCTCTTGGCAACTTGAACAGTTGAAGAGGTTCCCCAGCATCCCGGCAAAGCAGTCATGCTGGCTCTTAAACTTTTGCATTCTGACAGACTCATGTAAATCCGGAAGACCCTGAGCTGCTAATCCCCTTGTTGATGGCATTCTTGGTCTTTTGACTGAGAATTAGCTCAGTGAATTTGTGGAAGTAAAAAGATATTGGACATGGGGAGATTTGGGTTTAACTCCTAAGTCTGGCATTCAGTAGTAACCGTGTGACATTGGCAGAGATTTACCTTCCTGAGCCTCAGGCTCTTATTAGTGAAAAGAGAATGATAATGGTGTCTGGGTTGATGTAGACCTCCATTTGCTGGCAAAGATGCCCTAATATAACTTTAGGTAAAGAGGAAGTAATATGATGTTATGTATAGTATAATCACAGTTTTGGAAAAGGAAGATACACATGCACAGAACAAAAGGCAGTAAAGGATATTCACTAAAATTTTTACGGGGTTACCTCTGGGTAATAAAATGGCAAGTGATTTGATTCTTTGAGGATTATTGTTTTTGTAATCAGAAAATAAAATGCCAGAGTAAAAAAAGAGATATTTCATTTTTAAAAATAAAGTTACACTTTCCTTAAGGTTTTTGTAATTTAAAAGGAGAAGATGTACACAGATCTCTGCAAAGCTCTCAGAGAAGGGCCAGATGAATAGCACTGGCTAGGCTGCTGGGGTCAGACTTCCTTGAATCACCATAGGCTGAGGGGTGAGGAAGTCTTCAGCAAGGAAATAAAACTTTAACTAGGTGTTAAGATGACAGAAGTGACCCAGATATACTTGATGATTTTAGGCAGGCATGTAGGGAACCCACAGCATCGACTGTCTCAATTCCAAAATGGTAGTGGCCAAACTCAATAAATTATCTTTAAATATCTCTAATATGCTTGGTCTTATACTAGTTCCCATTAATGTATGTTTTTTTCATAAATAAGATAATAGACATCTTTTTAACATTAGAATCAACAATTTGGCAAATGTTAAATGCTTACCAAAAAGAGCACCATTTTTATACATGCTGTATAGATATTCACCCTTATACATATATTTATATCTTCACAGACATACATGTAATTAGTTTTCTTCCAAAATTGCAGCATGAATGGGGAAAAAAATCCAGATTCACTTGAACCAGCTGTCCTGATATTGGATGCAGGCAAGAAGACAAAACAAGCTTTCCAGAAATCAATTTCTTCTGCAGCTTGGGAACAAGGGCTGGGAGTAACTCTGGGCATCTGACACTGGGAGCTCCCAGTTAAAAGGGAGGGGTCATCTGGAGTGATCACCATGGGGAAGCTTGGCTTGACCAGAGGTGATGGTGCCCATCCTCCCCAAGAACACAGGGCACCAAGGTCTCAGCTTCTCTGTGTCTTACCAGTTTTAGATGTAGATGGTTACCAAGTGTCCTAGAGGATGGAACATCCAAGGGAGTTCAGGGAAGATCAAAGCAACCTATTTGGGGGAAGAGGTATGGCCCAGCCAGAAGTCACCAAGCAGATTTGAAGCACTGCATCTACCCATTCAGGTGTATCTCTTATCCCCTCTCTCTCTGTTCAACACCTAGCCAATGTGAGCTACTGAATATATATGTGCTTTCGTAAGTCTTTGTGCCTGGAACATGTTACAACGCCTTCCTCTAGCAAACCTATTTTCATCTTTGATAACTCAGCTCAAGCTCCCTTTCTTTATTCTTGTTTTACTTCTGCTTTTGTTTCAGACTTTTTTTGCATTTTAAAAATGGAAATTATTTCTTTACTTATCTCTGAATATTCTGAACACATTTATTTTGAAGTCTTTTAAAAGACTACTCCGTGAAATTAATTTCATCTGGTGTGAATTCCTGCTCTGATATTATTGGCTGTCTTCAGAGTGTTAGATTCCTTCCTCTATTTTGGAATTTAGATTGGCAGTCTCTCTTTGCATGTGATGTTTTTGTTTATTATTTTTTCTCTCTCCTTCTTTGCTCACCCAGGTGGCTTCCCTCAGTTCTCCTGAGTCTAGGACCATATCTAATGGAAATTTGGGTTTCTGCCCCAGGGAGGCATGGGGGACATTCCAGACCCAGCCATAGGCCAGTGGACACTTTGGTTCTGTACCTTGTCATGAAGCTCTGTCTTCCTTCTATAGCATTCCTAGGCCATGGTCCTGTTAGACGGTAGCCCCAGGTAATTGGGAGCAAGAAGTTTTACTTGGTGAAAGCATGGTGTGAAATCTTGTCTCAGTCTGTTTCAAGCAGAGACACTGCCTGTCACCCTATCCTGATGCTTCTATCTGCTTCTACAAGCCTGTAGCTCTGCCAGCTTGTTACTGGATGTTTCTGTTCCACTTCTGTTCCACAGGTATATTTTGGTTTCCATAGTGACTCTGCCATTTTGTTCCCCTCTTTGCATTTTCTTTACCATTGCTTTGTACTGTGATCAGAGAGGGCATGTGGCTTTCAAGTAAGTATACCACCTTGACCCTTTGAGTTACTGAATATTTTCATAAGTCTAGAAATTGTTCTCTGATAGAGGTCATGTTCTACTCAGTCTCAGACAGAAAGACTTTACTGAAGTTTTTCATTGTCCACTGAGTTCCAGTAATTAGCACAAGAGAGGACAGAAGACACAGGGGCATGGCCATCAGTGTGGAAATTAATTTCTGCTTGGAAGTAAATAGATCTTTGAAGTCTATAGCTGGCAGAATTAGCAAATCCCTCTCCAAGTAGTTAGTGTGTCCTGGGTCCAGCCCCTGCTGTATGTAGCAGGCTGTGAGGGCAGCTTGAGTGGCCAGAGTGGAGGAGTCATCATTACCAGCTGCTCCATTGCTTCTTTGCTTCTCTAGTCCTCTGATCAAAGGGAGTCTGGAGGCCGGGAGGGAGCAGAAGCAGTGCGACATTCTACCTGTTCCATTGCAGGGCTTTGCACTTGGATGGTGGATGGTGGTGGACAGGAAGCACTTCCCCGATGCCCTTGCTCCTACTCTTGCCTGCCCAACAACCTGCACAATGCCTCATGGATTCAGGTCGATGTGTGGCTCCCATTTTCAGTTAGACTTTCCTCATAACACAGGTTTCATCATTTCAGAAGGAAATTGGGTGAGGAGGGGATTCAAATGACATAGTATCTTGGAAGTATGCTTGACATTTTGTCTTAAGTATCTTGGCATGCCATACAGAACCTAGGACAGGGCAGGGTATGTAACAGCCATTTAATTCTTATTTGATTGATTGAAAATCTGGGTGATTTTTCAACTGGAGAATAAAAAGCTTAATTTCACTTTGTAACAAATAGCTGCAAGCACACAAGGTGTAGCCAGTTGGGTGGTGCTGGTCTAAAGTGCCCAGCCTCTTCTGTGGTAGTGTCTGCATCTGTCAAGATCCTTCCAGTTGCAAGTGATAGAGTGGTAGACACCCAGGAGAATACTTTCACTCCTGAGACTAGAAAACCCAGAGGTAACACAGGCCACAGACACAACTGATTGTGGGACCACACCAGCCACCATTTCTGACTGCTATTCTTCTGGGCTGGCCTCATTCTTTCCTGTTGTCGGAGGCAATAGAGCACAGGGGTTTGGAGCATAGTTCTGGAACCAGATGGCTATGTGACCCTGAACAAATTAATGAAACTCCCTGGATCTCAGGCTCATCATCTGGAGAAATTCCATGGTAATAATGGTGGTCCTCTCATGGGTTCTTGAGAGCCTTACATTAGCAAATGTGTGTAACTGTGTAGGGCAACACCTGGCTCACAGCACTGTCATCACTGTGTGAGGTTTGCTGTCGATGTTGTTGTTGCTTTGTCTCTGTAGGCTGGGGAGAAGGATGCGGCCTTAGGTGGTTGCAGATGTATATCATTCTTGCCCAGAGGAAAGAAGTTTCTTTGTGTTAGCATCCATGTACATGGCTCTTCAGGGGGCCTGTTACTTGCTCTGCTTGGTTCACATGGCCAGACCTTGGACCCATTGCCATGATAAGAGTTGTGGTAACTGTGATTGACAGGCCCATCCTAATTACAAAAACTTGGGGACCAACAGTTGTCACAAGAGGTAGGAGGCATTTTACTGTCCACTCATCCATCTACTCGGTGAATGTCTATTATGGACTAGGCATAGTTCTAAGCCCTGGGGTTACAGCAGTGGTAACAGAGCTTACAGAGCTTCACAGAACTTACAGCCTACTAATAGCAAGAGGAGACATTCAGTGCACAAATAAATGAAAGGAAATACTGGATATAATAAGTGCTATGTTTAATATAAAATAAAGAGATATCTGGGAGGGTGATTCACGGGTGGTCAAAAAAGGCATCTCCGAGTAGGCCACCTTGAAGCTGAGATCTGGATGCCAAAAGGAGTCAACCAGGCATAGATGTGTAGGAAGAACGTTCTAGGCAGATGGAGGAGCTAATACAAAGGTCCCAAGGCAGGCGTGAGCTCCGTGTGTGGGCACGGGCCTTAGCCGAAGGAGGGTGGGGGAGGGGAATTGGTTGCTGCTTTTAAGAAACCGATGCCGTCTAAGCTCATTGTGGTGCTGTGATTGGAAGGGGCTATAGGGAGGCAGGTGTGGGGGCAGAAGAGGTGTCGGGGCTGCTGCAGTGTCTGAGTGTGAGTTGTGGTGGCGTAGAAAGGGTGTCCTTTCACAAGAAGGGGACGCCGGAGGAGGGAGGAGGAGAAAACGCAGAGTTCTGCGTTAGATTTGCTAAGCTGATGTCTCAGGAGACAGGCAGGTGGAGATAGCAGACAGGCACTAGAAACATGCACCTGGAATTCAGGGGAGAGGGCGGGGCTGGGAATGGAGCCATCGGCAGGTGGATGACATTAAAACCGAGGGCTGGATGAGGTCACCTGGGGAGTGAGTGAACCTGGCAGGGAGAAGGTTGCCGGGATAGAGTGGACAGGGCTGAAAGAAAGGGATGTTGGCTGGAGTGTAAGAAGGCTTGTTCTCTCCCCTTTCTGAGAAAGGTAAGACACTGGTGCAAAGTTCTTTGTGAGGGGCTTGGCCACAAAGAAGGGAAAGAATTCCTTTGGTTCTCCTGCTGGCCTACCTTCACCAGGCTCCTGGAATGTTCCTGAAGCTGAACAGTTCAGCTTTGAACAGTCTTGCTCAAATTTCTTAGGCATTGGTTTTATTAGTTAATTGGTATTTACACTCTCTTGGAGCATTTTATTTTTGTTAAAGCTTGCCATGGTTTTGCATCTTTTAGGAATTATTGAAAATTTATGAGCTCTGGATTTGCGTACTGTTCTCACAGAGGGGTTCTTTGGGGGTCCTGCCCCCATGGGGAGAGTTTGAGGGGTCAGGGGGAGATTACTAGAACTCTGCCCCCTCATTTCAACAACACAGTTGTACGTTTTGCTGTTTTATACAGCAATCTGTGTGGGATTCTAAGAGTCATCTGAAGATAGCGTTTTCCACAGAAATATGAAGATAGCGTTGCCACAGAAATATGAAAGCCACAGTGGTGGGACATCAGCTTGTTGAAGGCAGAGATTATGTCTCACTGTGCATTCTGCTTCCTCTGTGGGGCTGAGCCCCTGCTTGGCACCCAGCAGACTCTTGGTAAACTTCTGCTGAGTGCAGTTGTAGCAGAAGTTCACAGGCTTGAAAGGTAGCAGCCTTAGCACAGAGGGTGCCTTCAAGCAGGGATGCAGATTCTCAGCCTCTAATTGTACATCAGAGGTGATTACTGTGGCTGCAGAACTTCCTATGCAGCATGGAAACAATTACATTAAAATGAAGTTGGAGATTCCAGTAATCTCCTTGGAGTAGACAAATAAACTTTGAAATCGTTTACAAATGATGCACCAAATCTGTGTGGCATCTGCTCATTGTAGGGGGAAAATTGGTTTCTTCCAAGAGGCTTCTCATGTGATGACATTGCTGTTTCTCGTGATGAGGAAGGAAAACAGGAGGTGCTTGATGGGGCGACCCCGCCTTGGACCCGAACTCTGGGCATCCTTGGTGTGTGTGAGGAAGCTGAGAGCCAGTCCCCCTGTCCAGCACCAGCCTCTCACTCTTTGGAAAGTGTTCTGGTGTGAGATGGGGACCCGAGTGCTGGCCACCACTCCTGGGAGGATGTTTTCTCAGCTTTGCCTTTTCCAGGCTGGTGATGGGGGGGGCTGCCCTTTGATGGGCTTTGATGACGAGCCAAGAAGCTAGGAGAGCTTGTCCCAGACACACTCCCCTGGCATAGCCTTATGCTTGGGTCCCCAAGCCAAGAAGGAGGGTGTTCGGAGTGGTCACATTGTATGTGAGGGCACATTCCCGAAGGCCTTGCCTAATCCAAACCTTACATAATTCAAGACTAATTTTCCTATAAATAACTCTTTGATAAATAAAGTTATGAAAGTGTATAAAGTGGTGAGAATACATTCTTGAAGTGTGTAAGTTTCAACTTTTGGAGCCTGGGGCATATTATATGACATTCCTAGGCCGCTGTGGTAGCAGCAAAATTTCCATTATCTTTGGGTGTATGTAACTACTTTCTGTAAACTTAAAGGTGCACCACGTTTAATGATGCTTTTACTTTTCTAGCATTTTCCGTAATCGCTGTCCTGGTGCTGTCTGCTAAACTAAACGTTCAGCACACAAAGCTACTTGTCTAGTTTCTTCATAGGATGCTATTGTATCTCATTTCTGGTCCAAAGTATTATGGCTGCTAGCATTACTATTGCTTAATGAATGTTTGGATGATACTGCTGTTAAGATATAAGAAAGATTTTGAGTTACAACAATAGTGAATGTTAAAGAACCCACACAAGGTACGAGTGCAAATACAGCAGCATGATTTATGAGCTTTTGTTAAAATGATGGTGGGTTGTCCTACTTAATAGCTAAAATGGTTCTATCATGTGATCTTAATGGGAAACATAGTTTATAATTCATTCAGCCAGAGAGATCGGAAATGATGTGACCCCAGAGAAATTTTCCAAAAACGTTGGATTCATATTATTTCAAAATTGGTGTACGAAGCTAATTAAAAAAATTGTGCTATTTCAGATTTGGAGAATTGAAAATCTCATATTATCCATGCCATGATCAGTGAGGATTATTTTTGTTGTAGGCGATGGAACAGCTAACTCTCTTAACAGCTAACATTTCTTAAATAAATTAGAAATGTATTATGAGGATATTGGTGTTTGTCAGAGAAGTCTCAAGCCCCTGTACCTGGCTTCAGGAACAGCTGGAACCAGGGGCTTCAAGCTGTCTGTGCTTCCTCCCTCTGTTTTTTGCTTTTGCTTCTCTGAATGTGTTGAGACTTGATTCTTCTCTCCCATAAAACTGGCTACATCCTTTGTGCGGTTCTGTGCAAGACAAAAACTTGGTGGCTTTTGTCTAAAAAGAAGGGAAAAAATGTTTTCCTTGTTTCTATGGTCTTTCTTTAAACCTGTCATGGGTTTTTATTTGCCATTTAATTTCCCTTTCTCCAGGGCACAAGGATACTTGTAGGGCAAGTGCAACTCTCATCCAGTGTGGGCACTTTGACTCAGTGCATGAGATGTACGCACCTCCTGATGTTCCCCACGTGGGGAGCGGGGTGGGAGGGGGGCTCACCAAGTGGGGGCAGGAGAGGGGCAGCCCAGAATCTATTCAAAGGATGCAGGGAGGTGGCAGGAGGCTCCAAGCTCCTGATGCTCCATGCATTGGCTTATCAGACTTTGCTTACTGCACTTGTTTCCTAGAGCTAGAAGTCCAAGATCAAGGTGTCTTCAGGGTTGGTTCCTCTTGAGGGCTGTGGGATGGGGGTGGGGAATCTCTTCTATGCCCTCCCTCATCTCCTGGTTGTCTCAGACATTGTTTGGCTTGTAGAAGGTGATCTCAATGTGCCTTCTCATCTTCTTTCTGTCTGTGTCTGTCTCTGTGTCCAAATTTCCCCATTTTATAAGGACACCAGACATGTTGGATTAGGTCCCACCTCATTCCAGTATGACCTCATCTTAACTAATTACATCTGCAACTGTCTTATTTCCAAATAAGATCATATTCTGAGGTGCTGGGAGTTAAGACTTCAACATATACATTTGGGAGGGGACGGAATTCAGCCCATAACACTTACAAAACAGAAATTCAAAGAAAAAAGTATTAAGAATTTCAAAACGGCAACTGCAGAGCATTAAACCCCAAATGGGGCTCCCCTTCTGAGCACACAGCCCATGGGACTGCACAGATTGTTTGCTCACTCAGCGTTTCCCACGTGGCAGGAAACAAGGCTCTTTAGCTCCTCGGAGAGAGATGACTCTACCCTCTCTTTGCTGGATATGTATGTTATCAGGTTTCATCTCTGAGCCTAGAGGTGGCACTGGGGCCCATGGCAGGAACCCACAGGCACTGCCAACTCCATGTTCTAAAGATAGCTGTCGGTGAACACTCCTGCCCACGCACTGTCCCCTCCCTGACCAGAGCTTACTAACAGTTGGTGAAACGGTCTCTACTTCCTTCACCATTACCAACACCCTCACCCACCCCACCCCCCAAAGTCCATAAGCAGAGGACTAGGGAGGGAGAAAGGGTGAGACATTTTGGGCAGGATCCTTGTTTTGTGAGAATGGCAGTACCATCCTGGTTGGTCTCTCCCAGTAATACAGAGGGCATGATCGACTGGTCTGGGTTAGCAATAGAAGAAGCCAGAACCTACAGTGGGCAGTTAACTATTTCTTATTCCCTCCTGCAGGCCAGGCCATGGGGAGTGAGGAGAGCAGGTATCCCTCTAACAGACTAGACCTCCCCACCCCACTCCAAGTGCACAGTGGGAGAAGGGGTGAGGGAGGAATCCAGTGCCTCGCTCCCTGTTCCCCTCTGTGCAGCACAAGCCTTGCCCCCCAGCAGAGCTGGCTGTCGGGGCTGACCCAGAAGCTCCCTCGTGACTGAGGGAGCTGCAGAGCAGAGGAGGTTGCCAAGACTGCTCTGATGGCCACAGGGTGTCCACAGGCCATGGACAGGCCTGCTTTGTTTAAAGGGACACTGAGTGTGATGCTGAACAGGATGATGCACCGTGCAGATGCCAACCTGTCTTGACCAGGAACCCCATAGGACAAGAGGAACTTGAATAAAAATAAGCAGAATCCAAGGTGAACCCTACTCCTTAGCTGTACTGAATAGGAGTTTGCTCAGGAACACAGCACTGCAGAATCCACAGGAGACTCTATTTCTATTTTTGTGTACACGTTTCTGCATAAGTTTAAAACTCTACTCCCTCCAGAAATGAGGGGGAAGGGAATTATCCTCAGTGATTGTTTTTGACATGTCCCCTACATTGTGTGTTGATACATAGGTACTTAAGATGGGTATGCTCTTGCCTAACTTTTTCTGCCCGATTTTACTGAAGGTGATAAAAGCAGTTGTTAAATCCTGTTCATTTAACCTCTGCAGTGTCCCTAATATATGTTCTTATTATCAGAGGCTTCAACAGGCTCTCCCTGCCTCTACGCCCTACACCAGTTCTTAGTCCTTCAACACAAATGGCTTTGCTGGGAAGAAGCTACTCTACTGAATGAAGTCACATTAAGGCCTGAATGACTAATAGGCTCAGGATAGTCCCAGAAGTATTTGCATTTTACCCATAACTTTAAAAATAGTGGGTTTTCAAACTGCTTAATAAATGTATGTGCAAGACGTCACATCTAGGGTAGAGATGGTTTGGGGCAGGGAGGAAACTTGTCACCAGGCTGAGTTAGAGCCCCATGCTTTGGAGCCCGACTGCCTGGGATCTTGCCAACTCGGTGATCTTGGGTGACTTACTCATCTATAAAAGAGGCAAATGATAGAGCATTTACCCTACATTGTTGTTGTGAGAATTAAATGTGATAACTCCACACGAGTCTTTAACAGAATACCCTGCACAAATTTGGTGTTCAATAGATGTTAGCTATTGTTATCACTACTATTATTGCCATGATCATTATTATTAATGTGTACCTGCTTTTGAAAAAAAAATTTCATGTTTATTTATTTTTGAGAGAGAGAGACAGACAGACAGAGTGTGAGCAGGGAACGGGCATAGAGAGAGGGAGACACAGAATCCGAAGCAGGCTCCAGGCTCTGAGCTGTCAGCACAGAGACCAATGCAGGGCTCGAACTCACGAACCACGAAATCATGACCTGAGCTGAAGCCAGATGCTTCTGAACCACCCAGGTGCCCCAATGTGTGCTTCCTTTTTAATCCCTTGCCCCTTTCTCTACTTTCAAATATTTCTTCTTTCCTTTCTTTATTTCCTTTCCTTTCCTTTCCTTTCCTTTCCTTTCCTTTCCTTTCCTTTCCTTTCCTTTCCTTTCCTTTCTTTCTATTCATTCATTCATTCATTCATTCATTCATTCATTCATTTCTTGTGATTGGTGCCATGACAGGGGAGGAAATCAACAGTTGTGCATGTTTGCTCCTAGTATCTCCATTTGAAAAAAATACATAAACCAACTTGCCTGTCCCTATGTGATAGTGTGCTGTCTTGATATTTATAGAGCATGTCAAGTACCTCATTCTTTTTCTATACTGTCTTCACTGTTCTTGGTCCATTACTCTTTCACATAACTTTTAGAATCAGTTTGTGAAATTCACACAAAATGATGGAATTTGATTAGAATGACATTAAACCTATATATAGATCTGCAAGAAAACAGACATTTTTATAAAACTGAGCCCTCTATCCATAAGCATTTATTCAGGCCTTCTTTACTACCTTCAGTGTAGTTTTTATGATTTTACCTACAAAATGGTTTTCATATCTTATGTTATATTTATTCCTAAGTATTTCATATTTTTGATGGTATAGTAAGCAATATGTATCTTAAAGTTTTATTTTCAGATTTTCTTCCTGGTGCATTGAAATATAATTGACCTTTAAATATTGATTTTGTATATAATAGCCTTGCTAAATTCACTTATTTATTCTAATGGATGTCTATAATTTCTTTGGGGCTTTCTATTTGGCAATCATACCATATTTGAATATTGACACTTTTGTTTTTTACTTTCATCCTCATATTTACTATTTATTTTTCTTGTTTAACAGCACTGGTTGTGATCTATAGTATAGTAGTGAATAGAAGAAGAAATTCTTGTCTTGTTTTTTTTTTATTTTAAAGGGAGATATGTCTTCTGTAGATTTTTTTAAAAAGAAAGTCAAAGGCATTCTCTTCTACTACCAGCCTGCCAATTTATTTTTATTATTATGGATGAGTATTAAAGTGTATTAAATTGTTACACATTTGATGAGATGAGATGTTGGTTTCTATTACCTTTTTATACATTGCTGGATTCAGTTTGTTAACATATTAATTTTTCAGTAATATTCTTATTAAATTTTGTTACTGAAGTTTTGTTATTAAATTTTTGTTATTGAACTTGTAAAATGATTTGAGGGGCATTCCCTTTTGAAACTATTCCTTGGGATATTTTTTTTAAGACTGCAATTCTTTGTTTCATAAATGTTCGGTGGATCTTGTTTGTAAATCATCTGGACCTGTTATGATGGCTTATGTTTTGTCAGTATATATGTTAGTTAGTGTGAAGTACTTAAATACAGATTCCGTTTATTTAGCAGTTTTAGGACAGTTAGACTTTATTTTTTTTCTTTAGTCAATTTTGTTAAGTTGTGTTTTCCAGGAATTTGTCAACTTTTTCTTATCAAATTTATTGGCATGAAGGTACTCATGATACCCCACGTTATCATTTGAATTTCTGCTGCCTTTTTCATTCCTAATGTTTGTTTATGCCTGGTCCCTCTATTTTTTGGAAACAGTCTTACCAAAAGTTTGTTGATTTCATTGGGGTTCATTTTTAAAAAATGAACTACTGGCTTTGTTTTATATTTCATTAATTTTTCTATATAATCTTTATTATTTTCTTCCTCTTACTTTCTATAGATTTATTCTATCATTCTTTTCTCTTAGTTTTTTAACTGAATGGTTAGCCCATTAATATTCAGCCTTTCTTCTTTTCTATTAAAGGCTTTCTGGACTAGAAATTTTCCTATTAAAACAGATTTATCTTCATCTTATATATGATATGTCCCACGTGGTATAGAGTATGCTTTTTATCATACAGTTCTAAATATTTTCTAATTTTGCCTGTGACACATGAATTGTTTAGATACATATTTCTTAATTCCCAGAACTATGAGTGTTTCTAATTATCTTTTTACTGACTTTTAAATTTAATTGCATTGTGATATGAGCTGATCAGAGAATGTAGTATGTATGACACCAATACGTGAAGTATATTGTGGCTTGTTTTACGGCCAAATATGTGTCAGTTTTCATAAATGTTCCTGTGAATTTGCTTGGAAATAATGTGTATTCTTCAGTCCTTGGATTTAATGCTGTATATTCTATTAGATCGAATTTCTCATGGTATGTCCTATGGAGGGCAGTTTGGCATTATGGAACAAAATTACAAATGCATTTCTCATCATTTTAGCATTTCTCATTGTAAATATAAGAAAATGCTAAGATATACTTTCACAACCGTGAGGTACAAATCTGTAGTGTGCAAGGATACGATTACTTTATTACATCGTGTGTGATAACAAAAACACTTTAAGTGCCCTTGTTTAGGAGACTGTTTGTATAAACAAGCTTCAGCTTTACAATTAGCTTCTGTGTAGCTATAAAAAAGAATCAGAATTCCAGTTAGTAAATGTAGAAGCGGGGCTCCTGAGTGACTCAGTCAGTTAAGTGCCTGACTCTTGATGTGGGCTTAGGTCATGATCTCGTGGTTCATGGGATCGAGCCCCATACTCTGCACTGACAGTGTGGAGCCTGCTTGGGATCCTCTCTCTCCCTCACTCTCTGCCCCTCCTCTGTTTAAACGTGCTAGCTCTCTCTCTCTCTCTCTCTCTCTCTCTCTCAAAATAAATAAACTTAAAAAATATAAATAAATATAGAAGGAATGAGGGAAATAGGACATTTCCATTGGAAGATCACAGTAATAGTAGCTGCAGGCAACATGCAGAACATTAAAATTAGTAGGTGAAACCTTAAGGGGAAACAGGATGTTTTCATAGCTTCAAATTATCTCCCTCAGAATATTTGTTAACTATGTTGTTCTCATAAACCAAGAAATGAGCATAACCTAGATGTGAAAAACATGACATTACAAAAGGGCACAAAAAGAGAGTTGAGCAAATAGAAAGATGTGATACAAAATTACAAAGATATCAATTATCCATAAACGAGATTACTGTGTGTTCATGATGGGTTCACTCCTTTATTTTATACAGTGTTGTTCTCTGTCCTTGGTAATCATCTTTGCTCTGACACTTACTTTACCTGATGATAATATAGCCACTCCTGCTTTCTTTTGATTAAGATTTGCTTGATGTATCTTTTTCTATCCTTTTGCTTTCAACTTACTTGTATCTTTATATTTGAAGTCAGTTTATTGTAAATAGGATCTAGTTGGGTTATGCATTTTTTCAGCCACTCTGCTGATCTTTGTCTGTTTATTTATACCATTTACACTTAGTGTGATTATGTGCTAAGGCATATGTCTGACATTTTATATTTTTATTTTGTTTGTCACCTCTATATTTTATTTCTGTTTTCTTTTTTTCTACCTTCTCTGGGCTACATAAACTTATTTTTAGAATTCCAGCTTGATTTGTAGTCCACATGAGTGTATCTTTTTGAATAAATTTTTTAGTGGTTGCCATAGACACTAAAATATACATAAATAACTTACCAAAATTTGTCAGTTTTGAGTGATGTATATACACTTTACCTCTCTTAAAGCCCGTTTGTCCTCCACCACATAAAATTGTCTTAAACATTTCTTCTATATACATTGAGAACCACATTAGACAATGTTTAGAAAACCTAAAAGCAGAAGGAAAGTCTATTAATATTTACCCATATTTTTGCTCTTTCCATTTTTCTTCCTTTCTTTCAGGTATTCCAGATTAAAAAAAGAATAATTTCCTTTCTTTTAAGAGAAATTCCCTTAGCCATTCTTTTAGGATAGATCTGCTGGCAACAAATTTTCTTAGCTTTCCTTCATCTGAGAATGTCTTTATTTCCCTTTTGTTTCTGAAGGATAAATTTGTTGGCTATAGAATTTGGGGTTGACATTTCTTTTCTTTTAGCACTTGAAAAATGTTTTTCCACTTCCTTCTGGTCTTCGTGGTTTTTTTTTTTTTTTTTTTTTTTAATTTTTTTTTTTCAACGTTTATTTATTTTTGGGACAGAGAGAGACAGAGCATGAACGGGGGAGGGGCAGAGAGAGAGGGAGACACAGCATCGGAAACCAGGCTCCAGGCTCTGAGCCATCAGCCCAGAGCCCGACGCGGGGCTCGAACTCACGGACCGCGAGATCGTGACCTGGCTGAAGTCGGACGCTTAACCGACTGCGCCACCCAGGCGCCCCAATGGTCTTCGTGGTTTTTAATGAGAAATCCACTGTCATTTGAATTGTTTTCTCTGTGTAAGTGAGGTGTTACTTTTCTCTAGCTGCTTTCAAGACATTTTCTTTGTCATTAATTTTCAGAAGTTTTGTTATGATATGACTTGGTGTGGATTTCTTTGGGTTTATCCTTTTTGTAGTCTCTCAAAATCTTGAATCTGGAAGTTTACATTTTTTGCCAAATTTGGTACATTTTCAGTATTATTTCTTTGAGTACTTTTTTTTTACACACCCCATTTTTCCTTTCTAGATCTAGGATTCTGAAAGTACAAACGCTATACCTTTTGTTATTGTCCACATGTCCCTGAGGTTCTATTAAATTTTTTATAGTCTATTTTCTTTCTGTTGTTCAGATTGGGTATTTTCTGCTATTCTATCTTTAAGTTCTTTGATTGTTTTCTCTGGTTTTGCCATTCTCTTGTTGAGCCAATCTACTGACTTGTAATTTTGGTTGTTGTATACCTCAGTTCTAAAATGTCCATTTGGTTCTTTTTGTATGTTCTATTTCTTGGTGAGACTATTTTTTTATTTGTTACAAGTGTGCTCATAATTACTCACTGAAGTATTTTCATGATGGCTACTTTAAAATATTTTTCAGATAATTCCAATATTTGTGTCATCTTGGTTTTGGCATCCATTGATTGTCTTTTCTTACTCACGTTGAGATTTTTCTTGGTATGCTGAGTAATTTTTTATCGTATCCTGGACATTTTTGGTATTATGTTATGAGGCTCTGGGTCTTCCTTAAGTCTGTTTTAGCAAGCCTTGTCTGAAGTGAAATGAAGGTCCTGCCTCATTACTGCCAGGTAGATGTGGAAATCCACTTGGCCTCTGTTGACACCCTGGAGTGGGAGTGGAAGGATTGGGAAAGGACACCATGTAATTCCTTGGGTGGGGTGGAAATTCAGGCTCCCCACTAGGCCTCAGATGATACCATCCTGGTAGGGAGAAATAAGGCAGAAGTGCCTTGTGTTTGCTCCACATGAGGCCTCCATTGACACCACACAATTTAGGAGTCGTCGCTCCCACAGGGTGGTGGTGAAAATCCTGACTCCCCACTAGGCTGGATGAGAAAGGTCACCTTTCTACCATTTTTTTGGGATCAAAATTCAAAATTCTTACATGGCCTTCACTGACTCTCTGGGGAAGGTACTCAGTATAGCTAGGCATGAATCAAAATCCCAGATTCCCATTTAGGCTTTTCTGATACTGTACTTTCAGTGGAGGACCTGTGGGTGGGTAGATGGTTTAGGGCTCCATGTCACAGCCAGGGGAAGGTGAAAGACTAGGCTTCCCACTCAGCTTTTACCAAAGGGGGTGTGGTCATGACTTTTTCATGGTATCTTTCCTGGATGGGGAAGTTATTGTCTAGACACCTCTGTATTGCTAAGTTGTCCCTTTCCTGTTCCTTTTGCTAAAGAGAGCTTGTTTTTGAAGGATTTTAAAAAAATCTGTTCCCATTGATGTTTCTGAGTTGTTGGCTTCTTCTGCACCCAGTCTGAGATATGTGAGGCAAAAAGAAAACCCAGGGAACTCACTGTCATGGTGTTCCTTGGGTTACAAGGTCCCTAGCCAGTCTGAATTTTTCTCACTACCTTTAGGAATCCTATGCTTGTTGCACATGTAATGCTCAGGGTTTTTAGGAGGCATAGGAGAAACATTTTGGCAGAAGTAAAACAGGTGTTAACAAGGAAAATAGGAAAAATACATCTACTCCATGTTGGTCTGACACTGGAACTTCTCCTTTCCAATTTTTATACCTAATTTGTTTTCTGTGACTACTTCGGTTCTAATGTAAAACTGGGGTGGTGATTGAGGCCTCCCTGTCTCACTCTTGGCTTCGGATAAATGGCCTCTAGTGTTTATCCAGGGAGTGTTTATTCAGTAGCATCTTCTCCTTTGTTCTTGGTTTTTTTTTTTTTTAAAGGTCAAGAATCCTTACTGGATTTCTGTCAGTTTTTTTCTTTTTGTTTTGGTATCTGTGAGATAATTAAAAGAGAATACATTTATTCCTATTTTACAGATTAGACAGCTGAGACTCCTGTGAGAAACATGCCCACCGTCACATGGCATGGTTTCGAGTCAAGATTCCATCCTGGGTCTGCCTGGGTTCAGAATCCACAGACTTTACAACTTAATGCTTTTGACACAGAAAGGACAGTTGCCAGGTGCCTTTGTTGACACAGTTCAGCAGTTTATAGGAGTGCAAGGCTGTGACACTGTGTGATATTATAGGATATGGTTATTTTCTGTCTTGCATCTGCTAAAGTTCAACATATGGCTTTCGTCATGCTACTCCTGTAGAGCTTGCTTTTAATTTATCTGCTCAGGAAGTCTCAATTTTCACACAGTGTTTGGTTACCAGTAGAAACCTATTCTGATATCATTTTCTGGCTCGTCTGATTAGGGCCTGTCAAAGTCCAGTGGTTTTCCACAGGTCATCCAATGTAAATGAGTCAGAAGCTGTGGCTGCTGAATCACAAATTCAGCATCCACATGGCTCCTGATTCTTTACCATGGCCACCAGGCCATCTTCCTTGCTGAGCATGACAAAGCACTAACTACTGAATGGGAAACATATTTCAGAGATGCTAATGCTGGGGTGAAAAATAGACGTGGGACTTTCTGAAGAGAAGATCTTATTTAAAGGAATGAACATTCTATTGGTCTCTCAGGCAATAAGATAATCTTTTAGGTAGTGCTTCTCAACGGGGGTGCCAGGGCATGCTGAGACGCTACAAATGGATTACAGGTGTGTCTGAGATATGGATCTCCTCAATTCTTAGGGGCGGCCTTGCAGGTCCTGGCCACCCCCTCCCCACCTCCAGAGCTGTGGCTTAGTTACCTCCAGCTGTGAACAGCATCATCTGTTTGCCTCAGGGAGCCATACAAAGAGTATTATTTTCAATGTGTACTGAGAAGAGAAAAGAGAAAAAGGTTGGCAAGCACAGGTTTAGGTGATATGTAGAGTTGGGTACCATATTGGGAAGTTGATTAGCTCCAGTTGCCTGGCACTATATTAAGCTCCAGTTAAATTAGGAGCATAGTGCTTTCTTGGAGTATGGCTCCTCTGACTGAAAAGAGGAACAGTGGTAGAGAGTGCGACTCATCTCTGAGGGCATGAGTGGCATGGATGGCATTAACATGTCTTTGTGGGGATTAAAGAAATATTAAAAATTAAAAACAAACAAACATGTCTTTGTTCACTAAATCATGGAATTCTGGAAAGAAGGGGGCATTATCTGAAGGTGAGAAAGAGAAGTTGGTGAAAAGTTATGAAATATAGTTCCTTCAATGGGTGTTAAAAATTAAGAAGTGAAGGGGCGCCTGGGTGGCGCAGTCGGTTAAGCGTCCAACTTCAGCCAGGTCACGATCTCGCGGTCCGTGAGTTCGAGCCCCGCATCAGGCTCTGGGCTGATGGCTCAGAGCCTGGAGCCTGTTTCCGATTCTGTGTCTCCCTCTCTCTCTGCCCCTCCCCCGTTCATGCTCTGTCTCTCTCTGTCCCAAAAATAAATAAACGTTGAAAAAAAAATTTAAAAAAAAAAAATTAAGAAGTGAAAATACCTACAAACTGAAAGGATGGAGACCCCAAAGGCTTCTATCAGGTCATAATAGACATTCCTTTTGTGTTTCTAAGGGACATCAGGGTGCTCGTAGGACATCCTTACACTTTGAGGTTGATAGCAGGTAGATAACAAGGTCCATTTAAGAGCCCTTGGCTCCACAGTCAAGGGCAGAATGTGCAACCTATGGTAGCATCTCTGCTGTCTTCAGTTATGCCGTGTCCTGTTTTCCTCTTTGAACCCCACTGACGGCCCCTTGCTTCACTCGCCACTCCCAAGGCCCTTGAGCCAGTGCGGCTGTACTGATCTACCTAAGCAGCTGAGAGCAGAGGAGGGTCCAAAAGTAAGCTTTTTGAGAAGCCAGTGGAGAAATAAGTTTGTTGCCTGGTGCACATCTGATGGTTTTTTATTATTATTGGAACTTCCTGCCTCCTGCGGGGGTTCCTTGGGGGTAGTAAAGAGATTTCGTGTAATTATGAGAGCACACATGAGGTGGAGAGGGGCCTGAGTGGCACAAGGACTGAAGGATGCAGAGGCTTTGGGGATGGCTGACAGGCCAACCTGGGCTGGGGAAGAAGGACACTGGCAGAGGGGCATGGCAATCCCCACTTATCATGTTTCTACGGTTGCTGCTTCAGCTATTGTATTATTGTTATTGCTGTTATTGTTGTCGTTGTTATTATTATATTAGTACCACTTGTTCAAGGCCGATTGTGAGTGAAGTCCTGTGCAAAATACTTCACGTGTCTTACCTTATTTAATCCTCATATGAACTGTGCAGCTCTGGTCTCATTGTCCAGATGAGGAAATCGAGAGTAGAGACTGGTGATCCAGAGACACACAATGGTAGAGAAAGAACTTGAACCCTGCCTGCCTTCAAGGCCCATGCATTTTTCACCTCACGATGCTGCCTTCTTGACTCAGCACAATTTCCAGGTCAGACACTGAAGGGGCAGTGGGAGTATTTCAGCAGAAGGGGCTAAAAAAACCAGGAAATCATATGAGGACTTTAAGAGACAAAACAGATGAACATAAGGGAAGGGAAACAAAAATAATATAAAAACAGGGTCAGGGACAAAACAGAAGAGACTCATAAATATGGAGAACAAACTGAGGGTTACTGGAGGGGTTGTGGGAGGGGGGATGGGCTAAATGGGTAAGGGGCACTAAGGAATCTACTCCTGAAATCATTGTTGCACTATATGCTAACTAATTTGGATGTAAATTTAAAAAAATAAAAAATTAAATTAAAGAAAAAGGAAAAAAAAACCAATAGGAAATCAGGATGTGCAGGGTAGGAAGGACCCTTGGCAAGTGCAGAAGTGGTGAACAGTGAGCTCGAGTTCCAACCTAGGGCTGTGGATTTGGGAGAATTCAGTGTGTGGGTTTAAGCGATGAGAATGGGCGAGTTTGTCCAGGAAGGGTATAAAGATTGAGAGAAGCAGTGAGCCAGAGAGAGGCTTGAAAACATGAACAGGTAAGGGCTGGGCAGGAGAGGAGGAGGCTGGGGAAAGAGTAGTCAGAATGGTGGGAGGAGAGAGAGGAAGGAGAACAAGCAGAATGTGTGGGGCTATAGAGATGGGAAGAGCTTGGGGAGTCTTGGCTTTGAGAGAGCTTGAGGCTTCTGGTCAGGTGGCTGAACTGGCACTCGAGACTGGAGTTGCTTCTAATGTTAAGGAGCAAAGGCTTCATGTAGGAGTGCTGCTGTGGTTCCAGAAGCAGAGAGCAGGCCTGGTCCTGAAGCCAATGTGCCCTGTTCCCTACAGACAGGTGAGCTCTGTCCGGCTTGTTCCAAGCATACTTTCTACAGTTTTCTCACACTCAAAAAATACTTTCTGCTAAAGCTTTGCAAATGACCTGGATGATGCAAAGCAACCCTGTGTCAGAACACTGCTCCGAGGCTGGCTCCTGTTCTTCAGAGCTCTGCGTACATCATTGTGGCTGGGAGGCACTTCTCCTCCTGTTCACTTTTGGAGTCAAAGTCAATCAAACTATTCACCTCTACTCTTGTAGTTTTTAAGGCTCTGCAGTTTGTGGGCTTGGTGAACTGAATTCTCTGATGAGTGTCCAACCATTCTGCCATTTTTGACAGCTTTAAGGCATCTTGAAGCTATTGTACAGGCAAATCCTCCATTTATTTTGGACCACACTGGGATGTCTTTCTATGAGTGGTGTCTCAAAATAGTTTTGTTGGATAGTTTGGAAACTTTTTGTTCTTGAAAGTGAAGAAGAAAAGTGAAGGGTCCCCTCTGGCCATTTCCCCATTGATATCCTTGGAGAAGAGGACATTCACCCTTAGTTAGAAAGTAATCACTCTGCTGGCAAATGTAGGGGATTCCTTACAGAAAAGGAATCTCCTAATAGACTAAGCTAGGCTTAGTGGGTTACCAGTGGCCAATAGGCAATGTCTTGCATGGAGGTGGGAAATTAGAGGAGAGAGAAGTAGGAGGAAGAGAAAGAGGAGAAAGTGGGAAGCAGAACAAAGAGACAGACATTTCATTTCAGCAGCCAAGGACTTGCAAACTGGAAACAGTGACCCCGAAGTGCACATCAGGACTGCTGGCTCACGAGAGGTGTGGCAGGACCCTTTCTTCTCTTTCCCAGTCACCTCCAACATTATTTGACTCATCTTTCTGGAAATATTTCTAGCCATACCTCTGAACCCTGAATGTTTCCCCAACTCATTGGAATGCACAAGTGAAAATTATTTATCTGTTTGGAGATTACACAGAGCTGAAAATGCTGTCCGAAGTAAACAGATAGAGTTACACGATCAGACAGATCCATTACAAGAAAGGGAAAAGCTTTGCTAGTAACATCCCAATGGGCCAAGTGCTGAAGACAAGTAAGGGAAGATGGAGAGTTGCTGGCCCTCCTTGGGGTGGAGAAACAGGTGCCCCAAGCAGATGCTTGAGTGGACACACATCTATCAAGGCAAGTGACACAGAGCTGGATACTGGCTATCCAGCTGGTCATGTGGAATATGCAGAGATGACTCAGGGTGTGCAAAATCAAAAACAATGGGGAGAGAGCAAACAGAAGAATGCCAACTCGCTTAGAACCAGGACTGGGCTAGGTTGCTCAGGGTCAGGGCATTGGATGGTGAGTCAGAATCTTGGGACCTCGGTTCCTATTTCTACAAGGATCAAAGAAGTGATGATCTGACTTAGCACACTTCTCCTTATGAAAGAGTACTTGCAAATCTTTCTCCAAAGAATAAGTAGATGAATCTGTATTTTCCAGGAAAATTATTGCTGAAAAGTGCTTATATTGATACTATTTAAGAGGAGGACCAACTTCACCATAGGGCACTCAGTGGTGCCCTCTGTGGTATGGTTGGGTTGGGTATGTTGGAAAGATCTCCCGTATAAAAGAATCTTTCTCGTGGTGCCAGAAGTTCCATCATTGTGGTACCTTCCTTTGGCCTAAACACTTCTGTCTCTAGCCACTTCTCTTAAAATACAATGAGGAAGAGGTGACATCCAGAATGGCTTCAAGACACCAGTGAGATCTGTTCCATCCTAGGCAGCATGGGAGTTCTGGATACCTGGAGGTGAGAAGGGGGGAAGGTTGTGGAATAGGAAGAAGCAAATGGAAAGAAGACTGGAGGCATTTGCACACTGTGTTCTAGAAGTCTTCAGAAAATGAAGAGCTCCAAACTTCAAACGGCACTTCATGGCATGTGGAATAAAAAAAAACAACACAACTGTCACTTTGATCTTGGAGCTAATTCTTCTCTTTGTAGGTTTCTCATCACATTTCCATGTTTTGGGGGGGGGTGTTACATCAAATTACGGACTTTCAAAGTCGGTGACAGTGTCACATTCTGGTTAGAGCATGGCGTCAGCTAGCCAGTGATGCCACCTGTTGCCTGCAATTTCTGTATATCTCTGATTATACTATGTAACTACTCAGAGCTTCTGATTTCTTATTTATAAAGCAGGGATAATGACACCTATTTTCCAGATTTGCTGTGAGGTTAGGATAAAAATACTACATGGCAAAAAGCTTAGCACTTTTTTCCCTGGAAAAAATCGCTAAGAACCCAACAAAATGCAAGCTCTTCCATATGCAGACATCTCCTCTGCAGCTCCAGATGCCCCTCATCTTACAGAGAACGAGCGTGACAATGACAGGAAACTCACTGCCTTAGGAGGCAGCTCTCTCTCCATTTCTGAGCAGTTAAAATTGTTGAGAAACGGTTTTTTGAATCAGTATCTTCCTTTCCACCCCTTGTACCTGTGGTTTTACCACTTCGATTATCTCAGTATACTTCTTAGAATTCTCATAACTTCTGCCATGATAACCTTAAGATTTTTTGAATACAGTGATGACATATTATTGACGTTTTGTTTGACTTTTCAAGGCTAAAAAGCTCTCTTTCCATTAAGCCTTATTCATCTGACATAGTTTTGAGCATTCAATAATGTCTCTTGCCTCCCCTGGACTATGTAGTATATTTAAAAGTCAATTTGCAAATTATATCATTCATAGGTTTGGTATTTGCAGTTGTGGACACTTTACACAGGGCTCATGGGTTCAGAGTCAGTATTTAACCCTGAAGGCCTGCCACGTCAAGACCCTGCACCGAGGGGCCATATAAGGTGCAGGCGTCCCCCACCTCCCAAAGCAACTTTTCCCAGTATAGCCTTGTAGCAGTGGGTCCTCCAGCTCTGGTTGGACATCTGTTATTCTGTTTATGTGGGTAAGGACCAATTTTTTAAAAAAATTTTTAAATCTTTATTTATTTTTGAGAGAGAGAGAGAGAGAGAGAAGAAGAAGAAGAAGAAGAAGAAGCAGCAGCAGCAGCAGAAGCAGCAGCAGCAGGAGAGGGGCAGAGAGAGAAAGGGAGAGAGAGAGAGAGATACACACAGAATCAGAAGCAGGATCCAGGCTCTGAGCTGTCAGCACAGAGCCCGATGCGGGGCTTGAACTCACGGACCGCGAGATCGTGACCTGGCTGAAGTCGGATGCTTAACCGACTGCGCCACCCAGGCGCCCCTGGACCAGTTTTTTAAATCTCCAACCCAATGCAAACCACCACGTTTGCTAAATACAGTAAAGACGAATTACTGGAAGAAGAAATAAGAAATATAAAATACAAGCTGTAACTTTTTACTGTTAAATTCACAGACCTAAAATTATGTTTCAATAAATGTCATCAAAACAAATATAGCCTGGAAAAATGAATTACAAAAACCGGACATGTTTATTACAGGTGTGCCTTTGTGTGATAAACATAAAGAATTGCTTTCCCACTAGTAAATATGTGCCATTCTATGGCAGTATGATGCATTTTGAGTCAAATGGGGAGTCCCCATGTTAAATCCCTCTACATGAAGTCTGAAGGGGCACCAGGTATGATCACTTTAGTGCAACAAATGAATGAGCTTCTTGCTGGCTAATTTATCTAAGGAAGGTTGGATTGATGACAATATTACTCTCAGAGGGGATGCATGTCTAAATTGTTCCTGTTTTGTTTAAATATTGGTCATAGTAGGCAGACCAGAGCTTGGTTAGTGGGAAGAAAAGTGGTTTTAAAAACAGTTTCAGGGGGCGCCTGGGTGGCGCAGTCGGTTAAGCGTCCGACTTCAGCCAGGTCACGATCTCCCGGTCCGTGAGTTCGAGCCCCGCATCAGGCTCTGGGCTGATGGCTCAGAGCCTGGAGCCTGTTTCCGATTCTGTGTCTCCCTCTCTCTCTGCCCCTCCCCCGTTCATGCTCTGTCTCTCTCTGTCCCAAAAAAATAAATAAACGTTGAAAAAAAAAAAAAACAGTTTCAGCTGCTTCAGGATGTTTGATTTAAGCTTTTATTCAAAATGATACTGTGTTTCAAAACTTCAACTTCTCCCCAGTAGCCATTTGCAACAATTTTATCCTGAAGTTTAATGGGTAAATTAAATAGTCTTTAATTGATGAAAGAAATGGACTCTAGGTTGTAAAACGCTTTCAGATCAACAAGTTAGCATTAAGGTAGCCACTTCATAACATGGTCCTAGCTGCTTATGGCAAGTATGCAGTTCAGGCCACATACGGCTCACCAGAGGAGTCTGACAAGAATCTGTCTCCTGTTCAACCAGATGCAGCCACGCTTCGACGTCACAACAATGCCTGTTGCTATAAAAGTCTCTAAGTGCCTGCTGTCAGTTTCTATATGTACCTGGTAGCAGACCATTAACCACAGTCTAGCAGCCAGTACTGGTCGTGAGCAACACTGCCTTACCCTACCTGTGGGGCAGCCATGCCATGCCCATTGTTGGATTGTTCTAATCACTAGAGAATTTGTCCTTCTCTTTTGCCAAAATTCGTGTGCCGTGCATCTTGTCCATTGGTTCTAATTCTTTGCTTTGGAACCACAACTAATTATCTCCCACTGTTTGTGACATCATGCCACATGTTTCATAGCAGGTGCAGGTATCCTTTAAATTTTGTCCCCTGAGGTAAACCACCTTTCCCTCAGCCACTCCTCAAATGATGTGGCTTCTAGAGTCTTCCCCTGGTCACCCTTTGCCTAGCCTGGTGGTCAGTGTCCATCCAACACATATTAGATATTTACCCTCAATACTTTAACAGACATGGAGTTTTGTTTTATTTTATTGAATGAGAAGATTTTGACAAATGATATAAATAGACTGATGTTCTAGCAGAAAAAAAATCTCCACGTCCCCTCACCAACCCCATCATCTCTCCATCTCTCTGTCTCTGCTTTTTCATGCTTGGAAATGTTCCTATGTTTTAAAAGAGACAAACTGACCATACTTGCTGGTGAGCTGGAGCTCAATGTTGTCAGTAAGAAGGTTGCCCTGCTGTTCTTGGGGTCTCTGCCTCTACTGATTCATGTGGGTCTTCTTATAGTTACTTCACATTTCACATACACGTCTACCCAGCACATAGAAGGGGGCCTGGCACATAGTTGGCTTTTAGTTAATATTTGCTGATGGAATAAATGAGTGTATACAATTCAGCTGCTAATGTGTCTATTGCTGCAGTTTGACTCCAAAGTCATGGAATTCTAAAAACAACATGAAGTGTGTTTCTTCAGAATCACTTACATGTCCTCACATATATCATCTCAAGCACTTTTATTCTTGAATTACCTATGGAAAACCAAGGGATCAGAAATCATAACGGAACAAGCCCAGGTTCACACAGAGTGAAAATGTGTCTGGATGATGTAGAATCCAGCCCTCCTGACATGCAGACTGCCTGTTATTCTGAAATAAAACTTCACATTAAGCTTTTTGCTTTTCATCACAGACACAACTATCATTATTGTAGTGGCTTGCCCCAAAATACTATGCATTTGATTGTCATGTATTTGCAAAAAGAATTTTTTTAGGGGCGCCTGGGTGGCGCAGTCGGTTAAGCGTCCGACTTCAGCCAGGTCACGATCTCATGGTCCGTGAGTTTGAGCCCCGCATCAGGCTCTGGGCTGATGGCTCAGAGCCTGGAGCCTGTTTCCGATTCTGTGTCTCCCTCTCTCTCTGCCCCTCACCCGTTCATGCTCTGTCTCTCTCTGTCCCAAAAATAAATAAACGTTGAAAAAAAAATTAAAAAAAAAAAGAATTTTTTTAATGTTTATTTATTTATTTAGAGAGAGACAGAGAGTGGGTGTGAGCTGGGGAGGGATAAAGAGTGAGGGAGAGAGAGAATCCCAAGCAGGCTCCGCACTATCAGCACAGAGCCCAATGTAGGGCTCAATCCCGTGAACCGTGAGATCATGACCTGAGCTGAAACCAAGAGTAAGACACTTAACTGACTGAGCCACCCAGGTGCCCTGCAAAAAGAAAAATTTAATACAGCTCTTCATACTTTTGACATCAAAGCAAAGCAAAACTCACCAAAAAGTTATTTTTCTTTTGATTTGTTTTTAAAAAGAAAAGCTATTATTAGGGAAGAACAAAAGACCTGGCAAGCCCTAGAGGTTGACCATCTGGGAAGGATCACTGGTAGAATTTAGGCTAGTTTCAGTCTGTCACTCAGGGACTGACTGATCTTTTCACAGAGAGGTGATTCATGCCCACAGGCAGAGTTGCATCTATGATATTAATTCAACAGCTCAGAAGCAGGGTCTTAGCTGCAAGAATTGGTTCTGCCTTGAAAGCAGACCCTGAGACAAGCACTTGCAAGGTAGTTTGTTAAGAAGGTCATCCCAGGAAACAGGCTTGAGGACTGGGCAGTCTGTGGGAAGAACAAAAGCCAGCGTGAAGGTACATTACCAAGGGAGTGCTGAGGGCAACAGAAACTCAGTGATAAGGAATGCTCCCCCTGTGGCCCCCAAGGATGGGCCAGCAGAGATAGAATCATGGGGTCCTCTGGCTCCTTGGTCTAGGTGCCCCTAGAGTGGAAGTCACTGTACTTTCGACTATGCGGGCATGCTTGTCTGATGAGCTCCTGGGGGATGCGGGGCAGAGAAGGGCAGGTGCAGCAAGTCAGTGAGTTGTGTGCTTGAGGCAGAAGCAGTCAGCCAGGTGAGTCAGCAGGCATGGAACAAAATGATGTAAGCCAGAGAACTGGAAGGGCGAAGGGCACCACTTTCTAGAAAGCAGGATTCTATCAGGGAGGCATTGGGAAAATCCATGGTGTGCTGAATGAATCCAGTGGGAAGGGAGCCTTCTCTTTCTTTCTCACCATGGAAAATGCTGCTAACTGGGAGAAGAAGCAAGGGTTCCCATGTCCCCCCCCAAACCCATCACCCACCCACAGTCATGAGAAAGACCCAGGCTGAAGGCAGTTTGCATAGACACAAAGGCAAAGCCTCTGTGCTTTCTCGCAGAGCCTGCTGAAAACCTAAAAGGACATACGAAGGCTGGGTGAGACACACTTTAGGGCCGGGGATCCATTCCTTTTAACATTTTTACTTTAAAACATTTTTTTAATGTTTATTTATTTTTCAGAGAAAGGGAGAGACAGAGCACAAGCAGGGGAGGGGCAGAGAGAGAGAGAGAGGGAGACACAGAATCTGAAGCAGGCTCCAGGCTCCAAGCTGTCAGCACAGAGCCCGACACGGGGCTCAAACTCACGAACGGTGAGATCGTGACCTGAGCCAAAGTCAGACGCTTGACCGACTGAGCCACACAGGTGCCCCAACATTTTTACTTTATATCTGAGAGCTGCCTCTTTGCCAAAGCCAAGCACTAGGTTGTCTGCCCCTTGGTATCCCTGTAGCTTGATAAGCACAGAGTTGGGCGTGCCAGGTGCCCTCAGAAAGTTTTGCCACATTCCCTATTTGGCAACTTTGCCATCTGATCCCTTGTCACATAGTGGTGGTGAAGGGCTCAGTGCATTTGGTGACAATGGTAATTTTCTGAGCAGTGATGATTGTTGCTGTTCAAATTTGCTCATAGCATGGGTGCAATGGCTTTCTAGTTTGGAAATACCAGAACTAGGCATGGCTCCCACTCTCCATGTTGTCTTTTTTTTTAATTTTTATTTTTTACTGTTTATTTATTTTTGAGAGACAGAGCGCAAGTGGGGGAGGGCCAGAGAGAGAGGGAGACACAGAATCTGAAGCAGGCTCCAGCCTCTGAGCTGTTAGCATAGAGCCCAACGTGGGTGGGGCTTGAACTCACAAGCTGTGAGATCATGACCTGAGCCAATGTTGGAAGCTTAACTGACTGAGCCACCCTGGTGCCCCCAGTCTTTTGATTTTATTGTAGACCATTCTCAAAAAAATTAAAAAAGACTACCCTACCTTCTTGCTGTTCTTGTACTATCATTCTTCAAGTCCCTATTCCAGTTGTCTCTTATACAGGAAAATTAACTAGGCCTCTGGTTAGACCAGCCCATTTGTACCTCCCTTTTTTCTGGGCTTCTACTATGTTTAATGCCAGTTCATACCCAATAACAGAATTCATCTCTGACTGCAGCACGTGGGTGAGTTCTGAATGCATGCTCCATGGGAGGATGGTTGGGCCCCTCTTCACTTAGACACAGCCTACCAGGGACTGGGCTCGCCAGCCGTCTTCTGTCTAGACTCTGGGAAGTCACATCAAGGAAGAGTGCCTGACATAGGGACTAAGACCAGGCTGCATAGCTCATCTCTGTCTGAATCACATCACATGAGTCTGATGTTTGCTTTGGAGAAGGTTACAAAATTAATGGACGGAATAAATGAGGCAGATGCTACCTATTAGAGAAGAATTTCATGTAGCAGGCCATGAAATTTTTGTTTGCAAAATAAGACCTAATTAGTTTGGCGTATGCTAGAATACAATGAATTAAAGTGACAGGGTAATTAATGATAGTCTGGGTCTCTTTCCTGGTGTCAGTTCTATTTGCATTGTTTGTTGGGACTGTTTTTGCCAATGTCTCCTATGTGAAACGAACTGTGAAAGGCCTTCCTCAATATCCACCTGCCCCCTGAGTGAGATGATTCTAACAAAGCCATTTTTTTCCCCCCGTGGGATCTTATTTCCACTGGCGGCTGGGAAATCTTGGCTTTGACTCCGTCTCTATTGGTGTGAGGAGAGTGAGAGAGGTCCGCTTCTGCTTTCCCATCCATCCATCCTTCCATCTAGCTAACAAACATCTATGTGAGCCTGTGATGTGCTGGGTCCTGTTCTCGGTTTCAGAGAATCATAGGGGAAGATGTGGTGCTGCTTTCAAGGAGCTCACAGCCTAGTGGGGTGGGCAGAGAGTAGTGTCCTGAGCACTAGAAGCCATCCGTGTGCTGAGTGTTAGTAAGAGGAGAAGTGTGTAAGTCAGTCTGGGGACAGCGAGAAGAAATTGACAGATTTTTAAAGGGCAAGTCGTAGTTTTGGCGACTGGAAACTACTAGTGAAGATAGATTGGAGAGGGCTATGCCCAGACCTGGAAGAGTTTTGGGTCTTAACGAAGAGTCAGTGATGAAAGATGGCAAGAGATACGAATAAGGTAGACTTTAGAAGTTTGGAGACTGATTGGGGGTTGGGGATGGATATTAGACAGTGAGCAGGAGTGGAGCGGGATGACACTGGGTTTTCTGGCTTGGTGCCTAGGTGGATGGTGACAGTATTTCCCAGAATAGAGAACACAAGAAGAAATGCAGATGTGGAGAAGAGAAGAAATGGGGGTCGGGGTGGGGCTGAAATAACAGAGTTAACATTTGTTTAGCACAAACATGGGCCTAAGCACTTAATCTCATAATGGCTCCGTAAGGTAAGTACAATGATGCCGTTTTACAGATGAAGAAACCAGGGCACGGAGAAGTTAAGCAACTTTCCCTAGGTTATATAGTTAGTAAATGGCAGATAGTTTGTCTCCTGGGCTGATACTGTCCTGCATTAGAGATGATGGGTTCATTTTGGTCTATGCAACAATCAAGCACCCAGTAGACTGTTGCATGTCAGTGTCTTTTGCAAAATGATAAACAAAGGCACCTTTCTACTGGGCCACTTGGGATAATTAAAATATGAAGTTAATACAAGTTTTCTTCAAAGATCTTAGCCACACATTTGGGCTATTTGCTTTCTGCAGATTGATTTGTGAAGGGTCTCTTTCTCCTGTATGTGAATGATGCCTCCTACTTCACTTCCATTCAGTTGGACACATATTTATTGAAGATCTACTATGTTTTTGGTGCTTTGCTGTGTGCTATATCATGATAAACAAGACAGACATAATCTCTTCATCCCAGAGTTTACAGCATGCAGTTCTAGCAAGAACTGGTTTTGGAAAGGAGCTGATATTGGCTGTGTTTTCTTGGGTGCCAATATCAGCCCCCATGTCTCCTTTTTTAAGCTTTGGCTTTCACTGTGAGATAAAGGACATTAGTTCCTGGAGGTAGGATTACAGCAGGAAGAGAGGGATTAAGAGAGAGGCTGGGGTTGGTGACAGGCAGAGGGGTCCTGCAGAGACCTGTAAAATTTCCCTGAGCTCCTGGCAGCCACCTCCTCCACCAGGTGACACAAGCCCTGCCCCCAGCGATCCTCCCTGCCAGAGATTTTGCCTCTCTCCAAGTGCACACTGTTGTTGGGAGCCGTTGAAATGCGTGGAGCTCCGTGGCTGGTCCCAACCTTCTTTTCCTTGGTTCAGTCCCAAACCTCCAACCAAACATCTGGTCTCGCCAGACTAGACCTGTAGTGTTGAAAGTCAGAGGAGAAGAAAATAGGCCAGAAATCATGAAATGCTTCCTGACAGCATGAGTCTCCAGAGGGAATGTGGCTCTTAAGGGGGACTCTCAACCGGGAGATAGATCAAACGCGGCAAGGAGCATTGGACAGAACACTCCAACTGTCAGGAGGATAAATAAGGTGACCTCTTGGATGCTTTCCATCTCTTACTTCTAAGATTTCCTGACCTCTCTGGCCCTTCGGAGTTTGTTAAGGATGAGCAGCTGCTTCCGTGTAGGACAGACAGCTCATTCCAGCCTTGGTTGGCTGTGCTGAAGGTCTGCGTTTTCTCAGGGAGCAGGCGAGGGTCTGTCCTCTGGTCTCCATGTGTGGGTTAGAAGAAACTCTGAAATCTTATCCCACAGAACTCACAATGCCTGCTTGTTTCCCTGGAAGCTTCTCCTTTTTAAGACATGCGCAAGGTCCTCATACACACCCCTCCTCACAGGTCCTGTGGGTGAACTTCTTTGCAGCTGAAGCCCAGCTTCTTATCCGGGTTGGTGTGGTCTGTAGCTGCCTTTCTATCTTCCTACTCAAGACGTGGCCTCTTCACGACAAGACTTCATTACCCCACACTCTAGTCCCCCAAACGAGTCCACGTTTCGGATGTGGCACGCTGACCTTTCAACCAACAAGAGCATCTGTACCGTTACATGATCCCTTCAGGTTACGGTTTCTAATTTAGCATGCTTCCTCTGGAGGGACCTTCCAAGAGAGATATTTCTCACATGAAATTATTTTTGGAGACTCTCCAAATCAACAAGTCCCATTCTCTACCCTCAAGGGGTTGGTGGGCTGTGGATTTGCCAAAATTAATAATATTAATCTGTCCATCATATTAGAAACTCATTGTGTTGGAGAATAAAGGGAGTTATTCTCTCCAGGCCTGATCCTGTGTGACACTGCTTTCTTCTCTGCTATGTCAATCCTGTGAGGGTGCTTTGGGGTGCACCCCTAAATCCCAGATAACCCTTTTCCTAGGATCTCAAGTCCTAGGGTGACATTACAGTCATAAACAGCCACGAGACCATTATGTTCCTCAGTGCCTCTAGCCTTACAGCGTATCTGGCCTGAGTCCTAAGTCCTTCCAGGGTTGTGTGTTGTGTGGAAGACATACTCTGTGGGCTCAGGGTATGGTTATCAGGAGACCAGTTGCTACAATAGGTGGTTGGGGTCTTTGCCTTTTGTTAATTCATGACACAATAACTGAAAGTTAAACTTATTAGCCAAGGAGAAAGAGGGAAGAACAATATTTTTAAGCATTACCAAGTACTGGTGTATAACGAGCATTATTTAACTCTCCCAACAACCATACAAGGTAGGGATAGTTTTTATCCATGTTTTACAAAAAGGAAACTCAGCCACAGACAGGCAAAGTAACTTGTTCAAGATCACATAGCTAATATGTGGTGAGGCCAGGATTTGAGCCCACACTTCCCATCTCTCTAACTATACTGAGCATTCAGCTGTCCCTTCACGTTTGGGCTTTACTAGTGTTTAACACAGAGAGCAGCTGTCCCGTTTTTATTCTGCCCAGGTGCTCGAGGGATTGGACAGGACCCGCCCCCGTTGGAAAAGCCAACCTACTTTACGGCATCCACTGATTTCAGTGCTAATCTTATCCAGAAACACTGTCACAGACACACTCAGAAATACGGTTTAAATCTGAATACCCTGTGGCACAATGAAATTGACATACGAAATTGACCATCATAATATGGAACACACAGGAAATGAAAATATGTGTATGGAATAGCTTGGACAGGAATTGGAGGCATCTAGTGGGGTTTGGAGAGAACATTTACTGTATTATCTTTGTATTATGTAAGTATGGAAAGAATATTAACACATGAATTGTTAGGGAAAACATAACAAATGCATTTTATTATTTTTAACTTCTTTGAACATAACTTTTAAAAAATATGTTTTATGCTTGAAATGATGACGCACAAACCCTCATCAATACTTTTTAATTATCTTTTAAAAGTCCTGATGGTCACCATTTAAGATAAGTGATATTCACACAAATTCTCAAAGAAATAATGCTTGCTCAGTGTCCTAGCAAATAGCAGAAGAGCTTGCACGTTAGTTTATTGTCCTCCAGTGGATAGAAACGCTTTCTTCCCGTTAACTGAAATATAGGTGATTCAGCCTCTTTAAAGATGAAATTAGCACATCGAGGGGATGATCCATTCTTTCCATCTAACCTGTTTCTCTTTCCTTTTTTCAGTGGTAGACGCAATGTTGAAATTTCTTATGATAATGTAATGGGATTTCAAATCCCTATGAATTCTTCATATAAATTATTGCAAAATGATGATTTTTCACAAATGTTGCTCTACTAGTCTTAGTGATCCTTAGTCTTTTGTATGCGAACTGAAATATTATACATTGTCAGTAAACCATTTTTAACTTTGCTTTTCCAAAGTTGGATTTTTTGCTTTGAATCCATAAACCTTCTAAGTGCCTATTGGTGAATTTTTGTGGGGACTTTGCAATTGTAGATTAAGCGTACTCAAGTGTCAGTTAATTAAGCACTTTCCTGAAGCTGATAGTTACCCTTACACAAATCTGCAAAGTGGAACTTATTCCTCTCCTTCACCACCCCACTCCAGGAAGTTTTTCAGGTCTTCCTTTATTAGCTCATGACTTCTTTAAAATTCTTCCTTTAGGTATCTGAAATAATTTTTTTGTAAAACAACACAGAGTTGTATTCTGATTCGGTTTCTTCGTAATAACTGTGGTGCATGGGTTTAATTAGGATTGCCATCTGATAGCATGGTTTAATGTGAAATTCACATGTTTACAGGAGAGAATTCTCTGTGAGCAAAGCATTATCAGAACCCCATGATGATGAGGAAGACAGAAGTCTTGTTTTCCTAGTTTTCTCTCATTGCAGCAACACCCCTCAGGTCACAAGGCGACATTGTGTTCCTTTAATATCATACCTGTTACAAATGTACCACGTGTTGACTTTTATCACTTTATAAATATTTATTGTGCCTCTGATAGTTTATTTTGGTACTTTTTCTTTTGCAGAACAAATGGTATTTTTCTAACTATTTCTTTCTCAGCGATACTGACAAGTGTTATTAATCGAGCATAGTTACTAATATTTATAGATTCATGAAGCTAGAGTGAAAACATTTTAAAATTTAATGATCTCTTAGATTAGTATCTGCATCACCTGACTTGTTGTTGACCATGGACTTTAGTAGTGCTGTTCAAAAGCAGAACCTTTCCTATTTCTTTGCCCTTTTGGCCCCAGACTGCTGGTAATCTTTCAGACTAGTAAAATGGCAAATTCTGCAATTTTGTGAGGCATTGTGCCTGCACCTATTAACCGAACATAACTAAATTCTTAAGCTGAGCTGATGCTGCTATATGACCCACTCATGAAAGAATTTTGACTTTTTTTTAACTTTATTTATTTTTGAGGGAGAGAGAGAGCAAGCATGTGCACAAGCTGGAGAGGGGCAGAGAGAGAGAGAGAGGGAGAGAGAGAATGCCAGGCAGCTTGCATGCTATCAGCCCAGAGCCAATTTGGGGCAAAATCTCACAAACCTCAAGATCATGACTTGAGCCCAAATCGAGTCGGCTGCTTCACTGACTGAGTCACCCAGGTGCCCCTCAGAGAATTTGAAAATTATGTAATAACATTTCATCATGAATTGTTCAAAACATTTTTAAGTCCTGCAAATCTCCACTTTCCATTGCAGATAGAAGCGTATGTTAAATTCCATTTTCTGAACCTTCCCCTCCAATATATTCATAGAATGTGGTTTTTTTTTTTTTCTTTCCTGTCCTTGATTCAAGAGGTGCTGGACTCATTTTTCAGAAGTTAAATGCATATTCCTACAAATGAAAGACAAGACCTGTCTCTAGGCTTCTTTTCTCACATCATTTATAAATCATATGTCAAATGACACACAAGATCACCCCAAATCAGGCCTTGGGGTTCACCTTGTCTCCTGCTATTAACACCAGGCTTGCTGGCTAGATAGGCAGGTAGCCTAGTGGACAATGGATTTTATGACATTTACATTTGATAAGACAGAAAAAAAAAAAGACAAGTATTTGTATGGGTCTTTACTGTTTATAAAGTGTCTGCACATACTTTATCTCACTGATCCTAAAAAACTTTCACATCTCACTTGCAGATGAAGAAATCGCTGGGTCAAGAGACCTGTATTAGGTCATCCTTCTGTTAAGGAGAAGAGCTTCAGTGCCGACTCTTTACATTTATGTATTTAAAAAAAAATTTTTTTTTTCAACGTTTATTTATTTTTGGGACAGAGAGAGACAGAGCATGAACGGGGGAGGGGCAGAGAGAGAAGGAGACACAGCATCGGAAACAGGCTCCAGGCTCTGAGCCATCAGCCCAGAGCCTGATGCGGGGCTCGAACTCACAGACCGCGAGATCGTGACCTGGCTGAAGTCGGATGCTTAACCGACTGCGCCACCCAGGCGCCCCTACATTTATGTATTTATTTATTTATTTATTTATTTATTTATTTATTTATTTATTTATTTAGAGAGACAGTATGGGTGGGGGAAGGGCAGAGAGCCGGGAGGAGAGAGAATCCCAAGCAGGCTCTGCACTGTCAGTGCAGAGACCAAAGTGGTGCTTGAATTCACAGACCATGAGATCATGACCTGAGCTGAAACCAAAAGTCGGATGCTTAGCCAACCGAGCCACCCAAGCGCCCCTGGACTCTTTACGCTGTACCTTAAAATAGGCTGTCATGGGACTTGGGGGAGAATGCTGTCAGGGATTCCTTGCCAATGATCAGGAATTGCTGAACTTCCTGAAAATACAGCATGTCAGTGTGAGAAGGACCTGGAAGAACCTAAAACCAGTCCCCTTTTTGCTATCAGGTTATGTGGCTGTTGAGTGCTAGATCCAGGATTAAAATCCAGGCTTTCTGATACCCAGTCTGAGATTCTTTCCACTAACTCTGTGCTGCTACTGGCTCTTAAACTCTGTTTTTTTTTTCTTTATGGAGATGGGCTGCTCATCTCACCCGTCCTCATTTGTTCTCTAACTGGTTAGAATTTCCCCTGGGACAAAGCACATTACTTAGATTCTCCCTGACCATCTGAAAGAGCACGTCTTCATTTGAGGCTGCTCTTCCTTCCTCCAAACCTGCTGAGCTGAGAATTCCTTAGGGACAGGAAATTGTGGCTGCTGTTGAAAATGATAAAACTTGAGGTGTTTAAATCATGATGGGAAACCTTGAAAACGCGCATGATTACCTGTTGCTAATGGCAATTTTCCAGAGGTAAGTGGGTGGAGTGTGAATTTGAGACAGGACGGGGAATTTCATCCAACCAGTGCATCTGGCCCTGGAGGCTTGAGGATGGAGAGGGGACACTCCTCATTCCAGATCCTCTCCTGCCGCCTTCTAGTAACCAGTTGACAGCTGACCAAGCATATGAAGAGAAAGACTAAACATTTCTTCACAAAAACTTTCGGTTTCAACTTCTGACATGCATATTTACAATAGCCGATTATTTGATGAGATGTTAAGTTTTACAAAATGGACTTTAATGACATATCTTACTCCACCTTGGTCAGGTAACTAAAAGCGCACTTTTGAATTGATGCGGCATTGGCATTTTTCACTCCTGCATTAGCTCTAAATGCTGCATCTCCGTAGTAGAAGACCAGAAGAGCCAGTAGGGTGGGAGCAAATGGAGACAGACATATGTTTGGAAAACTCAGGCTCGTCTCTCATTCCCCAAAGCTCCTCGTCAAGGTTAAATAAGAGAACATTTGGCTTCCACTTTTCTGTCTTGAACTCTTAAAACTATCCTGAACTATATAATCATGTTTTCTTGATAACGCTAGGCCAAGTGCGGATCAGGTGTCTCTGCTTTACCTGGCTTGACTGACTGTGTAATCAAGTTCAACACTTAACTTGTCAGGTCTCCCCGTGCCTTTGTGTGGTTTCAATAGAATTTCAGAAAACTTATAAAGGCCCCGCCATAAATAAAGTAAGATTGCACACAGGGGCTTGGAAAATGCAACATTCACAAAGCCGCAGATGTGGAGCAGAGGGAATTTGGAGTGAAATATTTAATTACTTCATCATTGAAAACTAATTACCAATTGGGGAGTGTTTTCATTTGTGGAACGTAGATTGATTAGCAGGATCCTCGAAGTTCTAGTTTCCTTACTACTGATTACATCTTTCATAGAAGAAAAATGGGTTAGTTTTAACAAGCTTGAGTCAGCCTGCAGACAAGTGAGGTTACCGAAGAGGGATTGCACAGGATTAGTGATATTCAATAGGCAAAAGGGTATTGAGTTCAGATTTTTTTTTCCTGATACACTATTAGAGATAAATCTCACATTTGGGATTTACTCGTTGGTAATAAGCAAGGTTGTATTTTTCAGTCAGGAAGTTAATTTGTTTGTTCCACAAAATGTTTCAATCAACGTTATACATGTTCAGTGACCTGGAGCCCCGAGGCAAAGTTTTGCCTCTGATACAGGACACAGGTATATTGTTTAAAGGCCAGGTTTGGAAAATTAAGTACACTGAAATATAAAAGCTGCGGCTCATCATGGAGCTTTATAAGCAACAGGAGTCAGGTTCTGATGGGCAGAAGAGCTTGGTGGGGAGACCTTTGGTGGGTGGAAGGGCGCTATTTGGCTTCTATATTCCCAGGCTTGCTTGATATCTCCATATCACAGTGGGGTTCAGTCCCCATATTCTCCCTTGTTGCCCTTGCCTTTGTCAGCTCTACTCTCCAGGAAGAATCTACTGTCAGTTGCCCTTGAGAATGCAAAGTCACTGTGCCCCCTGATCTCTCCTTAAGCAAGAAAATGATTTCAGCAGCCAGTCACCAGGTGGGCCCTGGCCCCCCAGATAACACTGTGCAGACAGACACATTCCTCTTTTGGGGTGGAGGTTCTTGCTGAGTAATGGTAACAGGTATTCTGATGGGGGAAGAAGTCTGGGAAAGGGGCAGGACACATGGCTTCCAGTTCTGAACCTGCCACTAACCATGAGTCCTTGGGTCTATTAATTGATCGTTTGAGTTCACTCTTCCCCTACGAGGATTATATGAAATAGAGAATGTGAAAGGGTATTGAAAGCCTTAAAAAACATTGTTCAGATTAAAATAATTCTTTCAATTGCTTGCATTTGCTACTCCGATCGATCATTTGCATGCAGCGAGTGGTGACTTAGACAAGGCATATCCCGTCCTGCCCAATTTCAGTCCATATTGGAACTGGTGTTTCTATTTTGAGATGGAGACAAAGTTATAATATCTAGTCCCTGAGCCAGAATGGCCTTCCTCCAGGCGAGTGTATTCTCCTCTGGGGTTTCAGGCTGTGCCAAAACTTTCCAGAGCAGTCAGAGCCCTCTGACTGGGGCGCTTGGTCTGGCAGCAAGGACAAGAAAGATTCAGGAACCCGCTCTTCTCTCAGCACTCCTGCCTGGTGGGTAGCTCACCGCTCACCTGGCTCGCTGGATTTCCCAGAGTTGGCTAGGGGTGATTCCAGGCTGGGCTGTGACCCCCTCTAACGTGGGAGGAGTAAGCTGTGTGTGATGAACGCCAGACTAGATTCACTGTTGTTCTGAAGAAGGGATTTAAACTTGAGGTTTTCACACACTACTTAGATTATGACTTAAAATTTTTATTACTGACTTAAAAATTGCCAGAAATCCAATTAAGGGGCTCCAGAGGGACAGCTGTGGGGGAAGCAGATGGGACAAAGATATTGAATCACTCTGGAATATGACTGTGACCCCTCCAACAAGGTGAAGATTTCTGCCTGATGTTCTCGGTCAATGAGAACATCAAACTGTTTAAAGGAGATAAAAACCACAGGGCAAATGGTAAAATCCAGAAACTGAAAGACTTAAGGAATCAAGTAAGAGAGGGAAGACAGATTTTACATTTAGAACGATAAGAAATGTAATGTTGGAATACTTAAAAATAGCATTATTATAAAAAGAGAAGATCCAAACATGGTTCAAATAAAGATAATAAAAGTCAAGAAATTTTGGCAAAACAAAAATGTAAGTAAACAAATATGAAGAGATTTGGAGAAACAACAGTATAAAAAGTAAACCTGAAAAGCTGAGAGGCCAAAAGTAAAAGTGACCTCAGTACATGTAAGTTTAAATAGAAGTTAAAACGTGAAGAAATGTCAGAAGTCAAAAGATACACTAACAATTGAAAATAAAGCTACCTACGGGGCGCCTGGGTGGCTCAGTCAGTTAAGTGTCCGACTTTGACTCAGGTCACAATCTCACGCTTCATGGGTTCAAGCCCCGTGTGGGCTCAGTGCTGACAGCTCAGAGCCTGGAGCCTGCTTCAGATTCTGTGTCTCCCTCTCTCTCTGCGCCTCCCCTGGTCACTCTCTGTCTGTCAGAAACAAATGTTAAAAAAAAAATTAACAAAAAAGAAAAAAAGAAAAGAAAGCTACCTAGAAACAAGTGTAAAAGAGGCAAGATACAAACTTTTTAGAAAGTACCAAATGCATAAGGTGGAGGAAAAAAGCGACAAAGTTGCCTCCATTACTAAAGTTCGAATACGGAGGCAATCAGAGAGATTCCTTTTTAGCAGTGAAGGGCACAGAGATTCCAGCAGAGTCCTGGGTACTTATCTTCTGGAAGTTTGTAGCACCTTGTAAAGGAAGCTCTTCAGGAGGATTCCTTTGGGACCTTTGACATCAGGGAGCATTGCTCCCTCCCCCATCTTTGATATAGAAATTTCAAATGTCTATAGATATCTAGAATATTCTATAGATATACAGAATTTATACAGATTTTCATAGGCTTCTATAAAAACATATCAGTAGAGTTTTATAGAAGATTTCCCCTCGCTGCCCTGTTGTTTAGAAATGCGGGGCCCACATAGAGGTGGAGTAGATACACATTATACTGAGGCCCCCAGCCCCAGAAAGCCTAAGCCATCCAAGTATAGCTATCAGTTCTTGAGGATTTATTATCTGTCTGGTAGCACAGCTAGACAACTTAGAGAATTATCTAGCTCAGTCCTCAGAACATTATGAGAAAGGTTTTGTTAAGACTGGAGTTTTACAGGGAGGGCAATTTAGCTAGCTCAGCTAAATAATTTATCTGCAGTCCCCAGCTTGCAAGCGTTAGAGCTGGCACCACAGTCCAGGCCCTTGAACTCCAGAGCCCGTGCTCTTAACCCTGCTGGTCCGGCCTCCTGTCTGTCTGCACAGCTGCTGGGGGCTCAGCATGTGCCCCGCCCCCAGAGAGTAAGACCACTTTCTTTGAAAGCAGCACTTTGTGTTGCTTTTTCTCTTTAATCACCAGCTCTTGAGTGGATGGTAACATGTGCACTTGTCAAAGGCTATTATGACATATCGGTGGGCAGTGACATGTTGATAGGTTTGCTGGACGCCTACTGCATGTGCTGGCTAACTCCAAAAGGGCAGGAGCATGATTTTCTTGCATCCTCCCTGGATCACCTTGAGCGTGGCACTTTACAGGACCAGCTTTTCTTTTTTTTTTTTTCTTAATTTTTTTTTTCCACGTTTATTTATTTTTGGGACAGAGAGAGACAGAGCATGAACGGGGGAGGGGCAGAGAGAGAGGGAGACACAGAATCGGAAACAGGCTCCAGGCTCTGAGCCATCAGCCCAGAGCCCGACGCGGGGCTCGAACTCACGGACCGTGAGATCGTGACCTGGCTGAAGTCGGATGCTTAACCGACTGCGCCACCCAGGCGCCCCCAGGACCAGCTTTTCAACAAATGAATAGGTGATTTGATTCTGCATTTTCTAATTAAGTCCAAGGGACAAACCAAAGACATTTTTGGTGGCATAAAGATGGTGTCGGTCCCATTTCTTCCTTTTCTGCCTTATTCAGCTGTTCCTTGGAGAGCACAGGCATGATGTCTATATTGGGACCTCTCCATCCCACAGCGTGATTGGGGGCTGAGTTCTTTATAGGGGTCATGCTCACAGAACAATAAGGCAGGGGACACCCACTATGGTATGAGGCATGGGGTGTCGTGAATGGCACTGCTGGCCAGAAACCTTCTTCCCTCCTGGCGTTCTCACCACAAGAAATCTCTTCTTTGGGTAAGATCTCGTTTCTGAGAAATTGCTGATAATACCAAACATGCAATCAGGAAGGAAACACATTAACTTATTAGAAGCTTCTGACACTTGATACTGAGTGATTCATGACACAATAGCAGGACCCTGATTTTTGGGAAAGAAGGTGTGACTACGGAGGTGAAGGACAGGGATGAGAAGAGGGAGAGAGCTCGCCGGTGGAGGAGGGGTGAATGTGTCATTGTCTTCCTTCTGGTGATTGTGTGGGCAAGTGCCATCTCCCGAGGGCCACAGGGCTATATTTCGTGTATCCCCGTATTCCCCAGCATCTGGGTCAGGGCCTGACTTGGAAAAGGTGCTCCTTAAATTGAGTTCACCTGAAGGAGGAAACAGGTAGGCTGGTCCTTGACTCTGTCGTTATAGGGAGTGACCATGAAAGAATCACCAGGAAAGACTGAGTCAGAAATGAGAAAACTGAGCACAGACTGAGTATATAGCCCATGCAGGGTGTGGTGGAGAATGCGCACACGAATCAGGCCCTGCCCCACCCTTAGGGAGCTCCCTGGGCAGCTGGGGAGATGTGTTATGGGGTAAGGGCTATGGTTTAAAAATATATGTGTTTTTACATCACCAGTAATGGGACAAATAGATATCATATGCTTCCTGATATGATGCACCGAGAAGGACACATCATCACTTCTGTGGTATGCTGGCCAAAAATGCATAACCTGAATCTAATCAGGGGAAAACACAAGAAAAGACTGAATTCAGTTGCCTTAAAAAATGTGAAGGTCAGGCAACATGTGATCCTCAATGGGATCTGGGGCAAAAAAATTAAGAAAAAAAAAAACACCCACAAAGCTGTTGTTATAAAGGATACTACTGAGATAATTAGCCAAACGTGAATATGATCTGTAATGCAGGCCATAATACGGTACCAATGTTAACTTCTGATTGTAGTAATTATATTGGAGTTGTATAAGGGAATGTCCTTGTTTGTAGGAAATGTACAGAGGTATTTAGACATAAAGAGGCCTCATGTCTACAACTTAACTCTCCAAGGGTTTAGAAAAATGTAAATACGTGAATGTATGGGGGGGAGAATGATTAAGCAAATATGCTAATGTGTTAACATTTGGCGAATCTTGGTAAAAAATATTTAGGAAAATCTTTGTACTATTCTTGCAACTTTTCCATAGGTCTGAAGTTGTTTCAAACAGAGAGCTTAAAAATGCATGTGGTTGTGTGTCTAGTCCTGTATACAGGAGAGGCCATATAGCATAGTGGTTGAGGACACGGGCGCTGGAGCTAATTTCCTGGGTCCAAACCCGGCTGTACTATTTGTGAGCTGTGCTACTTTTTACGTAAGCAATCTGGGCCTGGATAATATGAGACAGTAGTGGTGCCCACATCGGTCCGTTGTGAGAATTAGACGGGTGAAAACCTGTGACCAGCCGGGCACAGTGCAAGCATGTGGCAAGTATGCAGTGAACATCACCTCTTATTATACGATGTAGAGCCATCTGTGAATGCTTGGTGATAGAGCATGTTGTATATACACATTTGTTGATCTACTGACTATAATGAATATAACACTTTGGAGTTTATGATTAATTTTCATATTTAATTATTATAATTATCCCATAAAGTACAACAGCAAGAAATATTGCCCCCATTGTATTGGTCTGCAAGTTGAGGCCAAGAAAAGCCCAGGAACTTAACCTACGTCCCCCACAACTGATGATTGGTGTGCCTTGGAGCTGATCGTCAGCTGTCCTGACAACTAATCCTGGAGGAGATTCTTTTCCGCAGGTGACACTGATATAACTGTCACTTTGCCTTCTTTTATACTCTGAGGAATTTCTGGGGACCGAGTGCCTTCAAGAGGCCTTTTGTTATCCGTGTCATTACCTGTTGTGAACTGCCGTCATGTGCACACGCGTGTTTGAGCACGGATTCTCCCAGCAATTCCAACAAAGAGGGCCAGTCGTTAATCCTGAGGCTGAAAAGCCTCCCACTGGCTGCCTTCTGAGAAGCTTTGGGATACAATGTCGGGGGAAATCTTCTGAATGTCACGTGCTCTGCCATGTCGCAGTATGGGACTCTGCGAGTTATAGCCAGCACCTGGGCATTCTGGAAGCTGTAGACTCAAGGAGCCTTAAAGTCCCTTGGAATTCAGTCATTATCTCTCTCCTAAACAAAGAAAGAAACAAAAAAAAGAAACTAAAAACTAAAACCAAAAAAGCAACAGGAGTTTTCGGAGAAAGAGCCCTCATCTGCACTTCAGAGAACCTAGAAACCGGATTCCTGCCTCCGTGGGTCTTATGATCTTCAGTGGGGCCTCCGCCGGACAGATGTTATTACTATAAACCAGTATCTGGCAGCCTTGGGTGGAAAGGGAAGCACCTCTCAATTTGTCAGGGATAATGACAACTTCCTTGAATTTGCTCACTATTTATAATTTGCACAGCTTTATATTAGATATTTTTGTCGATTCTTGTAACAGGCTTTTGGGGTGTGGGGGGAGGGGCTGAGCAGATGATAACACCCGGGGCTCATAGGGGCTAAACAAACAACCCATGGGCCAGGATCCCTGGTCTTGATCCAGTGCCACTCACTTACACTGGCTCTCTAATCCTTACCTTCCTGTTTTGGAAGTTATTTTATTTTATTGACATTGCCACTTATTAATTATCCTCATGTCTATTTACAAGCACTCATTCATTGCAGCTTGCCTCATCAGGCCATCCTTGCAAGCATTTCTGGGTTATCTCACCAGCTGAGAGTCTGGAAGTGCCTCAGGGGATGTGGAACCCTTCAACTAGTTGCTTGAAAAGAAGGAAAAGCGTGAGAGTAACAGTGCCGTCAATATGGTCTCGAAGCGCATGATAGACCCCAGTAGAAATGGTGCAGAATGTCAGCTCTGGTTTGGAGTTTCTGTATACGAGCCTTCTCCATATGCATGTCTAATTAAGAGCTGGGAATGTGTTCATCTGTTCAGTTGTGGTGAACATCAACGATGGGCCAGGTGCTAAGGTTTCCCTTCCTACCTCCTCATCGAGGTGAGGCTGCACGTTTTAAGCCAATTAGTCTTAGAATGGAAGTTAAAGACCCGGGTTCTAGGCCTTTCTTCACCCGTGACCTTTTAAGATCTGTGAATTGCAATGGAGTTCATCTGTTGTTTGCGCTTCCTTCCCTATTATAATAAGAAAATAAAACATCTTCGAAAGTCTTTTGTGGATTGCAGAGTGTTCCTCAGACCTAAGATGGTTTTATGGTAACGATAATGCCAAAGATAATAGAAACTGCTTCTGTTCTGCATCCTAAGTCCTTATGCATGAGAAGAGGAGGTTCAGTGAGTAGGTTAGTAACTAGCCTCTGTATAAGTATGTGAATGAATGAACTGAAAGGGATTGTAAATTACCTTTATACAGTGTTTGTATTGAATCATGAAGTTTATTCCCATAAACATTTCATTAGCAGCAGCTAAAATCACATGTCTTTATTACAGCTCACATACAGGAAGCCTTCCACTCCTGCTTATCCTTTAAGACCTGGCTCAGCTCTTACCTCCTCCAGGACATCTTCTTGGACTCCCTGATCCTCCTCAATCAGGTGGGATAAAATGACCCTGCTCTGCTGCCATGACACATGGGCCCATTTCTACTGCATGTTACCATGTTACCTGTGCTCTAGATTCTGTTTTATTCATCTTTGCATCCTTAATGTCCAGCACAATTCCTGGCATGTTATTTTTGCCTTCAGAAATGTTCTCTCAGTGAAGTGGCCAAACGTTTACCAGTTCAAACAAGGCTTGGCTTAGGAACACAATGGGGATTGAGGTCACGGAGATGTGATTCACTTTTTGCCATAAAGTGCTTACATATTGCACATGAGAACACAGCGCCTCATGATTTTTTAACCTCTTACGTGATTATCCCAGCAAAAACCCCTTGGGCTAGAAAGGACTATAATAACCTTGGTAGTTTTGAGCCCTTAATATTTTCTTTACATCGAGCTTAGCCTGTTTGCGTTATAAAAGAGATGACTGAGTTCATGTAAGGCAGGAAGAACAGAAGATGTCCTCGTCCCCAGAAAGTCTTCAAAACTCCTGCCTGGCCTTGAGGGGTTCCCACCAAGTGCATGCCACATGAGGAGTCAGTACGATACGGACATATTTGTACATTTTAAAAAAGATTAAATGTGATATAGTACTGGAACTGAGCATGGGAGATTGAGGCCCTGGGTATTATGCTTTCCCTTGCTACAGGGGATGGAAAGAATATTGTTTCTCCTTAAAATGATTTATTTAAATGGGTAGGCTAGAATTCTACTTAAAACCCAGTGTCTGAATGCACCTGTTTAAGTCAGCTTCTTGTTCTCCCAGGTATTTAGGCATTGAATTTTCCCCATTAGGGAAGTGATTGACACCGTGGTCCTTACAATAACACATGATTATAACTCTGCAAATGGCAATTACATTCAATGGAAACCAGATGTTGCATGGAATTTGACTCTCTTGGTTTCTTGGTGAAGTAGATGAATTTGTAAAGTAGAAAACCACAATCATTACTCAGATGGACTATACATGAATTAATGACATAATATCTAAATCATATATGGTTGAAAATAATGATTAACTTAAACTATCAAGATAAGCTAATGAAAAACAGACTCTTAAAAAATTAAAGATATGTTTTCTTCAATATATATTTTATCAGCATGCTAATAACAAAACCAGACTTATTTGCACGTCTCTTCAGCCCCAAGTAAGAAGAAAATATTTGAAAAGAAGAGCTTCTCGGTAGTTAACATTGAGGAGAAAGTGTGCAATTATGATGGTTTTTTTTGGCTGGTGACTTTCTAGAGTGTCTGAAATCAATCTTTAAAAAATATATTGTTATTAAGGACAGCTAGCAGTGTTTTATGCTGAATTACACAGAGACAGTATATTTTTAAGGACACATTTGGCATGCAAAACATTAGCTTTATATGCCTGTGCAAAGCATCACCTCTCAAATAAAACTTCTTTTCCTGTCCCATCTCTCTAGCGCCTGTGTGCAGATGTGTGCACACATGTTCACACACATGTGTGTACACACACACACACACACACACACCAGGGATGCCTCAGGCCAGGAAGGCAAAGCAGCACTACATTTAAACCCGCACTGTCCCTTGAAAAGCTCAACCTTTGGTTAGCAACCTCCTAAGTGGTTAAGTTTGCAAACCTTGGCCCATCATTTCCACTGTCATGAATTCTCAATGACATCATCACTGTAAAATTAGGAACTCTCTTTCTTGTCCTGCAGATGTGAAAGTTTGACATTGCATTCCATGGTCCCGTGCCACATTTCATCAGCGTTTTCCCTTTGCTTTCTCCAAAGCCTGTGGCCGCATGTGGCGTGTAGATTGCCAGTGCTGCTTGGGATCTCATATCAAATGCTGCTACCTAATCCCAGGCGGCCTTCCACAAGCCCACACCTGCAGCTCATTGAATCCTCCTGGAGTACAAAGGGCTGATTTACAGCACGAAGGATCCAGGCACTGCTTGCAGCTGGGGCTCCAGCAGGAAAAGGAAGTTGTTCATCATCTTGTGTGCATTTCATTAACAATAGTGTACCCGATATGTAGCTTATAGAATAATTTCAAATCACTGACAGAGAGCATTATGGCATTTGGCACTACTAGGAAAAATACTTCGGGATGGGCAAATTACACCTGAGCGTGAGGTTTCTATGCGACCCTCTGGAACTGTGCACGCTGATTTATACCAGGTGGGTTGACCTTGCGATATTTTCTGATTCGTTGGGCATTTTCCCATTTCTCATTTCTTTTCCTTTGTCTTTGAAGCAGTCCTGAAGTAGAGTTGGGATATCCTTAGCTTTCTGTTCTTTTCACGTACCAGCAACCGAGAGCTGAGGGTAACCTGTGCGAAGCATGGTGTTTCGAAACCAACCACCTGAGAAAGTGTCTGTGTCAACAGCGAAATGTGGCAGTGTGTCTCTTTCTCCTTTGAGTTTCAATAGACATAGGAATGAGGGAGTCCCAGTGAGACACCGAGACCCCAGTGCTGGCTCACCAGGACTCTATGGAATAAACAAATGGAAGATGCTCCTACTTTCTTCTGCCTTGCTGGGCTGTGCATCTCCATTTTACTATTGACTTACTATTGCCCCAAAAAAGCTCTCCTGGTGGAGATGCCATGCAGGTGATGAGGAGGAGTTCAAATGAAAGAGACAAAGAAGTGGCAGGCAGGGGGAAGACCATCATCCTGTGCTAAAGTTCCCACAGTCCTCTGGACGTCTGCTGGGCCTGTCTTCTCTGGGCCCTTCTCATGGCCTCCAGGTCAGACATCTCACCTATTTACTGAAAGGCTCTGCCTTTCCAGATCTTTTCTGGGAGTATCTTGCAGATCCCAGTTGATGGATTTTTTTTTTTTTTTTTTTTGAGGAAGTGGAAACCGTTAGGATCTCAAAACAAAAAGACCTCAGGAACTCTGTCTCTGGGTTTGGGGTCAAGGCCCACATAGGATGGACAGCAGCAATATGCAGAAATGTCAGGGCTTCTGATTAGTTTATCATGGACATTTAACTTCGACTTTTTTTTTTATAAAGAAGGACAAAATCAATAAAAATCGCCATCCTCAAGGGAAAGGGAGCAGGGGAGGAAAAGCAAATTTCTTTTCACTTTGTAATGGTAAACAAACTCGGCTCAGAGCAGTATCTGATGTGGCTGCATGGAGCCTGGTTTCCAGTTTCTCTTGATGTGTCAAATGTATCCCTTATGTGAATCATGGTTTAAAAATACTTTTACTCAGTGGGTTCAGGAAATCAATAAGCTTTTATGATTCTTTCCTTGCTTCACATAATTTCTGATTTCAAAAGAGACGCTGGGTATTCCTTTAAGATGTTTATATATTATGCATTTTAAAAACTAACAATTCTTCCAAGGGCTTCCCAAGCATTGTTGTTGGAATGGGGTTTTTTTCTTCGCAAGCTCACTCTCTTTTTCTTTCTTTCTTTCTTTCTTTCTTTCTTTCTTTCTTTCTTTCTTTCTTTCTTTCTTTCTTTTCTTTCTTTCTTTCTTTCTCTTTTTCTCTTTCTTTCTTTCTTTCTTTCTTTCTTTCTTTCTTTCTTTCTTTCTCTTTCAACATTAAGCTAATGATTATGGGGCTTACACATAAATTGAAGCCGGATTTATAAAATGCAGTATAAAAATCCTCGGGAAGGAAGATAAATATAACAAGCTATGAAACTACGTTAGCCTCTTCCAGTGTTGGAATGACTACAAACGAAGAAATTAATGACCAGGATGTGTGATGTTGCCCAGGTTAGGAGCTTTGGCTCCCAGGCAGGCTGCCTTAAGACGAGCTGTCCTGCATTCCTTGATTTCTCTGAAATACAAATCTAATTGCAGATTGGAACATATCCATTCACTTAGTCTGTAAAAATAATTTTCCCTGAATATTTACCCAAAGCGCATTATTGCTTATACAGTTGTGAAAAGCATTTAGCACTTTATAATCCCATATTTGCTCCTATGTGGGCCTGGGAGTGTACTCTCCTTACAAAATTCACAAATGCCTAGAAGGCTAACAATTTTTACAAAGTGTTCCTCATGGAAAACATCTGGAAGGTTTCCAGAATGGCATTCCAGATGTTATAGTTTTAGCAGTCACAAAAGTGCACTGCGCATGCTTTGTGTGCGTGTGTGTGTTTTTCCTGGTTCTACATCGTATGTTACTTACACACACCCGGCCCTCTTTGCTCTACCTCTGGAACATTTTAGGTTTGAATTATTTAATATTTCACTTCTGGACAACTCTGCTTTCAGGGCAATTACACATCTGTAAGGAGGGGAGCATGATGTAGACTACTGTAACCAAATACGCACTGGGAGAAGGGATTTTTAATTGGTATTTTAAAATTGATTTTTTTTCTCTGTGGGGTCAGAAAGAAGAATAAACACTTGGGGGAGTAAGGTCTGGATGAATCGCCTGTACTGGGAGAGAGCTGCCCTCCTTCTCTTTCCCAGATTATACTCTGCACAGAGGAGAATGCCCCTGTTTGCCACCCGTCCCAGCTGCAGGGTGCTGGGCAGAGTGAGGGGCAGAAGTGAGTGGCCAGGAGACAGGATGTTCTCCTTTCAAAGTGCTAAATGCTGCTCAACTGTGGGGAGATGTAGGAAAGCATGAGATCCATGTACTGCTCTCAAACTTTCTCTTCTCCCTGTCCCCCTTTTCTCCTCCTTCTGGATATGGGCCCAGGGAAATTAATGGCCTATAGAAATTCAGCCAAGAGACTGGCATGTTCTTAGAACCAGCTCCTTGTAAGTCCTGCCTGATGGCAGGTCTCCTTCTCAAGACCAGGGCAGAGATGACAACAGGGAGGAGGTGGAGAAGGAAAGATATGGTCATGGGCCAGAATATAAATAAGTTGTGATTCAGGGAGCCACAGTGTTTTACAGCTGTGAATTACTTTCATCATATGGGGAGACAGATGAACGGGGATCCACCTCCTTAACAAACCAACCAGACATGATGAGAACCTCCTTTGAACTAAAATATTTGTTATACATTACATTGCGCCAATCTTGTTTCTTATTACTAGTTCCGTTGGGAGAGTAGAGAGAGCATACTGGCAAGGAAAAGCCTAAGCCAAGATGGTTCGTGGAGACAATGGCATGAGAGTGGTTAAGGATGTGTCTACACTGGCTGAGGCAGCAGAGAGGTGGGAACCAGTGGGAGGTAGGGTGCATAAGACCTGTAGGGTGCAGAAATACCCTGTCACCCCAAGCCTGTGGTTACCTACACAGGGCAGGGAATCATCAGGAGGCTGGTATGAAACTGGCAAAGGCCATCTTGTTCTGCGATCTTTACTGCTGGGATAGGTGTTAGCTCCAGGTATTTGCCCCAGGAAATTCCTGAAGGGTTCTTGCTTAGCCTTGGAAAAGTCCAGAATCAAGACCCCTTCAAATGAAGAGGACCCATTGCCCCCAAAATGGCCTTGCCTCCCCCTGTGTGGGGTCCAGACGATGTGTGTGGGACCTGACCTCCGATCAGCCCTCGGACTCTGGTTCCCATAGTTACCATTGGCTCAGAAAGAAGCGATCCTTCTGTACTGTCCTGGTTCCTGTGTCCTGGCAAACCAGAACAGTTGGTTATCCTAGATGAAGCACATCCCTAACTTTATGTCCATCTACGTTAGAAAGGTGATAGGGACTGTCCCTTTCTCTCCCACGGCTACCACAGCTTAGAGCCTGTTTAGAGCTGACTGCTGGGTGACACCTGGAAGACCTGTCACACTGCAGTCAGATCAAAAGTTGAGTCTTATTTTAGAGGGGGGTGGGTGCATGCTCCAAATGTCACTGTCACTATAATGGAAGAAGTGGCCTATGATGGTGACCCTTGAGGCATTTCCCATTGCTGTTCCTTTATTTTCCTTGGGTCTCTGCCCCTCTGCTCTCCTGGGTCACTTTCTACTTTTCTGACTCATCAGTCTCCTCCCAGGGCTGTGTCCCTTATAGCCCTCTTTTATTTTTATTTTTTAAGAGTTTTTATTTATTTATTACTAAGAGAGAGAGAGAGAGAGCACACACACGTGAGTGGGGGAGGGGCAGTGAGAGAGAGGGAGACACAGAATCCCAGGCAGGCGCCACATCCCCAGCGTGGAGCCCAATGCAGGGCTTGAACTCACGAACCATGAAATCATGACTTGAGCCAAAATCAAGAGTGGGGCTGCCCATGATTCTCACCTCCATTTCCAGAGCCCAATCTCCTTCTCTCTGGTGGCATCAGTAGGACTACCAAGGCTCCACACCCAATATCCACTCCATTTCTACTCATCATTGCTGCCTTGGGCCACATATTTTTTTAGCTTAATAATACAACAAATATTGAATCTTTAGGATCTTTGTCTTCTTTGTCTCTCTCTCTCTCTGTGTCACACACACACACACACACACACACACACACACACACACCAAATTTCAGTTAGTCAGTAGTCAACTGAATTTATTTTGTATGTATTTTTCAAAACCAAATGCATTCTTACAGCCTCTCTCCTGGTCTGTTTAAATAAAATCCTGTAACAGATTTTCTTATCTCTGATTCCACACCTCTCCAATTTACCCATACCCCTCAGTGAGATCAGTATTATCTTTTTAAAAGTCACATTGGACTGTGATACTCCTTAACTCAAAAACCTTCAGTGTATCCCCATCGCTTTCAAGTGAAGCCCAAATTGCTTAGCCTAGCATTTAAGGTCCTTAGCATTTGGGGCTTAGGCTCTCTGATGTCATATCCCTCATTCTACTTCCTCTTCCTCTTCCTCTTTTGGTGCTTTATAGTGACACTGTGGGCCTCTGGTCCTTTGCATATGCTGTGCCCCCAGCTTTTGCTAGCTCTCCATCACCTGTCCCCGAGCACCCAGTCTGAATTTACCTCCTTTGTTTAGGCAAAATGAAAGCTATAGCATTGTGTCCATTTGTGTGTGGTAGCACATGACACCCTGTGATATTGGTTCTCCTCTGCCACTCCAATCTGCACTACCCTGTTTGGACTATCTTAGGGCAAGGGATAAGCAGTCAAACAATTGAGCAGCACCCCAGTGATAGGTGGCTGAATACTCATGAACACTATGGTCACAAAGACCAGGTGCCATGAATTGTGTCACTCTAAGAGCTTACAGGAGCTGATCACAGGGAAACTGGAGTGGCAACTCCCAGCTCTTCAGTGGAGACTCAGGTGCTGCCTCAAAAAGAAGTTCTGGGGGATCAGAAGTTCTCCCCACCCTCTTGAGAGCTCTAGAGTGAACTTTTCATGTACTGAATCCTGTCTTCTTGACAGCTCAGAAGCTCTTTTCATTATAGGTGGTTGGTCAGCAGTAAATATAAACTGAGAAAGTTGAATTGTGTATAAACATGTTGATGTCACCTTGATACTGATATTGATATGACCTTGAAGCAAGGTTTAGGGAACTGTGACTACATGTCGTTTGTGTCTATTTAGGTGGTTTTAAGAATTTTAATTACAATATTCAATTCTATTCCTATACTTTTTGTCCTGAATTAAAAGATTTGGAGTGCTGATGTGACAGACAGAGAAATCTGTGATGTAGATATGGAGGTAGGGCTAATACACAAACAGTGTCAGAGGCCAAAACCAGTGGATTGACATTATCCCTTTAGGTGATAGGCGATGGGGATGAGGGTATGGTGGAACTTCAGTGGGGCTCTTTTACTTTGAATCTGGTTCAGTACTGTGTACTGAACAGCTGGAGCACGTAATGGAGTTCTGTGGCACCACTACCCACTGCTGACCAATGGAAAGCTCAACTCCTCCAATGTGTCAATACTCACAGGCACTTGACCCAGATGTAAATTCTGAAATTGACTGGGGGTGATCTTCTGCCACATCTGGAATGTAGCCCAGACCTCACAACATCAGACTGTAGTTCACTCTGAGACCTTATCTATATATTGATGGCAGTTTGAGACACTTGGTAAAGTCAACGTATCCAATAGGAAATTATCGACCTCCAAATTTAAGGATGAGCAAGCATTTCCAAATTATGCTGCTTGCAAAACAAGACGTCACAGTCTTCAAATACAGAACCTGTAAACTGATGGAAAACAATTTGACATGCTCTAGTAGACCACTTTAATTTATTCTGTTCTCTGGGAATAGATATATAGATATAGATACAGATATAGATCAAGATATAAAAGCTGATATATATTATATATATATAATTATATATATAATATGTGTTGATATTCCATGCATAACTTTTTAAAACTGAGATACTAATTTCCAAAATTGGGTCAATCACCTTAGAATATTTTTCTTATTTTTTTCTTTTTCAAGATGTCGGTGTTTTGTGTGGCTTGTATTTGGACCAATTCTCTATTATTTTACACTCTTCTCAAACTGTCAATTCCCATAACTCAGATACATATATATGTATATTATATATACACACACACACCCCAACACCTTCTAAGTGTAGGGCATGGAGCTAGGGGTGTACTATGAAAGTTTTAACTGCTACAGGTTTACCTTCCAGTGCAGGAAAGGCAAGGCACACCTCAGGCTCAGCTGGGATGTTTGTGCTCCTTGCGATCTAGGCTTGACATAGCTCCCAACTCCCATTTTGGGAATTCTAGCTTATGAAAGTCCAAATACCTTTCCAACTTTTCTGTGAAGTCCCAGGGCCTTTTTTTTTTTTTTTTTTAACTCATAGACTTTTCTCTTTCTAGAATTCTGCTTCCTTGTATGAAAACTTTGTTCTGCATTTTTCGATAAGCCATTAAAGTGATTCATATACTGGTGTCTGTGGACTGTATCTTTGCAAACACTGACATAAAGTGACTGAATTTGCCTCGTGTCTTGCTCCCAAATGTGTATATCCAAAGATGTTCAGTGGAGCTGAGGAGACCACCATTAAATACAACTTTCCTTCTATAAACCTCAGCTGTGGCTAGTGACCTCCTCTCTCCTTTTTATTTTGTTATATTTATAAGACAAAGAAGTGTGTAAATAATACCAGAGGGGTGTTACAGACAAGTCAGCATCATAGGAGTGCAGAGGATGGAAAAACTGTGTGTTCCCAGAGTGCATGAAAAGAATCTGAGACAGCTTCCTGAAAGGTGGCAAAACCGAACTCTGAGGAACACACAGAATCCATCTGGAAGGAGGGGAAGGGTCGGGCAGCTCTAGGGTGCACAATATGAGCAAGAGCTCGGGAAGGGGATGTGGGGGCAGCAAAAATAGGATGTGGTTGAGGGCCCGGAGGACATGAGCCCAGCCGGAGAGGAGAGCTCTGGGTACTGGGCTATCAGCAGGGCTTGGAGGAGAAACATCACCACTGGTAAATTCATAAAACATATTTTCTTTTTGAATGAGTGCCTCCCGCATCTATGGACACAACAGGAATTTATATAATGACTCCTCAGGGAGGGTGCTTTCCTGCTTAGCTGATCCACAGCGCCTGCTGTTCTGCTAGGAAATCAGTAATACCTATTGACTGACATGTTTTGTCCGGTTCCCCCAGGTCTTCTTTTAAGGCTTCTGAAAAGACCGCCTTTCTTCTCTCTCTGACCTCGGCGCTCCCTCACCTCCACCTTCCCGCTCCCAGTCCTTCCGAGGCGGTGATTTCCCGTCTTGCCTTCCTCTGGTTTTGTTCCTTGGGAGCCTTGATTAGGGGTAAGCCACAGAGCAGCCCCCTCGGGCAGCTGTCTTTCTCTCCACTCTTCCTTGAACTGGGGCATCTGGTTCTCATTCTCTTCACCATGCAGCGGCCTCCGCATTCACCTTGCTCTGTTTACGTATCTGTTGCACAGCCTGGTTGAAACTCAGGGCTCCTAACCAGTCTTGCCAACCGCCTCCCCTCCCCCCACCCCACCTCGTGATCTGAAGAGAGCTGAACAGGTTCAGAAGAGCTTGAGCGTGAATGAAACCCTAACCAGAGCAAAATTTCTGGAGCCAGCGAGAGGCAAGCCTCAAACCCTTTGCAGGAGGCATGCCTAACCTCGGTCTGTGGAGGATCTTTGTGGAGTCTGCTGACTTCTGAAAAGGGATTCACATTTGGGTATGGGCAGGTACGTTCTTTTCAGGACAGAATCCGAAGCTTTTAGATTCTCAAACAGATGTGGGACCCCAGTGTTCTACCATCACTGCTCTTTCTGTGTGGTCGCTGTTACTAGGAGGGGACCAGAGCTTGAGAGAGGTGTGTACTTGCCAGAGTCACTAAATAGCGTGTGCAGGAGGCACCCCAAGACAGGAGCCACCATGCCATCCCACCCCTCCAGTGTGGGGTACAGGTCTTCACGTTTCCTGGAGCCGCTTGTCGTCTCTTGGACTGCTCAGGGGTGCCGAGGAGGCTGGGTGAAGGCCACGTGGTTTCTGCCAGGGCCTGGAGCAGTGAGGATCACCTGGAGCAGGTGTTCTCATCCCCAGTCAAAATGAGAAGCTCCTGGGCGGCTTGTGACACGTCCTGATGCCCCGGCCACACCCCCAGTTCAGTGCCTTAAGTAGACTTTCTGGAGGTAGGACTCAGCACAGTAGTGTTTGCACTACTGAGGAGGGCTGACTGATTCCAGGGTGCAGTCAAGGGACAACTATTACCTGTCAGCGCCTGGCCTGGTGAAGTGAAGCTGTAGGAAACCTGGGTGCTGGCCCTGGCGGAGCCAGGAAGGAGCCAGTGCACTGGCTCCTCTGGGGTTTCCCACCTTCTGGGCCTGCTCAGCCTGGGTTCTCCAGCAGCACTGGCCTTTCCTCCTCTCTGCTCATCAAAGCCTTGTTCGTTTTTCCAAGCCCAGTTCCTGGGACGCCACCAGCCAGAGATGCTCTCCCCCTTGCTGCTTCTTTCCTGGCACTGTGCTTTGTGCCCCTGTGAGGCCCTGTGGCTTTTCTCCTGGTGCTCCTACAGGCCATCTTTGCTACCTCCCTCATGCTGCCCCTCACCCCCGTGCCTGCCATGCGGCCATCTGCAAATGTTGCTGGGTGGGATGGATAAATGAATGAATGAACGTGTGACCTGGAGGATAGCCCATGCTTCTCAGCCACCCTCTCACCCCCAGCATTTTAGATTGGTGTCCCCACACAAGTCATGGCAACCTTTCAGTCTCCAAAATTAATTTCTAGCACAGTCGCCGGACCAGGATGTTTTCCTGGGATTCTTTCAGCTCTCCCAACGAGGGAGAAATGGAAAGGGGGAGGGATGATATTAACTCTATCTAACTAACCAACTTCTGATGAAGGAGAATTGAATTGAGCTAATTTGTTTTGGAGAGCTCAGTAGTTGCTGGTATTTGGTCTGCTATTCCAAATTTACCTCTCCTAATTTGAGAACGTCTTATTGGTTCTGTTGTCTCACTGCCCACTGTGCAAGGTGTGTGCTTCCTGGCCCTGGCCAGCACAGACCTCAGAGCCTGCTTCTCCAGCCTCAGTAGTCCTCAGACCCTTGGGAATCTCCAGTATTGTAATGCTTTTATCATGATTTTTTGACTGCAAATGACACTCTTGCCTTTAAATGTCCCAGTTTGGTTTCATATTCCCAAGGGGTTGTTTTGAGCGTCTCCAAACGCACTTCTTTGTAATTCATGGAATCAAACAACATTTGGGGACACATTGGAGATGGACAGGAAGGAGGTGATACCCTCATGGAAGGAAACAGAGAAGCACAGGACTTTGGACTAGAGGCCCAGTGAGCCCCAGAGAGGTGGCTCCTTACTGAGGTGGTTCTTCCCCTGCCTTTGGGAATTCAGCTTCGCAGTAGAGTGACTGTCACAGTAGGAAAGAATAATGGTCACAGGGGGTTAGTGTTGGAGATTATCCTCACCAGCCTCCTGAACTTGACCTTGGAAGAGAAGAGACTTTCACAGGGTCAGCAAGAGAGGTGCGCAGTCAGCGCTAAGACCCCAATTCTGGGGGAATACAGGAGAGGAGGACAGGACCCGGCTCCTCCTAGTTCCAAGTGAGCGAGTGCTGTGTGAATGGGCAGCTGTCCCACGTGTGTGGCTGGCTGAGGGGACCATGTCACCAGCTCAATTTAACATTTGAGGAGCTGCAACAATGTAAAGCTGTTGAGTGCTCTCTGAATTTGTCTCACCCACAGCCATCTGAATTAACCGTGTTTTCTCTGACATGAAATAATATTTGGATTTGGAGTATTTCCAATAACTGGAAGCAGCTTTTTTCGTGTAAGCCTTAGTCTCATTAATAACACCAGCAATAATAGTATCAGTAGTAATATTTATTGAAAATCAAGTGTGCACTCCCCTGCTTGGTGCTTTGTGTATATTCTCCTGTTTTGCTTTGCAACAGACCCTGTGAGATGTTTTCCCTATTTCACACACAAGGATGTTAAGGTTCAAAATAATCTGCCCAAGACCTGCCTGATTTCAGAGTGTGTATTCTTTTTTTTTTTCTAAATTTTTATTGGTATTTAATTGACGTGTACCATTATATTAGTTTCAGATATACAACAGTTCATCATTTGTGTATACAGTGAAGTGATCACCACAGCAAATCTAGTTAACATCCATCACCACACACAGTTACAAAAATATTTTTCTTCTCACGATGAGAACTTTTAAGATCTACTCCCTTAGCAACTTTCAAATATGTGATACAATTGTCCAGTGTGTGTTCTCGATCACTACTTTGTAACACCTCCTTAAACTGTCTACTCCACCGTCATCTGGGATACAGAACTGAGGCCTAGGAGACATCAGGGAGTTTGCCATTCTTTGAAATCTCCTGTGGTCCCTCCTGGGTTTGGGGCAAGTGCACTGCTGAGAGGTACCCACCTTCCTGCGGACTATCCCAAGGTCAGCCTTGAGTTTTTGCTCTGTCTGCAGCAAGCAGGCACCGAAGAAGCTGTTTTATTTTTATTTTATTTTAAAATATTTCTCTCAACACATTTATAAAGTACTTCAAGCAGAATCTTCTGGACAAGAGGTTAGGGTTTGGGGGTTCCCACTGTCCACTGAACTGATTAATGAAATACACACATTTAGAAAAATACCTGTATACACGCACACTAGAAACCGGGGATCCATCCTGTAACACTGAAGAATTTCTGAAATAGACATGATAGGGTTTGGGCTGAAAACAAGGCTCCATGGAGAATCATGTGTCAGAGGGAGCAGAGTCTAGGGGATCCTGTTGTGGTGACACAGGTAGGATCTCAGTGACGACACTGACCTGGAGAGGTGAAGCTGCTGGTGAAATCAGGCCACAGAGGCTTTCAATGCACATTATTCAACTTGTTCTGTGAAAATTTAGGGTTGGTTCCCCCAAATTTGCATTGGTGAGTTTCATTGCTGGCATTCTTTTTGTGATTGAAATAGTTTTTAAAAACTATTACCTAAATATTGAATTATTCAGCACATAAGTATTTAGGACTTATACTATTGTTACTAGTTTTCAATATGAAAAGTATTGCTTTACTCATTTAATATTTTTTGCCCCCTTTAAATGTTGTTACTTCTAATCCTGCTCTAATTTTATTTGCATTTTCCTGATACATCTAGGTAAAATCCTTTTGCCTTTAACCTTTCTGTTTCATTTACTTTGTTGCACTTACAGGTGACATATCATTGTTACACTTTCTAACTTGACCTGAGAAGGTCTTCCGCTTTTTATTAAGAGAGTTTAGCCTGCTTATGTTTACTCATATCATGTGACCTTCTTCCAATAATCTGTTGTGCTTTCTCTCAGAGGTTTTATGAGGATTAAGTGAGATAATAACTATAATGTCCTTAACACAGTATCTGGCACATATTCAGTACTTTTATTTTTACTTACCATACCAATAGAGGCTCAGAAAAATATCTACTAAGCACTCATTCCTGATAAAGCTCTTTTAAAACTTAGGACAAGAAAGATACATGTCTAATTTAAAAAGCTAGTTAATGCAAAAACTGGGGTCACTGCTCAGGGCCTCTGGATTCCAGGGCCTGGGCTATTCTAGCCAGGTTGTCAGAGTTAAACTATGCAGGTGGTCCTTGTATTATTTAGTCTATTTCATTTATTAAAATTTTCAAATATCCTTCGAAGTTTGTTTTATAAAACCACCATAACACATAGTTTGCCTTATGGTAACTTGTGCACATCTTCCTCCTTAGAAACACCTAGCAACCGTATTAAAATTCCAGATTCCTGGGCCTCACTCCATACTACTCAGCCAGAATTTCCAGGAGAGAAGTCTGGTGATTTTTTTTTGAAAACAAACATCCAAGGCGATGTTATTATTAAGGAAAATTGAGAAACACTACACATCTAGCACTGGGATGTTGAGACCTTATTGTTTTGGCTTTATTTGTTTTATCTGATGTGTTTGTTAAAACATTTAGAACATGGAATCATAGGCTCGTCCCAAGTCAAAGCAAACAAGAACATTAAAATTAATGAGAAGGGTCCCTTAAAAAAATGCTTTAAAGGATTCATATGTCGCCAACATCTAACAGCCTTCTTACAGAGAAACAGAAAAATCATTACCAATGAAATCAGGAATAAGACAAAGTTATCACAGGTCTTCCTCAACTTACAATGGGGTTATGTCTTGATCATACCAAACATCATAGCTTAGCCTCACCTACCTCACATGTGCTCGGAACACTTGCATTAAGCCTACAGCTGGGCAAAATCATCTAACACAAAGCCTATTTGATAATAAGGTATTGTATATTTCATGTAATTTATTAAATACTGGTACAAAAAGTGAGAAACAGAATGGTCGTATGGGTGCAGAAGAGGTGTCTGCGTATTGGTTGTTCGCTCTCATGGTCATGTGGCTGACGGGGAGTGTTTTCACCGCCTAGTGTCATGAAGGGATTGGACTGCATCTCGCCAGGCTAGGAAAAGATCCAAATTCCAAATCCAAAGTACGATTTCTACTGAATGCATACCACTTTGGCACATTTGTAAGGTCAAAAACTCATAAGCCAAACCATCGTAATGAGGGATGGCCTGCACGATGCAAGTCTGACCGCCGAGCCACAAGCTCAGGTCCTGGAGTGCAAAGGCAGAGACCTCGTTCCTCCTCTCACCATCACTGGCACATTACTTCTCCAGCCCTCAGTTCTCATACCTCTATCACAGGGATAATGACAGCACCCTCACTGGATGCGAGGATTAAGTGAGGTGATGCCTACCACGTGCTGGGCAGAGAGCGTGGCCCACTAGTCAGCACTTGCCAAAATCAGCTTCCGAAAATTCTCGGTCATGTGCAGATGAGGAATTTTCTCAGAGAGACTGTGGACTTGACCGAGGCCCCTGAGTCAGTGCATAGGAACTCTGGCTTTGGGAGCCAGCCCAGTGCAGTTAGCACTGCCCCACCTGCCACTTAAACCTGGGCTCAGAAGAGCCGAAAATGAGAAAGAAGCAAACAACAGAAATAGGCTTGATGTTCAGTGTAGGCTGAACTGCCCACCCACCCAGAGGGTGAGCGCATATGCTTCTTGACTACAGCTCTGACTCTCACAGTGACTTGGGGAAGAATCTTCTAGCACCTTCCACCTCAGTAGGGGCAGCTTCAGAACAGATGGAAGAGAATGCCCCACAAACCCCTCCATCCTGGCCTTCTCTGCTCACACCTAACCTCTAGAAGGAAGCAGAGGGTCTAGACATGGAATACAAAACCACATCTACGTGCTCGCCCTCCACGAGGTGGATGGCGCTGTAGGTTTGCTCTTCCAGCAGCGATGGTTTGAACCTTTCGTCACCAAAACCACAGTTCAGGCTTGGAGAATGTAGTGGAATTAATTCTGTGGGTCTCAGCTCAGAGCTTTGAGCACCCTTCCTTCATGTGACTGAATCACATTCTTTTTCCCACTTGGTAGCTGACAATCTTCCCAGCCCAGGGAGGAAATGCACTGATGTGGAAATGTGAACATTTCTGAATTTTTGAAAAAATGTTGATTTATTTTTGAGAAAGAGAGAGAGAGAGTGTGCGAGCAAGTGGGGGAGGGGCAAAGAGAGGGAGACACAGAATATGAAACAAGCTCCAGGCTCTGAGCTGTCAGCACAGAGCCTGATGCAGGGCTTGGACTCATGAACCGTGAGAGCATGACCAGAGCCGAGGTCAGACACTTAACCAACTAAACCACCCAGGTGCCCTGGAAATGTGAACAGCTCTGAATGGCCTGGCCCATGGAAGGCTTACGGTGGCCAAGTGGCATCAGGAAATGTCTGTTAGGTGAATGTCTGGGTGGATGGATGGCTGCACTCAAACCTTTCGTGCTTTCCTTAAAATGCGTGGTTTTTTATTCCCACTCAGGAATAAGGGATGTCTCACAGCTGCTCTCTCATGATGAGAGTAGTTCAGAAAGACTTCTGCCTCCATGGAAGCCAACAATGGAGAAGTGAAGGCTCCACAAACACTGGGCCCCAAAGGTTCTGGTTTCCAGCCCTGATTTGCCCCTAGTCGCTGTGTGGCTTTGGGCACATTAGCTCAAGCTTCAGTTTTTTATGGAAGGCAGGTAACAATATACACTCTGCAATCTCACTGGAGGCTGCAATATATCCTTGACCATTCACATGGAAGCTTCACTGAGGACACAGTTCAATTCTTATTCATGCCTCTGTGTGTTTGACACAGGAAAACTGTTTAGTGCATTTTTGTTGAACGAATAGGTGTATGAAAGAGCACTACACACCCTCAGTAACCCATTTTGTTTTGTTTTGTTTTGTTTTATTTTATTTTATTTTATTTTATTTTAATATGAAATTTATTGTCAAACTGGTTTCCATACCACACCCAGTGCTCATCCCAACAGGTGCCCTTCTCAGTGCCCACCACCCACCCTCCTTCCCTCCCACCCCCCATCAACCCTCAGTTTGTTTTCAGTTTTTAAGAGTCTCTTATGGTTTGGTTCTCTCGCTCTCTAACTTTTTTTTCCCTTCCCCTCCCCCATGGTCTTCTGTAAAGTTTCTCAGGATCCACATAAGAGTGAAACATATGGTATCTGTCTTTCTCTGACTTATTTAACTTAGCATAACACTCTTCAGTTCCATCCACGTTGCTACAAAAGGCCATATTTCATTCTTTCTCATTGTCAAGTAGTATTCCACTGTGTATATAAACCACAATTTCTTTATCCATTCATCAGCCCATTTTAAATGATCTTTTTAAGTCTCTGTATCTCCTTATTATCCAATGGCTTTGATATGGGCAGGGAGGGCATCTTTTTCATCATTATACCCCTGAAGCCTACAGCAGGGCCTGGTGAGCAGGACACTCTCAAGCTCATGGTTGTGAAATTAGTGAGTGTAGGATAGAGATGATCCTACTACAAAGAAGCCCCAAAACTCCAACTCCTTCTCTTGCTTTAGGTTTATTTACTCTGAACATCCCCTTTGGTGTTAAATGTATCTCAGTTCACTTTATCTGTGTGTCTTTTCTCTTCCGTAAACTGTACAGTTCCAAGAGGGAGACACTACCTTCTCTCTTGGCAGTTTTCCTGGCCCCCAAAGAGATGCCTTCTGTTTGGTGGATGGAACAGTTAGTACAAGTCTGGCTGATTGCTGGACCAATGAGTACCTTTAAAAATAACATTATTTTTTCTTATTATAAAATACAAGGTCATGTTAGAAAATTTGGAAATTAAAGATATTATAATGATGGAAATTTAAAAAACCCTACTCTAATCCTCCCACCCAAGGGTTGGCTATTTGAGATTTTACGTGATAGAGAATTTCCATTACATTTGTATTTAACAGGATAAAAAGAAATAGAAGAAATGACTCGGTTCCTTACAGATGTTTCTTCAGTGTAAGAGAAATTCCTAAATCTCTTTTGCTTTCATTTTCTCTTTTTCTAAACATATAAACATGAAGAAGTTGTTGTTCGTGTGTTTTAATACATCTCTGATGGGCATGCATTTAAGTGCCTGGTTAGTAAAACTCAGTCAAAGGTTAGAAGACACATCAAAGTCTAAACAAACAAGCAAGCAAGACAATTTTTCTTTATTGAAGTACACAAAAGTATGCTGATTTTTATGATTATTCTTCAATAAAGATTAATAGAGAAAAGCTAATCTGTAATAAAAATAATTCCATAAAAGTGACAAAGCACTTGAAGATGAGTAGACACATTATGGGGGAAATGGGGAGGTGCGGCCAGTCCCTATTATAATCTCAAAAGCATTCATGCTATCAGAGGGCTACCATAGTTTGCTCTCTCCTTGCTTCCAAGTTACTTGAACAACTGAGTTATAACATATTTATTTATGCTAACATATATTAAATACTTAATCTCTACATGCCAGATAGTGTCCTAAATTTGTAATACATTATAACTTATTTTATCCTTATGACTCTAGGACTTTGCGGATGAGGAACTGAGGAGCTGAGGTCAGGTGGGCTGAGATCGCACGGCTAACATGGCAGAGTGGTTTTTGAGGGAGAGAAGGCGTCTCTGTTCCACCTTTAGAGAGATCATCTACTCAAACCATTTTGTTTCTGAATCAGGAAACTGAGGCCAGAGCGGTTGAGTGATACGGTTTCTCAGACAGTTATTAGCACAGCTGGGCTAATCTCCATGTCTTCTTATTCTTACTCCAGTGCTCTCTCAAGAATTCTGACTTGGGTTTCAGTCACATGGTTTAGCCTGGGACTAAACACCCCTGGCTGCCAACTCCATGTCCTCAGGCCCATGGGGGATGCTGGCGTTTTCTGTCCTCAGTTGTGCTGCCTTTGGTGGGTGCAGGAGCTCCTGGGCCAGTGAATCTGTCTGTGATGTGCCAACAGCCTACAGTATAAGGTGGTAAGTGATCAACGGATCAGACAAAACCAGAGGTTCAGATGACTGCTGGTTGCAGAAATGCAAGGCAGCGCCGTGTGAGGAGGTGCAGGTCATCATCCGCCTTCCAGATTCACCACCGTCACACGGAGTTACAACCATAGGTGAGAAGGTTCTGGAAGGAAACCAGCTACTGTGTTTTCTTAGGCAGATCACTGATGCCAGTCAGCACATGTGGGCACAGACCATGCGCTAAGCCTTGGAGAGCACGCTCCTTTGTGTCTTCATTTTCAACACCAGCTCCTTGTTGTTTTTTAGCAACAGTTTGGTAGTGTTCCTCAGGTTTCAGCCTTTCAACATCTGAATGTCATTCCTTTGGCTAACTGATTTTTTCCCCCTCCACTTCTTCACTTGGTGATGACAGGAGAAACTGTTAGTTTTAAAAAAGTTGATTTAATGGTCCACTTGCAAGAAGCCACATAGCAACCAATCTGTTCTTAAGATTTGGGATTTATTTGATTCATCTTCTCAGATGACTTATTGAAATTGTCTTTAGAATGTGTCTAAAATGTATGTTGTGTGCTCTGCTGATGGCACCGGACCCAGAATTTCCATCCAGGTATTTATTTAATTGTCTCTTCTAATTCTCTCTACTGACACTCATCTTGAAGTTTACTTTTGCCATTTTGTTGGAACAGCACTACACCCCTGCCCCAAACATTTAACTCCTCTCAGATAAATCCAAGCCCAACCCTGAAATTCCCAGGTTGGCCCTAAATCAATGCCAGACTGTATGGTATGTTAGTAACGGCTCACACTTCAGGGGGAAGAATTTTCATCAGTAGTTTCAGAGATGCACATAAAAGCAGCAGACAGCACACATTTAGGCTGCAGCCATCACTACTTAAGGCAGGTAGAAACGATACAGTGGAGAGAGGAGAGAGTCGTTGTTAGGACACAAAATGTGTATTAGAAGCACGTGCTGGAAAGCCAGTCTCTCCAGATTTAAGATGCACTCTTTAATTACATTTGAATTTTGTCCTAAGATAAAGGTACAAAGATTTAGGGTCTTTTGAAGGGAAGGATGGTCTCACGGTGTGGGCTGTTTCTTGGGGTTTTGTCCGTTAATGGACTGGCTGCTTTCCAGAAGGGAGTTCTCCTTGGTCCTGTCAAACAGAGCAGAAGCACCATCTTCTCAAGTGTGTGGAGGGACACTTCCGGGGGCATGGACAATGGGCCAGCCTCTGCTTTTCTTCTTTTTAGAGTCTATGCGACACAATCAAGCATTATATAAGGCAAACTTGGGAAAATGACCTCTCCTCTCTGTGTCTGTTTCCTCCTCTGCAAAACCAATGGTACAGAATAGAGACGCTTCCAGAAATGCTGTTCTATTCTCACTATTAGCTCTATGCTAACGTTTTAGAATCATAAAGCTGACAGCACCTTAGAAGCTACCTCGTCTAACTTCCTGGCTACATTAGCCCTTGCTGTGTGCCAAACCATGCAAAAACTTAGTGGGTGGAAACAAACAAACAAAAATGTTATTTCTCATGATTCTGTATGGCCCAGCAGTCTCTCTTCTGCTTTTCCTGGGCTCACTCATGATGGATTTTAGCTGGAGGGTCAGCTGGGCCAGAAGGTCCAAGACGGTTTCATTCACACATTCGAAAGTTGGTACCGGCTGTTAGTTGGGGGTCCTTGTTCTCCATGTGACCTCACACCCTCTAGGAGATTGATTGGCTTCCTTGAAGGGCAATGTCAGAGCAGTTCTAAGAGGGGGAAGGCTGCAAGGCCTCTCAAAGACCCATCTCAGAAGTTACACAAGGTTGCCTTCAGTGCACTGACTGTGATGAAAATGCAGGTATGCTAACTCCCCTAATCTAGTGCTGTGTTCACTCTGTTAACACACTGCTCCCCAATGGCTATTTTCAAGTTCATTCGTCAACCACAGTAAGTATTCCTGGGCATGTACTACATGCCAGGAGCTGTGCTGGGCACTTTGGTGGATTCACAGATGAGTAAGAAAGCATCTCTTTTCTTTCAAGTAACCTATAGCCTACGCCTAGCGTGACATTCAAAGCAGGTTAAATGACCACATTTTAAATAGGCCGTAACCTGTTTCTCCGGTCTCTATGAGAATGTGTGTCATAGGTAAAAATAAAAGCCTCTTATCTTAAGTTCCATGGGCATTTCCATATATTATTACTAGGACAGTTGAGGTTCTTTTCCACTTTCCACAGCCTCCTCCACAGTACGTTTAGTACATGAAGAAAGACAATATCCAAATTATCATAAATCTGTCGGCATTCCATTTCCGAACAGAGGCAAATGGAGCCTCCGTGTATCTGAGATGTTGTATGTATCTGGATTACCGTTTTATCCTTTAATGGGGTGGACCTCAGGGTCACGTTTTATTATATGCATCTTAAAAATGTAGAGCTGAAGTTTCAGAGGGGGCATAGAGAGGTGACCTGAGTCAGGTTGGGACATTAACCTTCTGACCTTGGAGACTGACGGATCTCAAGCAGCTCTGCACTCCAGAGGGGTGGCTGTTTTGGCAAAGAGAGGCAGGCCAGATGCCCTGGTGTTTCATTTGAAGCTTTGAAAGGTTAAACTTAGGCTTGCCTTTGCCCTCTAACCTGCCAAGGCCACCCCACAGCAAAGACCACCTTTGGAGTTCTCCACTCTTCTCTCCTTGGACTTTCATTCTGCTCTTCCCCGTCTTTCAGTCACCTGATGCCCACTTGTCAACAGCTGCTTTGGTTCATACCTGACTCTCAAGAAAGAATCAGCACCCAGTTATTTACATTTCACTGTGAATGTCAGTTTGTGGGGGAAAGTATGATCTTTTATTAGGAAAAGAAAAGCTCTGTTCACAGGAAAAGGAACACTGGTCATCAGCAAAGAGCTTGTAAGATCATGTCTACTACTTGCTGTTCTTAGTACCCAGTTAGAGCCAAAGATTGTTGAGTACTGGCATTTTAGAAGTGAAACGGCCAACAGAAATGCCGCTGATACTCCTTACTTTGTTGGTGAAGAAACTGAGACCCAGAAATGAGTAGCAGCTTGCCATGTTACTTAACAAGTTAGTGGCATAGTTGGGATTTGAACTTTGATTACTGGATCATCAACGAGCAAGATTTGGACCTGACATCATTTTCTCTCCCTGAGAAATTTATCTACACAGAACTGGACAGTTTTCAGTTGCATACATCTTCATGGGTCTTCTACATGGCAGGGAAGGGTGCTAGGGATTTTGACACAAAAAAGGGAATAAGGAATGGAGAGGAAGCTATCTGTGGAATAGCTTCTGAATTGCTGTTACTACTACTTCAAAATGACATATGGAAGTAGGTTCAGAAAAAAAAAATGCATTTGTCTTAGGTTCCAGCATTTAGGCAGAAGTCCATTATGTGGTCTTGGCAACTCAAACAACCTCCTCACTTATCTACTGAACAAGAAACAAGAATAGGTCATCTCTAAGAAAATCCATAGACTTTCCAGCCCTAGAGCTGGGGAAAACAAGATCCTGTTAAAGGATCTGATGAGGGAGTAGTGGCTGGAGCAAGGGAGTAATGGTTATTAGCTGTTTCGGGGACAGGAAAGAGGTCAGTTTGGCTGAGAGGAATGATTTATGTTGACAACTTTTAGTAAAATACAGATAATAGTTACTGTCTTAACATGATAAAACATGCCTACTGGGAACAAGGAAGGAATGCTCACTCATTTTACCACAATTAAATGTTGGTCTAGAAGTACTAGACAATACCCTAGTTCTTTGATGGGCCCCTTTTAAACTCAGAGAATTACAAGAATCCTAGTCCTTTACTAAAAGAAGTGACTCTCTAATGGTAAAATTTTGGTGTTATTGACAAGTAAGTAGAGGAAATACTTTTAGGGAAGAGCTTTCTAGATGGTCTTCAAACCGTACTTAGACATTTCTCTTCTGTTTTCTCAAAGGGGCATCTTCAAAGGTAAGCACTTTGTAACAGCTCTTCACTCTCAATTCTTCCTGATTTGATGGACAGGACAGGCTTGTAGCAGGAGTGCTATTCACAAGAAGACCACTTCCAGGTTTGCCATTCAGCAGCCAAGAGGCCTTGGCCAAGGCAGTTAATACCACCAAACCCCTGTATGTTTTGATAAAAACAGATGTAATGATACCAGTCTGTCTGCTTCACAAAGTTTTTACAAGAATTAAGTGGAAAATAATGTGTATGAATGTATATTATTATTGAAGGGAATTTATAGATATGAGGGGTGGATCTTGTCTGGACTCGCCAGGCCCTTGGGTCTTCAGTATCCAGGGAGCCCATGCAGCTATGAATCTACACTCAGCCTGTAAAACGGCAACCTTTTTCTAGCACACCCAAGGCACGCATCACAGAATCCCATACACCTAGAGTATATGGCTTTCAGAGTGAGAGCCAGCTTGGGATTGTGTTAGCAGAGCAGGTACAGTTAAAAAGCCTGGGGCTTTGGAATTTTTAAAAGGGACCCAACACCAACATCTCTGAAATAAATTGATTTGGTTGAAACTCTTCCAAAGAAATTACCTTAATTCTGAGACTAAATATGCTGTGTTCCAGCCCAAATGGACTTTTCTTGGCCAATCCCCTGAAAGTAAACATTCAAGTTTAATAGGGAAAGGGCAGTAGAACTTGCAGTTTTAGCTCACTGATGTCACCCATTCCTCTTTGAGCCAAAGAACAAGAAAATCCAACACTTCCTTCAAGAATGAAGGCATCATATGGGAATGATACAAATATGTTTGTGGTTTCTATATATTTTCTTTTAAAGAAAAACACAGGAATTGAAGAAGATACATTTTTCAGAATCTTGACAGACATATGTGCTTTTCTCAGAGAGGGGTCCACCTGGGGATCTTGGCTGTCTGGTCAAAAAGGCTGTCTTTTTATTCCTCGATTAAGAAATAGAACTTTAAAAAAAAAGGCAGCACAGAGGGTCTAAACTGTGGAAAAACTTAATGTTGAATTAAATTCCAAAACTCAGATCGAGGGACAAGATCTTACTATTGGGGAATAAGAGCACTTTGGAGCTGAAAGTCAAGTGTTCGTTTCACTGCAGAGAAGTGTCAAAATTAAGATCTTCGAGAGTTGTGTAACTTGCCCCAGATCACAAGGCTTCTGTCATCGAGGCTAGACTAGAACACAGAGCTTTTTGGCACCAGTATGATTATTATCTCGTTTGAGATGAAATCATTCCTGGATAACGAAGGCGTATTCCTAAGGCTGTCCTGAAATGCTCTGTTCTCACACTGCCTGACAATAATGATGCTGAGTAATGAAACGATAGGCAGCGATATCTCACTGCACACAATGAAGCATGTAGGACTGCCTTCCGATGGCAGCCAACTGGAGTCAAGGGCAGGAGAATGAAATTGTTGATTTCAAATGTGCTTATAGAGCTTGCATTTTGAGGTATCTCTTGGCGATTTCCACCGGAGAGAGCAGAATAGTTTGGTGAATCCAGTTCAGTTCCATCAACGTTAACAAGCACTCTTGAGCCAGGCAGATGTTCAAAAGTAAGGAAGCACATCACAGCCTAGAGGGAGCTCAGGGCCCAAGGAGGATAGCACAGATTGAAGCTTCTTGATCCTTCTATCCACAGCCCTTAACACCCATCAAGTATTTAAGCAACATTTGGTGACTGAATATGGATGGTTACATGTTAAGTTGGTGGTAGAATTGCCCTGAGTGTGGAGAAGAGGGGATGATCAATCTTCCTGGGGTGTAGAAAAGAACAAGGTCAAGGAAAACTTCAAAGCTGATACTTGATCTGAGCCTAAAGGGAAACACATTGCAGAACAAAAGATCATCCTCTGGTCTATTTAAGTTTCAGGGTATCCAGTTCTGATACTTTAAGGAGGGCCCCTTATAGTACATAAAGCACCCCAAACTCCCTGATATGGAAAGTGAGCCCTGGGGCTGAGAGCAGGGCTTAGGGTGCCCAGCATGTTGGCATCAGAGCTACTGTGTCTGTGTCTGGGTGGAGCTTCATTCTCAGGGCACTGAAGCTGACCTCCAGCCTTGGGCCTCGGGTGGCCTCACCTGACTTCCTGCCTGCCCTCACTTGGGTCTCTGGGAAAGGCTGTTGTACTTGGCCTCCCTCCACCCCCAGGGTACGCAATTACTCAGAATCTCCCAGCTGCTCCCAAACCCCACACTGAGTTTCCAAACAAAACCTGTGAAAACAGATCTCCGGTGGCAGCTTCGGCCACATTTGGCAGCTGCCCATGTCCACGGTCCACCAGCAGACTCTTGAGTCCCAGACGCTCTCCACTCCAGATGCAGATGAAGCCTGGATGGACGCTGTCTTTGAGACAAATCCAGGAAAGATCTGCCTGAGAACTCGTGGGTTCACTGGTTTTCTTTTGGCTCCATCCAAACCTAATGGAGCTGAATATCTGCGCCGTGTCCCCGTGCCTTTGGCTCATACCTCTGTAATGATGCAGGAAGAAAGCGGGTCTCGTCCTAGCAGCCGGGCCTTGTAGGGGTTCTGAATCACTGCTGCTTCCTGTCTGGGAACCTCCTGGTATGAGTGCCCCTCCCCCTCACTCCTTCCCCTACCATTCTCCCTTCTTACCTTGTTTCCATCCCTTGGAGACATGCTGTTGCCAGATTTCTCTTTCCAAAGTGGGAACCTTTGCTGACATAATTCCAAACCCTTCCAAGCCAGCTTGCTTATGCCATGATGCCATATCTTGTTAGCCTGGCATTAAGACCTTCTGTGGTCAAGGCACCGAGGTTTGTGCCAGTCCTCCCCACCCTCAGATACAGATATTTCTTGGAAGAAACTGCCCAGACTGGGGCTACATTTCCCACCCATTTAATTTTGCAAATGAAATGTAAGCAAAAGTGATATGTGTCACTTCAGGGTCAAGGTAGTTAGGAAGAGGGTGCACCTTTCCTATCCCCTTTATTTTCTGGTTCTGTCAGTTGGAAACAGAGGATTCTGTACCTGTGGGAACTGAGGAGCCACAAGATGGAAGAAACATGGGTCCCAGAAACACCACTTGGAGTAAACCATTTTGCTGATAAGGGAGACTTTGTTGGTCTGGTTTGTGATGTAGAAATAGCTGTGTGTTGTCTTAAGCCGGAAATTTGGATTTATTTTCGTTCTGCTTAATGTTGTCTTAACTTTATTTCCATCACTGTCATTTATATCTCCATCTTTAGGCCAAATCTTCCGTTCTTCATACACACTTGTTACCTGCCCGTGCACACCTTGCCTTCCCTGCTTGGGTGCCTTTATCCTTACCTGCATGAATCCACATCATCCTGCCTATGACTCAAGATGCATGGAAGGGACCCTGCTCCACTCAGCTTTCCTCAGCCACTGCAGCTGCAGGGAGGAACCCCTCATCTGGGCCTCAGACCACCATATCTTCTCCTCTCATCCCGCTGTGGGTCAGCCGGTGCTTCCTAGATCTTATTTCCCTGCCCACTTGTAAATTCTTGGGAAGTTGGGAAGCTCATGTTCATTTTACCCTTGTTATCCCCATAGCAGAGCACCGAGTGGCCCCCTCCACCCAACTCCCTATCTTTTAAGTCACTTGGAATTAATGATTGAGAGAATAAATGAATTGTAAGCGCAGGGCCCTCTTGTGGCGAAATGACAGAATCAGCAGTTTGTCTTTCAGTGCCTGGCCTCCTCTTTCTGTCCCCATACCACCCCTACTTGCTGTCCCCACAGTCTCCTCCCCCCCTTCATGCATGTCACAGTGGAGGACAGAGTCCACAGTCTTCAAAGCCAGACTGCCAAGGCCGCAACCCGGGTTTTGGCATTTCCCACCTGACTGTGAGCATGCCCCATAGCCTGCATGCCTCAGTTTCCTTATTGTGAAATAGCTAATAATAACCTATCTATCCGAGTTGATGAGACGAGGTAGTCTCTGTAAAGTTCTTAGAACATAATGGGCCATAGTGAGTGTAGTTTAAGGATTCACGTTGCATGGTGCTTCATGCCTTCTCGCTTTGCTTTGTCTACATCTGTTTCCCTGCTTTTCTAGATACTGTGGAATCAGGGATGACATTAGTTCAGGGCCTAGATGGCTGATGGGGCTCCCCTTGTGTGTCACCACCAGTCACTAGCAAAAGACTGCCCAAGTGCTTTGCAGATGGTCACTCTGAGCCAGAAAGAGAGCCATGATCAATGGGCACTATGTGCCATTAATTCAGGAGAGGAAATAGTGACCTATGTGCCAGGTAGTATCCATCCCCCAAAGAACTGGGATTTTACTAGAAGTTGTAACTTAGAGGAATGAGCAATTAATTGTGGAATTTCAATTATCTCTAAGTTAATGTTCAGAATTCAAATGACTCATACGATCTTAGTGCTATAAAACCATAGAAGATCATTTATTACATACTTTCATTTAACTTAGCAAGAAACCAATGCCAAGACAAGTGACTTACCCAAGGTGATAACAAAGGCAAGAACCAGGCACCTACTAGTCTGTTGTCTCCTTAGTTCTCACAAGTGCTAACCTTAGATGAATCTTATAAAGTTTTTCACACTTCACTCTCCTACCCAAGAACCTTCAATAGCTTCCTAATACCTTAAAGATCAAGGTCAAATCTCTTAAATTTTTTTTTACATATTTATTATTATTTTAATTTTATAGGTAACATACAATGTAGTCTTAGTTTCAGGTATACAGTTTAGTGATTCAATACTTACAAAAACCCAGTGATCAAAGATCAAGGTTAAATCTTTTTTTTAATGTTTATTTGTTTATTTTGAGAGAGAGAAAGAGTGCACTTGAGTGCACACATGAGTAAGAGAGGGCAGAGAAAGAGGGAGAGATAGTATCCCAAGCCAGGTCTGCACTGTCAGCACAGAGCCCCACATGGGGCTGGATCCCATGAACCAGTGAGATCATGACCTGAGCTGAAATCAGGAGTCGGATGCTTAACAGACTGAGCCACCCAGGCACCCCTCAAGGTTAAATCTCTTATGTGTTGAAATCATTCACAGTCTGATTCCCTTTCCCCACTCAGAATCCAATAGTGGCTGGCATTCGCCTATGTAGTTGGCGATACTGTAAATTGGCATAATCCTTTTGGAAAGCAGTTGGCAACACGCATCAAGAACCGTAAACATGCTCATGTGGCCCAGTAATCCTATGTCTTGACCACTTCCTAAAGAAATGTTCCTCAGTACAGAAAAACCAGTATGCATAAAGATGTTCATCATAGCGTTATTTATGTAACACAAAACTGTGGAGAACCCAAGTGCTTCCCATTGAAGAGATTTTTGATTAATTATATATTTACTAGATGAACTAGTGGGGTCGTGATAAGTGATGGAGATACAAACTATAAAATAACATGCTACATAAGATATAATGTTAAATAAAAACAGGATGTAAAATGTATGCAGAGGAGTGCCTGGGTGGCTCAGTCAGGAATTAAGCCTCCGACTCTTGATTTCTGTTCAGGTCATGATCTCATGGTCATGAGATCAAGCTCTGCATGTGTCTCTGCATGGGTGCAGAGCTTGCTTAAGATTCTATCCCTCTCTCCCTCCGCCCCTCCTCTGCTCACATGTGTGCTCTCAAAACCAAAACATATATGTGTGTGTGTGTGTGTGTGTGTGTGTGTGTGTGTGTGTGTGTGTATGCAGAGTATGATTATGTGATGTGAAAAATAAAAGTAAGGGGAAAAAGACACTAAAGAAGTTTAAATAACTGTTGTACAGGATTTTTTTCTATTATCCAAAATTTATGCAACAGCTTTACATTATTTTCATAATACTAAAATTTTAATTTTTACCATGATAAATGTTGTCACTACAAAACTTTTACAGGCTCCTCATTGCCCACTGTAATATAAAGGGAAACAACTTCTCTCAGCATCTACGAGCCCCACCATGCTGCCTGGTTCTTCCTTTCCATCCCTGTCTCCCAGAACACTGGGTTTTTGTGCTTCCCATGTTCTCATCAGGCTGGCCCTTGGTTGTGTCCTAGGTGAGAAGGAGGTTGCAGGGTCAGAGAAGAAAACGATGACCTTGGAGATGGACAGAACTTAGGGACCCACCTTTGCCCATTTATTGCTGGGTGACTGGGCACACTACCTGTTCCCTTAAAACCTCTGTTTCCTCATCTGTAAAGTGAGAAATGATAATACTTATCTCTCGGGCTGCCACAGGGATTAAGTGAGACACATATGTATGTTCCTGGCACGGTATAGGTACCTTTAATAAGGCTTGCTCCCCACCACGGCTACACCATCTTTAACACTGCCCTTGTCTGGGATCCTCTGACTTTTCTCTTTACTAACTCATGCCTTGAGGTCTGGCATGAATTAATAAAGAACGTTTATTTTTTGTTTTGTTTTGAGAGAGAGGGAGAAGGGGAAGAGTGGGGTAGAGAGAGAGAGTGGCAAAATCTTAAGCAGTTTCCATGCCCAACTCAGAGCCTGACGTGGGGCTTGATCTCACGACCCTGGGATCACAACCTGAGCAGAAATCAAGGGTCAGATGCTTAACCGACAGAGTCATCCAGGTATCCCGATGTCTGGCATGTGCTTTTAAGTAGTGCTCCTCAAATGTAGTCTGTAGACCTGTCCTCACAAGATGGGTGTGGAGGAAGGGTGGACATCAGTGTGGTCTTGCCACAGATGGGAACAAACAGTTCCGGGCCCAGCGTGGGGCTTGTGTGTCTGCCTAAAAACTCAGGGAGAAATGGGGAGTGTGGAGAAATGGGGAGGAGGACAGGTGAAAAGTTAGGCAAAGTCACTGAAAATCAGTGACAAGTCCATGGGGGGTTCACTGCACTATTTATTTGGCTTGTGTGGATATTTGAACACTTCTATAACAACAAGAATTGAACATTTCTATATAAAATTCTTCCAAGATGCCTCACTATTTCCATCTTCTTGGGCGTATTATTCCTGTGCGTTTTATTCCCACTGACCTCATTTGCAGTGATATCTTTGCATCATTACTTGCCTTTGTGTGTGTGTGCGTGTACATATTCACATGCATATATAGACACACACGTATACATGTGTACACACATATATGTAATCTCCAAGTACAGTATCAACTCCCTGAGGGCAGATATCCTGTTTTACATTTTTCTTGCCTCATACTGTACTTTTTACAGACATAGGGACACCCAATCCTTGTTTTGTGAATGATATAGATCTGGTTATCTAAATTGCCTAATGTCCCTATGCCTCTCCCTGGAGATTCTGGTTGGCTTGGTCTAGGACAGGACACAGCCTAGATCTGCCAAGAAACCTTCCTTAGTGTCTGAAGGGCAGTTTGGTCTTATAATGCCCCCTATTAAAATATGCATGCAATTGGGAAGAGAAAGTCAATTCAAACATTTACTAAGGCTTGCTGATCATTGCTGGCCCAAGGCAGAGAAAAGGAACTGGGGGTCAGTCTGGGAATAAGATCCAGGTGGGGTGGTCTCTGAAGGAGAAGGTCCAAGAGCAAAAAAGAAAAATTCACTGATTTTTTTTAACCAACACTGAATCTGTCTGTTGTATCCATGTCTTTGGGTTTTGAAAAAGCCCTTCAGAAATCTCCTTTCAATTATTTAAACAAATGTTAAGCTAATTCAGCAATCTGGAACAAGAATCCACAAAAAGATTATGAGTCTAAGAAACATGTACTCTGTAAGGGTCCTGATTGCAGCTTAGAAATGATAATAGATATAATGGGTCCCTTGCAGTGGGTGCCTATGTATCAGGCACTATGCCAAGATGGAGAAACCAAGGCCACATGGCTTAGTAAGTAACAAAGCAGCTATTTGGACCCAAATCAGTTTGGTTTCAACAGCCACCTTCCTATCACACCATACTGCTTCTTTAGACACCCAGTACCCAGAGCCAGGATGTGTGGATTCTCAGTCAATACTGGGTAAATGACTGAGCAGATAAGCCACAGTGTTCAATTCCTGTTTGTCCTCAACTCTGTGCTGGAGGCTAGAAGACCCATAGCAGGATCTAGATTTAGAGGAAAAGTCTATAAAACAAACAAACAAACAAACAAACCTTAAAAACAAAGAGAATGAATGAAAGGTAGAAAAGTGAAGCAAAATAAAGATTGAGAGGAAGAGGAAAATGATTGGGGTAATTACACAGGCAGAGGAAAGCACTGAAGGCAGCCAACCCTCTAAATGTTCCTCGTGGTTCGTGAAGCGGGAAGGCAGTGCGCCACTGGAGGACAAGTGGAGGTCAGGGAGTCACTGCGTGGCCTGGGACTCACTGGGCTGTTGGGCTGAGCCCATGGAATGGTTGACCATGGGGTTTTGGATGGCAACCAATGCTGACTGCTGAGAAATGTTCAGGGAAGGAAAGAGCTGCTAAACTCACCGACAGCTTGGGTCCCGATGCCTCATTCTTGCGCCTGCCCCGTGCGTATATCATCCAGTATTCCACCAGTCACTCCTTCCCAGCATCAGTCTTGTCTATCGAAACAACTGGAAATGCCATTATCTGAATATAATTGCATTTCTGCAGAGAGACCTCAGTCTCAGTGGATAATCTGACATCATAGGCCATGATGGATCATCTCGGACCATATGCCCTGAAAGACACACATACCATACTAAAGCCAAAGATTATGTCACATGCACTCTGGTCTCTCCAATGAAGCTCCTGTTGTCAATAAGTTGGGCTCCAAATGGAAGCATGGGAGACAGCAGAAAACTGGGACATCCATCCTGTGTCCTGGGAGCAGGCAGGGTCAGGAGTGAACTGACAAAGGGGAGACTGGTTCCTGCCTCCCTGACCCTGCACTTCCTGCAGGGTCAGCTCTTTTATTCAGTGTTCCTCCTTATTTTGTGCTCTCCACCTCCTACTTCTTTTGAAATCAAGCAAAATAGCATTTCTTAGTCTCAACCAGCTTAAGTAGTTAAGGAATATATATTTTTAAACCTGTCATACACGAGAGACACAAAACAAAGCGGGACAGAAAGGTTTCTACGTGGGGATAAGCATAATCCTTTTGATTACAACAGGCTTCGGACCTTACTAGGGTCATCACGATACCTCCTGAGGTCCCTGGTGCCAAGAGTATGCATTTGGGTCTCTTCTTTTTATTGGAAAATGTAAAATGATGTCACATAAGGAGATTCCCAATTGACTTCCAACTACGTGGAGTTATGGATTCTCTTGTCCAGCTGATAGCCCTTGGGTGACAAGCTACAGACAGCCAACGAATCCAGGACAGGGAAAACATTTTTGGTTCATGTGTTAAGGCTGCTGAAGCTAAAACCATCCTTCAAAACCTCCTCCAGAAATCTGAGATCTCCAGTTGGAACTGTCTCTGCCTCCCCTCGCTGCCCATGGTCTTCTCTGCTTAGGGCACTTGTCAAAGACCGAACGTGATGCCTTTGCCTTTGGGCCTAGAAGAGGGCCTCAGACCCCACTGTAAGTGCATAGGTGTTTCGTGAACAGCAACCTTTGTTTCAGAGAGCGCTAGAGACCCTCAGAAACGCTTTTACATCATTAAGGTGGCAATGAATGCCCAGCTCCCTACTTCCTAAAACAGAGAATGATCTCAGAGGTACTGCAACTTGCGTTTGAAGCCAGATGTGGCTACCCCTTTTTTTGTGACCAACTCACATCAGCCCGCAGAAGAACCTGAAACTTCCTAATGCAGAAACACAGGTGATCCCGCGCAGTAGCTATAGGGAGATGTGTCTTGCCAATACGTATTTCAACGTTCTGGGGAGGTTCCAGGTAAACAGAGATACAATAATCATTTCCAACTATGTGGAGATTACTATTGGCTCAATGATTGTCCCCATCAAGGTGAGGAATAATGAGAAGTGCCTTTCTCTGGCTCAAGTCATGTCTTCTGGTTGGTTGATTTTTTTTTTTTTTATTATACAGAGTTACAGCTATAGTGCGTTTGTAAAGGAAGAGGTTCATTGTTAATATTGTCAGTGCTTTTTCCTCAGGACAATTTTATTATGCAAATTTATCATTATGAAGTGCATTTTTAAAGTAATGAAGACCTATGTGGCATTTGAAATATTTCCTATAATTATTTCACAATAGGATATGGATTAGCAAATAATATAGGGTAGAGGATACTAACGGAGATATTTATAGGAAAAAAAAAAGTGCACATGAAATATAGTTTGGCCAGGTTTAATACACACAGAATACACTTTAATACTTTCATATGGTCTGAATAATATCCCCATATTGATTTTTTCCTCGTTTCTCCCAACTCCACAGCAAATGTACGACAATGGCTCATTGATTTATTGTGAGTGTAGCAATGGGTTTATAACAGCATGAATCATGCCGATTGCTCAATTCACCACATGCCTTAATAAAAGTTTCACTTTAATAAAACTGAGCTAAGGCAAATATGCCCAGAGGCTGGCCTGACATTCCTTATACATTACCCTGCCTCAGGAAATTATTGCCATATATTTTACAGCAGCTACAGTAGGCTAGGGGATCAGGATTAAAATGTACTAACTACTGTGATATTTAACAGAACTCCTGTGTTCCCAGTTAACCCTCACAGGTACAAAATGAACAGAGCAATTAGGAGAGAGAATGGTGTAGGGAACAGAACTGGGTTGGGATGCGAGCAATGGGGGATCAGGACTGGCCCTTGTGACATCATGAGTGTCCCCTAAGCACTCTGCACAGTGGAGGTGAAAGTACCCATCTTATTTCCCTTCCAGAGTTGCTATGGGCATCAGAAAAGAAAGAGGAAGTGCAGTGCATTATAAACTACAAATGCAATGCAAGATAAGGTGAGGGGTGTCATACTGAGGGACGGGGCCTGCAAGGCACACACACCAACCCCTTACTGCTGTGTGCTGTCCTTAGCAAGCCGGATCCACAGGGTTGTTAATAACCATGAGTTGGGATAACTAAGAGGTCCTACTCCATTGATATGTATTTAGGGGTTAAAAAAAAGAGATATCCAATCATTCTAAAAGAGCTACATTATTCTTTTATAAACTAGGGATTGTTTTTGTCCTCCCTAGGAAGAGTGGAAAGTGCCCCAACACACCTGCGTTGTGTCGGGGTTGTGAGAATGTAGGCCAAAAGGAATTGCAGGTACTATTCAAGTGACCTATCACCTGCTCATTACTGCTCTGGAAGAAATAGTGATCAGACAGCCCATAGGCTATTAAATGCCAATGGGTGAAACGTGTGCTAGTCCAGAAGAAGCCTCTTTGGACTTCTAATTGATACCAGCCCCTTACATCTTCATTATAGAATGTGTGATACAGTAAGAGGGCTGGTATGGCCCTATGGGAAGAGTCTGTCGGCTTTGAGTCTTGCCTCTGCCATTAACTATTGCCTGTAGGATCTCGAACCAGGTATAAAATCTCTCTGGGCCTCCATTTCCTCATCTGTAAAATGGGGGGTTATATTTGCTGGAGTAACAGCTATAAAGTGCCTGTTCCAATGACTTACAGACATTGGAAACTACTGTTCCCTGCACCTGTTCTCAGCATCTCCCCAGCTGGACTCTATCTTCCACACATCGCCCTTTCCCATTTCCCTCAGTTCTGTTTCATCCTAGCCTGGCAGGGTGGGCACTGTTCTCTCAGCTTCCTGCTCCAGGTCACATGCCCCTCTTCGCCCCCAGGGGACCTAAATCACATTGGTGCTCACCAAACCAGCTTGTCCCCATCTCAATCTTTGCCTGTCTTTCCGGTCAGAACCTAGAGGAAAGACACCGTGTTTTGTTCTCAACTTTGTTCCCCTTGTTTAACTCTCTGCCTGGCACACAGAGGATATGAATGAATACATGAATTAATGACGCACAGCCAGGTCACGTCTCAAGGAGTATGTGCTTTTCACAAAACTGAACTTGATCAGAAGTTGAAAATGAGTGACGATTCCGGAAGTGTTAGAGGAGCCAAAACTGAATTCCCAACTCCAAGTTGCTGCTTCAGAAATGGAATCACAATAACACATGGCTGATATTTACTGACTGCTTACTAGGTGTGAGGCACTGTGCTAATCACTCTGCATACCCCCTGCCGTTAGTCCTTGGAACTGCTCTGTGACATATGTACTATTATTAGTCCCATGTTGCAGCCAAATGCCCTGAAGCTTAGAAAGATTAAATAACCTTCCCAAGGCTACATAGCTGACAGTGGCTGAGCTAGGATGTGGACCTGTGTCTTCTGGATTCCAGAAGCTGTGCCCTAACTCCTCGGTTGTACTGAGCTAAGGGAGGTGAGCAGTGACAGATGCCAAGGACACTGCCATCCACAGAGCGGTTACTGTTTGAATACGGGGCTCAGGGTCGTAGTTCCGTGCATCCCAGTTTGGCTTTGCCTCAGCCGTGTTCTGAGCTTTACAGCTCTTTCTTCACTCTCATGCGCAAAGGGACTCCAACAGGGGCAGCTGGAATAAAACCCACCGTCATCAACCAGGAACTGAGCTGTCAAAAGAAATGAAAAATCCAGGGGCAACTGCAGTCTTACCATTCATTAATGGGTTTATCGGGAACTCTCCTGACACTGAGCTCTAACTAGGGCATTTAAGAAAATCCCAAATTTGAAAATAAATAAGTTGGCTGACATGCAGACATTTTACATATGAATTTAATAAAATAGATTTTTCTTTTTGAAATCTTTGGTAATCTCTGAAATATATCAACTGCAACCCAGGAACATTGTATCCCAAGTTGTGATTCATGAAATGAAACGGAAATGTATTATGTAATTCAATTTGGAGAGTCCAACACAGAGCTCATTAGGGCTGTTGCTGGTGATGTGGACTGTAGCTCAGAGGCCCTGTGGTTTGGGCAAACTTCTCCCAGTCCTTACCTCCCCTTCCTCCGAGGACATTTCCCCCAAATATCGTCACTCCTTAAAAATAGCATTCTTGAGCATTTTGCCCACAAATGAGGATAATTCAGAGGAAATCTTAGGAAAAACTGGATTGTTTCCCCTCTCCTCCTACTTTACCATTAACCCATCTCGTGATGAGTCAGGCACAGGACTGACTCATGGGCTTTCTATGTAGTCTTTGGATCCAGACCAGGCCTCGCCCGTACATCGGGCAGGTGGACACTGGGATGTCATCTGAGGTAACTGGAGCCCAGAGAATTGAAGGGACTTCAATTTTTGAAATCTCTGAGATCTCTGGACTTTTTTTCCCCTGTCAGTTCATCACATAGCCTGAATTTACCATCAGAGCATAATTCTCCCTACATAGGGTGATTTCTATGAAAACAAATGAGAAAATGAGTCAAAAAGCACTTTTAGTCCTGTGTGATTTTTTGTTGCATGTCTTTGGGTTGTTTTTTCTTAAAAGAAATTACTGAGATTTGATAAAATTTGCCAGTTTAACCATTTCCAAGTGTACGAGTGGCTTTTAAGTACCTTCATGATGTTGGGAACCATCACCACTCTCTAATTCCCTATTGTTTGTGTCGCCCTGAAAAGAAACCTTGTACCTATGAAGCAGTCACTCCTCCTTCTCCTCTTCCCTGAGCCCCTCCCTGGCAACCACTAGTCTGCTTTTAACCCCTATGGACTTGCATATTTTAGACATTTCTCATGAACACATCCTATACTATGTGGTCTTTTTTGTGACTGGCTACTTTCATTTAGCATAATGTTTTTAAGGGCCATCCATATGGTAGTATGTATATGATTTCATTCCTTTTTATGGCTAAATAGTAATCCGTTGTATGGATATGCTACATTTTATGTCTCCTTTCATCAGTTGATAGACATGTGGGTTGTTTCCAATTATCAGCCATTAATGAATGATATTTCTATGAGTGCTAGCGTAAAAGTTTTTGTTTGAATTTGTGTTTTCAATACTCTTAGGTTTACCTAGGAGTAGAATTTCTAGGTCATATGGTAATTTTATTTTTAACTGTTTAAGAAACCACCAAACTTTTCCAGAGGGCTACTGCATTTTAGATTCTCACCAGCAATGTATGAAGGTTCCAATTTCTCCAATTTCTCCAACACTTGCTACTTTTTGGTCTTTACTTCTTTTTTTTTTTTTAAATTAGAGCCATTTTAGTGGGCATAAAGTAGTGTCTCATTGTGGCTTTGATTCACGTTTCCCTATTGACTAATGATGTTGAGCAACTTTTCATGTGCTTATTGGCCATCATATCTCTTCTTTAGAGAAATGTCTGTCCAAGCCATTTGACCATTTTTAAATTGGGTTGTTAGTCTTTTTGTTGTTTAGTTGTAAGAATTTTTTATATATTCTGGATACTATACCCTTATGAGATACATGATTTGCAAATACTTTCTTCTGTTCTATGGGATATCTTTTTACTTTCCTGATAGTGTTTTTTGCATGAAAACTTGAATTTTTGATGAATCTCAATTTATTTTTTCTTTTGTTCCTTATGATTTTGGTGTCATATTTAAGAAACTGTAGTCTAATCCAAGGTCATGAAGATTTACCCCTATATTTTCTTCTAAGAGGTTAATAGCTTTAGCTTTTATATATAGACCTGCCATCCACATTGAGTAAATTTTTGTCTATGGTGTGATATAGTGGTCCAAATTGATTCTTTTTCATGTGTACGTTCAGGTGTCCTAGCAGCATTTGTTAAAAAGATTATGCTTTCCCCACTAAATGTTTTTTTTCTTTACCCTTGTGAAAAATCAATTAACCATGCATGTATGAGTTTAGTTTTGGACTTTCAATTTTATTCTATTGATCTATGAGTCTTCCTTTATACCAATACCATATCATTTAATTACTATAGATTCATAGTAGGTAGTTTTGAAATTAGAAAATATGAGTCCTCCAGTTTTGTTCTTCTTTTTCTAGATCATTTTGGCTAATCAGGGCCTCTTGCAATTTCATATGAGTTTTAGGATCAGCTTGTTCATTTCTGCATAAAAGGCCATTGGAATTTCTTTTTGTTTTTTTAATGTTTATTTATTTTTGAGAGAGAGAGTGAGAGAGAAAGACAAAGTGTGAGCGGGGGAAGGGCAGAGAGAGAGGGAGACACAGAATCCGAAGCAGGCTCTAGGCTCTGAGCTGTCAGCACAGAGCCCAACGTGGGGCTTGAACCCACAAACCGCGAGACCATGACCTGAGCTGAAATTGGACGCTTAACCGACTGAGCGTCCCTGGAATTTCTTTTTAAATGTTTTAATGTTTATTTATTTTGGGGAGAGAGAGAAAGAGCACGAGCAGGGAAAGGGCAGATAGAGACGGAGACACAGAATCCAAAGCAGACTCCAGGCTCTGAGCTGTCAGCATAGAGCCTGACGTGAGCCTGTGAACCCACAAGCCATGAGATCATGACCTGAGCTGAAGTCAAACGCTTAACTGACTGAGCCACCCAGGAACCCCAAGGTCATTGGAATTTTGATAGAGATTGCATTGAATTTTTAGATTGGGGAATATTGCCATCTTAACAGTATCAAAACTTTTAATCCACGAACATAGGATGTCTTTCCATTTATTTGGGTATTTTAAAATTTCTTTCAACAGTGTTTTGTTTTGTTTTTCTTTTCAAATGTCTTGCACCTCCTTGGTTAAATTTATTTGTAAGCATTTTATTCTTTTGGATACTATTATAAATGAATTTTTTAAATTTCTGTTTTGGATTGTTTGTTGCTGGTATATAGAAATAGAACTGATATTTGTATGTTGATCTTGTATTCTTTGATTTTGCTAAAATTGTTTATTAGCTCTAATATAATAGCTTTCTCTCCCTTTACGGGTTCTTTAGGAATTCAGAGGGGTTGTTTCTTGGGATGGAATCCCTAATGAGCCAAGTGGGAAATGCTGTTCACACTTTTCTTCCCCAGGGCGGGACCCAGGAAGGTGTTTGCTGGAGAAAAGAACAAAAGATATCACAGGGATTTAGGCTTGAGCTAAATTGGGATCTAAACACCTGTGAAACAGGGTGACCCTGAGGGAAGCTCTCTGCTTTGGATATCAACTTGCACTCACCTTCCCCTAAGAGATGATTCAAATCCAGCAATGACAGGCACTATTAGGAATTCCTTGCAGCCTTGAAAGAGTCCAGCTGTGTTGAAATTGCTCTGGAATTAAGATTCTTGATAAGGTGGTCATGTGGCTAAGAACAAAGATTGTTAATTTCGCATGTGAACTTGGGAGAAACTGCTGGACTTTTGTACTGAATCTCAAGCTTCTAAGGTAAATTTTCTATGACGTTTGTCCAAGTCTCTGTCTTCTATTTCCACCATTTAAAAGTGCGTATAAGAAAAGTGACAGACTATTACAGCAAAATAAGCCCAAACAAAGCTTGTGTACATGCACACACATACCCATACCTACCCCACTGGACAAGGAGGCAGAAGCCCAGAATAGAAAGCAAGTAATAAGGGTGCATGTTCCCCTAGTAAGCAATGTGCAGGTGCATACCCCCAGGGGAAGAGCTGCCCCATCTGAAGAGAGGGGGCACTGACCTGCCTCCCCCCACTTTTTCGGGCATGAGGGGAAGAATGAATGAGAATACTGATATCTATTTTGGAAGTAGAGGTGTTGTGAAATAAGATGTTTGATAATCAGCCATGTGAAAAGAATCATGTCCAAGGACATTTTCCATAGGCTTTAGTTGTCCTCCAGGCAGGAAAGTAAAATAACAGCAGTAACAGTAATAAAATAGATCTAATGGCCCAAGTCCCAATGCCAAGTTCATGCTGCGCTGTTTTGTGCAATTCTGCTGTCTGTCAGCAGGTTGCTGAGATTCTAGCTTTCGCAAATAGCGTTGGTTCACCTTCCCCTCTTATGTAGCTTTTGCTGACTATCCCCATGCATTCTTCCTTTCCCTTCCCTGTACTCAGCACTGATGCTTGAATGTGGGCACCCGGGTCCTGCTGCTTGCTGCTGACTTCTTGTGTACACAGTGTCCCCCAGCAATTCTCAGTAACTAGTGAGTGTCCTGTGTCTTATCCACCCTGGTCAGCCTCAGCTTCCAGCATAAGGCCGAGAGCAAATATTTTTTGATCAATTGCTTGATAAGTAAAAATACTTATATGAAAAAAATACACGGTCCCCAGTGAATGTCTCTGAGCCTCAGTTTCCTCAATTGCAGTATCAGTATGGTAATAAAATTTGCCCACATAACCTCTCAGGGTTTTGACAGACTCCAGTGATACAATGCATATAATTGTGATATATAAATTCTAAAATGCTTCACCATTTTATTTTATTTTAAAATATTTTTATTTATTTTTGAGACAGAGAGAGACAGAGCATGAGCAGGGGAGGGACAGAGAGAGAGGGAGACACAGAATCTGAAGCAGGCTCCGGGCTCTGAGCTGTTAGCACAGAGCCTGACACAGGGCTCGAACTCACGGACTGTGAGCTCATGACCTGAGCTGAAGTCGGATGCTTAACCGACTGAGCCACCCAGGCGCCCCTAAAATGCTTCACCATTTTAGTTAATAATTTCACAAACACGGCGCAAAGCTCTCCATGTCGTCTGTGGAACAGGGGTTTGGCATTAACCATTATTGCTGTATAATTTCAGATAAGCAGACCCACTTAGATCAGAGTTGGAACTCTGGAATTTTGAGAAATGAATGATCTAATTTCATTTTTGTTTTTGTAAAATTGTCAGAGAAATTGTTTTGTGGTGTTCTTTTTTTTTTTTTTCATTCTTTCTTTCTCTTAACATCTGGTTTTCCTGATGTGATCAGAACTAGACATACCAAAAGAGTGTAAAAAATATTTTTGGGATATATTTGCAGACACTAGTCATTTGGATCCTTTCATGTATTTTATGGGTTCTTATCTCAGCCCAGCCAAGACACTCCAGTCTTTAAATATTCCTCATGTACAAGATGATGTTGTTATCAGGTGAACCTATTTTATATTCCACTTAATGAAGAAGTTTGTTCAGATGGTACCAGCCCAAACTCCTTTACAGTAGAAAAATGGTGGCCAAAGTTGTTCAGGTAACTTCCTATCATGGCGTAGCAGGGAGAACCCATGTAGGAGATGGCTCCTCACGTGTGCTGCCCAGTGAGAGGTCATGAGTCCTGCCCTTATTGGTGCCATGAGAGCTTGTGCCCTCTCACGCCTGACTTCTGAACCACATGACCAGATCTCTACCTCACTTTTGTTTTGCAAGCTTGGACACTCCCGGGCTCAAGTGGGATCGTTGTTGAGGCAGGTGTGAGGCTGGCGCTAAGAGGAGTATTTCTGGGTTCCCCTTTTTTCCCTCCAGGCTAAGGCCTCCCCAAGCTTAGGCATGAACAGCCAAGTCAGCTAGGGCTCTGTCTTAGTCTGGGCTTCATCACATTGGACCCAGCTGGACTTTTAAGAAGGAAGGTGGGTTATTACACTGAGACTTTGAGTGTCAGTTCTCATTCACTCATTAACACAGTAGAAAATTTTGGTTGAATGCCTATGGCTCAGGCAGCAGCAGGGTCTTGGGCACACAGTGCTGACAAGACCAGCAATGGTTCATGCAATTATAGTCTATAAGGAGAGACAGACTTGACTCAAAAGGACACATATTCAAATATAAAACCACTACTGTGATAAGGTCTAGGAAAGAAAGGTACCAAGAGCTATAATGGCATAAGAATGTGTGATCCAATCCAGTTTGAGTGTCAGAAAGTCTTCCCTAAGGAAATGACATTTCAGGTGAGATCAGAAGAATGACAGTGGGTCAGCTCAGAAGAGACCCAAGAAAAAGTAGATACTCCAGCAAAAACTGATATAGGAGGAAGCAAGGTATACTGGAGAGTTGGAAGAAATTGTGTGGTGTGACATTAGAATAAGAAGTAGTGATACCTGCTGATGTTGATGTTGGGAGGGTAGGCAGGAACCAGGCCATTAGAGGCTTTGTGACCAAGATAAGAATTCTGATCTTTAGCCTAAGAAAAATGGGAAAACATAAAAGAATTAGAAAAGCTTGTTATGAGGGACTGTTAGAAGAAGGAAGTGAATATTAGACATCTGTTAAGAGGCTAGAACAGTAGTCAAGATGAAACAAGATGGCAGCTAAGAAAAATGAAGGTGATGATAGAAAAAAGTGAAGATGAATGGGAAGAATGGAGAACTTGGTAAAGACTGATACAACTTGGCCCTAGATTAGACACTTATGTGATGGCTACAACAGTCACTCCTAGATTTTGGATGGTACAGCTGGATAGGTGAGGGTGCCATTTTACTGAGGTAAGGAAACCTGGAAGAGCACCAGGCATGAGGAAAGATCACAAGCTCATTTTTCACATGTTGATATTGAGGTGTTCTCTTGCCATCTCTGTGTAGATGTGGAGTAGGTGCATGGATACACGAGACTGCAGCTCAGAAGAGAGGTCATGGCTGATCACAAAAACTTGCTAGTCATTGCTACCACATAGGTGGTAACTGAAGACATGGACATGAGTGAAATTCAGTGAAGTGAAGGGAGATAGATATTCCTGCTGATAGTCTCACTTGACATCTGCTACCAGGCTCTCAGTTCTCAGTCACATAGAGGGCTGCCCCTCAGGCCATTGAGGATGTTTTTCATTCAGTCTTGGCAGCCTTCTTTTTTAATTAAACAGGAGTGTGTGTGCGTGTGTGTGTGCACGCGCGTGCACGTGTGTGTGCGTGTGTAAGTGTAGGTGTATGTGTGTTTGTTCTGTAGATCCAGGGTTGGAAAGTTACCATGGGCTGAGCTTGGATTTCATTTTCTAATGCTCTAGTCTGCCAAAGTTTTCAAAATGGAGGGAATAGAGTGGTTTTTCCTGGGGCATAACTTGTTTCCTTTACTCTTGGCTTTTTACAAACCTCACACCTTCTTTCTCCAAGGTTCCCTACTGCTTAAGACTTTAAATAGTCTGATTTTGTTTCTAATTTTCTCATAAATTCACCACCCACAGTCAACTGGATAGCTGTACTTTTTCTTCTTCCAGCAAGGTTTACTAGGAGTTGAACACCTATTCTTTATTTTCCCACCTGCCTTGGCATATGATTCCGATTCCTAAAATGAGTCTACTGGTTACAGCACTACGTGGTGCTGGCACTCTGTCCCCACAGGTGCCCAAACATTCTGTTCCTTTGAGAGGGTGCTATCAGAAGCCTCGATCTTTCCAGTGGAATTGTATGGCTGGATTTTCATTGACTTTTACTTCCTTGGGGAACACACTTGAAAATCTCAGGTGGCCTTTCTGACTTTTCTACACATCTTTTTTTTTTAATGTTTATTTATTTTTGAGACAGAGAGACAGGGCATGAACAGGGGAGGGGCAGAGAGAGACAGGGAGACACAGAACCCGAAGCAGGCTCCAGGCTCCGAGCTGTCAGCACAAAGCCCGACGTGGGCCTCGAACCCACAGACCGCGAGATCATGACCTGAGCCAAAGTCAGACGCTCAACTGACTGAGCCACCCAGGTGCCCCTGACTTTTCTACACATCTTAAGGAAAAGGTAGAGTTTTGAAGGGGTCGGAATGTGGATTTAGGAAAGTGAGGTTTTCTGCTTGTGGCTGATAGTTAGGCTTATCCAAGGCAAGGCTTTGGGGTCTATTTTTATTGCCTATCGTTCTTTCATTCTAGTATGCAAAAACAGATATTTCACTTTAAATTTAATTACCAACTAATCTAGTGTGAGTGCCTATTATAATTTCCTGGGCTCATGCTCTGGGCATACCCAAATAAGGAAGAAAATCCAAGGCCTTGAGATGTGTATTTGGAGGAGATGGAGAGAGAATGATCAATTCTAAGTTGCCATGATGGCATGGGTAAGGGAGCAGCTAACATGAAGAGAATATTCCACTGGTGATTTTTAAAACTATGTGTTTAAAGGAACCAGTCCTGGGTAGCCTGCACAAAACAGACATATTAGTATTTCACATCACAGGATAAGATGGAAGTCTCCACAGACAAATTATGAAAACAGAATATAGAGCCTGAAAGTAGAATGTGGACCTAAATGCTCAGAAGCTCCCCTATTAGATTTGTAGCAAAAATTAATATTAATGGAATAAATAATTCTAGTGGAATAGTAGATGCACAGAATCTACCAGTATTAGCAAAATGGAAACATTTGTATAGTATTAAAATTACATTTCAAGGGCTAAGATGTCTAATGATCAATGTCTATGGAAAACATGAGGCATCCATAACCCCCAGAAAGACAAACATACAACAGTTAATTTTAGTGGATCTCAAACTTGTCTGAAATTAATAGCCTTCTATTCATGTTAATGCCTTGTTTAAATATCACAATGAAATATATCCATGCATGAAGTAAAAGAATTCTAGCTGGTGAACATGACCTGGGTATTTGTAAGAATATATTTTAGGGGCACCTGGGTGGCTCAGTTGGTTAACCATCTGACTCTTGATTTTGGCTCAGGTCATGATCTCACAGTTCATGAGTTAGAGCCCTGCATCAGGCTCTGTGATGACAGTTCAGGGCCTACTTGGGATTCTCTCTCTGTTTTTCTCTCTGCCCCTCCCCTGCTCAGTCTCTCTCTCTGTCCCTCTCTCTCTCTTTCTCTCTCAAATAATAAAAAGCTTTAAAAAAAGAATATATATATTATGCATATATGTATATATTATATACACCCATTATGTTTTCAGATAACAGGAGGAAAACGCACTACTTTTTCCTTCTTTTTTAAAAAAAATGTTAATGTTTATTTATTTTTGAGAGACAGAGCATGAGCAGGTGAGAGGCAGAGAGAGAGGGGGACACAGAATCCAAAGCAGGCTCCAGGCTCTGAGCTGTCAGCACAGAGCCCAAGGTGGGGCTTGAACTCATAGACCACAAGATCATGACCTGAGCCAACATCAGATGCTTAACCAACTGAGCCACCCAGGCACCCAAGAGGGAGAGAATCCTAAGCAAGCTCCACACCCAGCACAGAGCCCCATGTGGGGCTTGATCTCATGGCCGTGAGCAGAAATCATGAGATCTGAGCAGAAATCCAGAGTCAGATGCTTAACCAACTGAGCCACCCAGGTGCCCCATGTTTTCCCTCTTCTTAAGGCGCTGTCATTTAGGCATAAACCTGGAGTACCTGAAATGCAATTCAGGTTTACGTAATGAAAGCGTGGCAAGAAATGTAGATGGCTGTGGAGGCACATGTCTTTGAAAAGTAACAATCTCAAGAAGGAAAAGCAGAAATGACATGCTCTATCCATCTTGCTTAGTGGAAGAGCTACAGTTCAAATTGTTCAAAGTAGCAGGTACAATATATGTTGTCAGAGATTGTGTTAATTATTTGAACAGTGTGGATGCTAACTACTAATAGTATCCAAAGTGTATTCAGGATTGTTTTGATACCTGCATTTATAATAAAGAAATGTCAGGGGTGGGGAAGGATTGATAAATTTGGTCAAAAGCTGTTCCTGTGTAACAGACACATGTAACAGACATGGAATATATTTGTTTACAGTCTTTGTTTAACCAAGCAGGCGTTCAAGTTTAAGTAAAATCAGCAAAAAGGACGTAGATGTATGGATATGTGATTTGAGATTAAAGTTAGTCTTAAATGTGAATAAAATGTGTATTGTGGAAAAGAAGTGGATTATTTCTAGTTCTGAAGGGACATGGAGAAGGGAGGTCACAAATAGAAATTCTGTGTTATTCCAGAGGACCTATGGGGCTAGAGCTTATGGGGAGGTAAACTTGGCACTCTAGAAGGGAGAAACTTTCTGAGAACTCCAGATATCCAATATGGAAATGAGCTGCTTTGAGATCATGAACTCACAATGACAGCAGTGTTTAAGCAGATACTGGATTACTGCCTGTCAAGGATGTCATAGGAGGAACTGATTTGTGTAAAAGTCTGGGCTACATCAGTGACTTTCAATTTATTTTTAAGGAGTGGAACTTTTTTCCAAATCATCTCTTACATGAAAGCACAAAATTTTAAAATATGTATAACAGATTAAAGAAGGCTGCTTTAGGGAGACCCACCCTGTGGGTCTCAACTCTCGCATGACTGCCCCTTGGCACCTCCTCGGAATTCTGAGGGCTCGAACAACCCCCCTCTTTGCTACATAATACCTAAGGATTTATGATTCCTTTTGCATCCAGGATTCCATGATGATTCTGTATGGGAACTGTTCTTATTTGAAATGGTTCATTAGCTATGTTTCTTTTCTTTTTGCTTTAGTTCCTAAAACATATGGAATTTCACAAATTTAAGTTCAGAAATGTTTAACCTGGGGTTTAGTTTAGACCTGTCTAAATACACATTTTGACCAGTCAGGATACAGAAATGGTGATTTTATTTCCAAAGGAAGAGGTTTTGGATCTAGCAATATGTGTTTAGATTCCAACTACTTGAAATCAGATTATATGACAGTGAGGAAGTACAGTATTAGGTAACCAGCTCCAATAACTTTGATCAGCTTGTATTTAGTGTGTTATGGAATTATGTGTTTCTTTCAACTCTGTCTGGCCATAGAGGATCTTTTGAAGCTCATGTGTAGGCAGTTAATCTTGACTGGGTTCATTGATTTATAACCGGGAGAAAAATGCTCTTGTGAATCCAAATAACTTAAACTTGAAAAAGTTTCAGTCAAGTGATTTTGTCCATAAGCCACTAATAAAATTAAAGGGATGTCAGAGAACAGATATCTTGCAGGGGTCATTGCTTTGCAGGTGCAAAAACCTGAGTTTAACCAATTAATCAGCCTGGGAGACTCAACCTGCTATCTAACCTAAAAAAGATGGCTGTATCAAGCAAATAGATGATTTACTAATGAGAACGAAGAGAAAAATGGCATGTCTGATTTGAAAAATGAGACTTATTTTTTGTTCAGTTACTAGTGTGTATGTATTCTTAGCAGGCCAAAGAACAGTCAACTTGCAGAAGAGAGAACATCTATCATTGCCACCTTAGTATGGTAGTGAGAAGCTGAAAGCATTCTGATTGTGCATTACTTGGAGAATGTATGGATAAAATGTGGTGGGTGTGTTCACCTTGGAATATTATGAATAATCTGTTAGAAGCAATATACTACCTGTAACATAGCAGTGTGGATGCATTGTAAAGACATGGAGTTAACACCTGGTTGCCCATGGGGGGAAATCCAAGGAGCTGTATAAAGACAAATAAAAAGAATAAAGAGGAATAAGAGATAATAAAGACAACAATCAAACAATTCATGGTTGCACAGTCTAAAACTAGTGGTATGTAGGAGAAATGTCCAAAAGAAAATTTTGACATGAGGAAGAAGTTGATGGAATCTGTGAGGGTGGGAGAAGACTTCCCAGATGAGGAAATACTCATGCCAGCTCTTTAGGCACAAAGCAATATGGAGAATTTGGAGAATGTAAATAATTCAGCATAACTATAGCATACACCATGAATTGGGAAGTAGCGGAAGGTGAGGTGCATGCTACAAGTGGGGTATAGACAGTCTGGTATGCCATGCAAGCCACTTGTATTTTATCCCAGAAGCAATGGAGCTGATGGGACTTTTAAGCAGAGGAAACACATGAATGCATTGTACAATATATGGACCATTCCCCAGGCAGGGGAGAGGTTGGATTTGAAGAGAACTGAGAGTGGGAAATCTGGGGATATTTGAAACAATCTATGTAAGAGAAGTCAAGTATCTGAATTAAGGAAGAAACAGTGGGGATGGATGCTGGGAAAGATTTGGCAAGTATTAGAGGATAAAATAGATACTATGTTGTGACTGATTAGATATTGGGAGGTGAGAAAAAAAAATTTAGGACAGCCCTCAGGCTTCTGGCTTGGATGACTGGGTGAAAAATCTTGTTTTTAAACAATCAAATTTAGGAGAAGGTTGAGTAGACATTTTGAGTTTTTGGAGCCAATACCTGATAGGCAATGAGATCTGTTATCTGGACAGTGGTCTGAACTGGGAATACAACTCTGGGAATTGTGGCAGAGGAAGAAGTGCTTGGGGGAATATGTAGAAGGAAGAGAAAAAAGGACCAAGCACTCTGGAGAATACAAGGGAATTCTAGGGAAGGAAGAGGTAAAGGAAGGTATTTAGGGTATAACAGAAGAATGAGAGCAAGAGAAGAAGAAATCTGCAAAACATAAGGAAAGCAGGAGAAGCTCCTGAACTGGAAGCCTAAGGACCTGAGGCACTTGATGAATGAGGATGAAGGGCCTCCTTCCATCCCATGCATCTATCCATTAGCCAGCCCTGATGATGACACCCCTGAGCTCAGATCCCCACTGTTCTCCACTGTTGTCACTGCCCCCCAGGCCCGTGCTGCCATCAGCTCTACTGTTATGGCCTCTTCAGTATTCTCTTGCCTCCATTCTAATCATAAATTTTAGCCAGAGTCCTTGATTTAAAACATTTAATTTCAGGGTGCCTCATTGGCTCAGCTGGTTGAACATCCAACTCTTGATTTTGGCTCAGGTTGCGACCCCAGGGTTGTGGGATCTAGTCCTGAGTTGGGCTCTGAGGAACTGATGGTGGAGCCTGCTTGAGAGTCTCTCTCTCTCCTTCTGCTTCTCTTCCCACCTTGTGCTCTCTAAGATAAAAAAATATATACATATATTTTTCATGTCAGTTCTCTGCTTATGAACCTTCAATCACTTCCTCCTATAAATAGAAAAGAAATCCTAACTTTATCATGGCCTACAGAAACCTGCTGGTGTCTCCATACCACCTCATGCTACTTCTTCCTTTGGCTTCTAATGGCCTCCATTCTGCTCCTAAGAAACAACAAAATTTTTCCTTCCTCCTTTCTTTAACCAAATGTCAATGTCATGGTCCATTCTTAGCTTTCATAACTCAACTCAAGCACCACATGCCCAGAGTAACCTCTCCTGGCCGCTCTACCCCCTGTTGCTCTGTAGTGTCAGAAGGGAAGTGTTCTGTGCTCATGGTGAGCAGTGAAGGAGACCCAGAGGTCAAACACTCATAGGAAGAGGAAAGAACTGGGCTTTTCCCTGTGTGGGAGAACTGGAGGTTTTACCTACCCAGACACACTCCTCAAGACGACTTATAGAATATATTCTTCATCACCAAAAGTCCCTTATATCCCTTTCCAACCAGTCCCCTCCTCAATACCTGTCAGCAGAAGCCACCACTTTTTAATTTTTGTTAGCAGCATGTTGTGCTTTTCGAAACCTCATCAGATGTCCTATTGGAAAAAATTATGGTAAATTTCAGGTTTGACTAGATTTCAATCCTTCAGCTTAGTCTGTGTGACTATCACACTCTACTGGTTTGTATTTCCCATTAATAAATTACCTCTACCTAGTCCAGCAGCCATGTTTGTCAAATGTCACCAGCACAGAAAGCAGCCAGTGTTTGTCAGCTCCCTCTAAAAAGAACATTTTCTTCTCCAGGAATTTAGATGATTCAGCCATTTTTGCTTCTATAGTTATCTGAAATCTTCAAAAGACCGGTATTTTAAAATATTTTCTTATTTCCCTCCTTGTTGTTGCAGCAGAAATGTTGGGCTATTGCATCCTGTTACATACAACTTGAAAATGGAAATCTATTTTTGTTTTTAAAACTATTTTAAAAAGACAGGCCAACAAGTAATTATTGGTCACCTGTTTTAATTTTAACATTACACTGAAGGAGTTGGAAAAAGAATCTAAGCAATGATCCTTAACCAAGTTCACTGACACCTATTTGAGAAGAAAAACATACCCAAATGAAGCTGTCAGAGAACATGATAGCATTGTTGAATACAATGGGGAAGTGTGTGACCTTCGTGAAGTCACTTTGTCTTCTAGATCCCAATGTCCTCAGTTGCAAATGAGAGGCTTGATTTCAACTTGTGGTTATCAAACATTTATGTTAAAAACACTAAGCCAGATAATGGGGCTGGCCAGCTGATTGGCTGCCCAGTATATCCATCTATATGAGGTGCTAAAACAGCATTGGAAATAGGGTAAGATGGAGAAAACTGAATTTACCAGAACTCCTGTGGGGAAGAGTACCATATGTGATCTTACAGTTAGCCATTTGGGATATTGGGTGAGATTCCCAAGGAGCATGCTTAAGAAACAACACATGGAGGATAAACCCTTCTAAAGAAAGAAAATCTGGTTTACCATGGAGCTTTTGTTCTGTTAAACTGCAAGCTTGGGCCCCGTCCAAGATGCTTGGGACAAGAAGAAAGGCTGAACCTCACCACTAGCTGTCCTGTTTTTCTGCCCCCTTCATGCAGTCAGTGCTCAGTATTTTTACATAAATGAATAAATAGTTTAAAAATATAGTCTGAATAGGACATATAAGTATTAGCACTGCAGGCTTCTGCCTAGTTCCATAGCAAATAACTCAGTCACAAATGAAATTTATGTAGAGCCCCAGTACAAAAAAAAAAAAACAGATTTAAAAAAAAAAAGCCCTGTTTAAATTAGATGTGAGAACATGGGACTTTGTTCAGTTAGCTTCCCTTTAAACCTATTGAGAAAATTTTGTCAAATCCTGGTACTCAATGGAATACTGTTTGAAAACTACTGACCTAGATGATTTCCACTTTTTTTTTTTTAGCATGAATCTTCTGTGACTCTGTGATAAGGTACAGACATCTAGAAAATCAGATTGTACTGCTTTATTTCTTAAGTTTTAATGTAGTTATTCATCAATATTAATATTAACTGATTCAATAACAGACATTTTGAGAAAAGTGAAACATTTATGCATTAAATGTACGATTTTCACTTTTTTCTTTGTCTTTTTTAAAACTTGTGTTCTGAGGGCACCTGGGTGGCTCAGTCGGTTAAGTGGCTGACTTCGGCTCAGGTCATGATCTCGCGGTCCATGGGTTCAAGACCCACATCAGGCTCTGTGCTGACAGCTTGGAGCCTGGAGCCTGCTTCAGATTCTGTGTCCCCTCTTTGCCCCTTCCCCACTTGTGCTCTGTCTCACTCTGTCTCTCAAAAATAAATGTTAAAAAAATTTTGAACTTATATTCTGAAAGTTTTCCTGAGCTGCTTCTTTCAGCCCTTGGATTAAATAATATGTCTATTTCCATGAGCTCTTTCTTGTTCTTTGATCACATTAAAAATAGTAACCTCTTCTCATTTTATGGATGCCCACTCCCGTTAAACCTCTCTGAGGCTATTAATTAGAATTCTTTTGACGTTTGTTTCTCTGTTCTAGATTATCTTCTGTTTCTGTTTCCATTTTATTCTTTCTTTTGAACAGCTGGTTCACCGCGCCTTTCCCAGAAGCCTTGACTGATACTCGTATTTAAGAAGGAATAGCTAGGTTGATTAATACAAGCAGATCTGCGATTTCCTCTGTTGCTTCAGACACCGCCCCCCGCCCCCCACCTCCAGAAGGAGATGGTGATTCAGATTCCGGGAGCATTGTCTGCTGGGCTTCCTGTGTCCACCTCGGCTAGGCCTAAGTGGGGTACCGACTCTCATGGTAGGGGCACAGACTCCTCCCAGCAGATTGCTTAATTCCTTCAGGAGCATTTCTCAGATCTTCATGGGGGTTGGCATTGCTGCTTCAGGAGACAGGGTGACTGGGGAGGGGGTGCCATCAGGCCGACCCAGCAGAATTTCACAGGGACTTCTTCATCCACCACAACTTCTGCTTCCTCTCCCATCCCTTCCACCCATGCTCCTTCTAAAAAACTCTGCTGCAAAGCATTCCTTCCGGGACAGCCTTCCTCCTATACATGCTCTGAGGTGTGACCCCTTACAGCCTGGTTTAATGGGCAGGATGAGCCATCTAGGATTATTTTAAATGACTATACTCCCATTCTCAGTGCTTTTTATAATGTTTTTACTTTTTTTAATTTTACTGCAGTGGCATACTAGAGATGGGGCAGTTTGGGAAACTCTGTTTAGGACACAAGCAACAGGAGTGCATTGCCAGGAGGGAATTTATAAGCAATAATAGAACAAACTGAAAGAAGTCTGGTTTTTATTATCACCAAAGTCAATGATAAAATGCTTTCCCTACCCTCCAAAAATATATTTTCAAAAAATCTAACTTCCAAACAATTGCTTTGGTTACTGTAGAATTTTAATAATGTATATGTATGTTTCAAATAAGCACATTTTTTACTACTTGTTCTGTAACAAACATTGGATTCTACAGGGAAGTTAATTTGAAAACCTCCCAGTTATACACTGATCTCAACACAAAGGGACTCGGCTCTGCATGTTTGTTTCAAGAGTAAGTTCGTAAAGTTTTGGAATCATTCAGACTTGCTTTTTGGTGCCATTTCTGTCTCCAGTCCCTGTGGTACTACATATTCCTGCGTTTACACGGTAGATAAGAAATAAGCAGTGACAGTGTAGTATTGTAAGGACAAACAGAGCTGAGTTACTTTAACTGTCTCTATCTATGTGATCATTCTGAGTTTTTTGTTTGTGTTTAAATGTAAAACCGAGATATACAGGGCAAAGTGTGAGGTGTAATATTTTTATGGTAAGTATAAATTGTAGCTCATGCATGAAATCTTGTATTAAATTATAACAATATCTGTACATGGAAATTTCTTATTTATAAATTAATTTTTTATTGTAAATTATGGAACAAACCGAGGCTATCATGACTGTTACTGGAAGTAATTTTGTCCTAAAGAAGGCAGTGTTAAAAATTGGTCCATCCCAGGGGCACCTGGGTGTCTCAGTCGGTTGAGCATCTGACTTCAGCTCAGGTCATGATCTCACAGTTTGTGGGTTCGAGCCCCACACGGGGCTCTGGGGCTGTGTGCTGACAGCTCAGAGCCTGAAGCCTGCTTCGGATCCTGTGTCTCCCTCTCTCTCTCTCTGCCCCTTCCCTGTTCATTTTCTCTCTCTCTCTCTCTCTCTCTCTCTCTCTCAAAAAGAAAGAAAAAGACAGACAGAAAGAAAGAAAGAAAGAAAGAAAGAAAGAAAGAAGAAAAAAATTGATCCATCCCAGGTGTCAATACTCATCAGTGAGTTAGGGGAAGAAGGAAGTACCCACATGTGTTCAGGCTGCCATTTTGAACCAGAACATATTATGAGAAAACAGAGAATTCAAGAGGATAAATGGCTTTTTGAAAGCAACATAAGGCAGTAGTGAAACTTGTGTTCCACTCCTTTTTTTTTTCTTTTTTATCCAAACTTGTCCTTGTAGTTGGTGTGAACCCTCAGCCTGTGAATGCACACACTTCAAGCTCCACCACCCCTCCGGGCTGAGGAGGACAAGTCCCTGTCCCCGTGTTGGGGCTTCTCAGACTGCTTTAGTCCAGACTTTTCTCACCTCTCACGTATTTTGTTCTTCACCCAGCAGCTTTTCATATTATACTGGCGTTTTCTTCCACTTGGACTACAAGCTCTTTAAGGGAAGAGACCATATCTTATGGGTCCCTTGAAGCATGGAGTCTGTTTACTACAGGTTCCCAGGGGTGGTTGCTGATGGACATGGTCATGGTGAGATTGCTAAGAAGGACTAGTCCTTAATGGTGACCCACGTGGAAAATGGTGTTTTTTTTTTTTTTTAATGGCCAATTCATTTGAAACCAGACTGAAAAGTAAGTTCTGAAATCTAAGTGCTTTTTATGTCTTGGTCAAAAGTGAAGTACAATGATAAAGCAATGAGATTTCCTGCTGGCTAAATTTATCCAATTGTTCTAAAGAAATCTCCAGAGTACAGACATGTTCTGTGCTGTGGTGAAGTCCATGGCCTGTGCATATAGCCTTTTTTAGAGGAACTATTCTGCTGCTTTTGTTGCCTAAGTTTCCTGAGGTAATACCACCTTCTTAAAGCACTAAGTCACACTGAAGGCATTGGTTAAATCTGAAATGTTATCAGTGATAAAGGAGAATGAAATTTGATAAGGAAATAACAGTTTCACTCCCTCTTGGTTTGGGAGAAAATCATCCTTGTTATGAGACACCTTCTGTTCAAATGTTGTGCAACTTCAGTTCTGGAGAAAAATAGAGGAGGATAGGGTAGCTAGGGCTGACAGGAGAATATTAGCTTGTATCATTAAGATCTGGCTTGTTTTTTCCTTTTTAATCTGGACCGAGAGCCCAACAAATTGAGGAAGTGGTGGGAGAAGAGATAGCTGGAGGAATGTAGTCTCAGACAAAAAGATGTCTCATTGGAAAGATGAGGCTATGTTTGGATAATATCAGTTTATCAAGTCACGATGAGGTGGAGAGGATAAGCTGAGGCTTGTTTAGCACCCATAAATACTAGATGCTTAAGAGTGGTGAACTCAGGATAAATAACAGGGAGGTACGATTTCAAAAGAGGGAAGCAAGTACAGTTCTGGAACCCATTAGCCAAAGAGGTGGTACTGGCCAGGATACAGGTGGACTGCAGAGGTTCAATTCATTCATGGATGAAGGGTATAGAACAGATTCTTCAGGGCGGCCAGGGTGGTTGGGTGCTTCTCTGGCCTCCGAGGTGCTATCAGCGTGACATCCCTGCCCGGGAGCACTCACTCGTGGAGCCCTCATTTCAGACCGTCTCCTGGGCTGCAGGAACCGAGGCGCTGGCCCAGGGACACAGTTCTGATGTTCTCGTGTTTCATCTTCCTGGGCTAACTATTAACTTTCAGCCTGAAGTGTCTGTCACCAAGTCATCTGTCTTGGTAAATGCTGTTGGGGTCTCTGTATTGTGAGGAGGCAATGAATCTTCCCTGCTGACAGTGAGAATATCCACACCAAGCTGCCATAGAGATTTCTGCTTCCCACAATGTTTATGACAGTAAATTAGGCTACAGAGTGCACCAGAGATTGTTTCCATAACCCCTGATACCTGGTATATTTGTCAGCCTCACTCCATGGACTGTGACTTTAGTAGAGCCAGAAAATGTTTAAAATATAAGGCCACAGATAATATATAAAATTATCAGAGCACTTTGCAAGAACTTGCACTGGTTTATTTGGACCTTTCCCTCAGATATCATGTATTTCCTTTCCTCTTTGTCTCTCTGGTCTTTCCGTTATCTTTCCATTTTCCTCTGGCTTCTTTGTTGGTTTTAATTCCATATCCAAGCAGAGTAGTGTGGGATTTCCCTTAAGCTTTTCACTGAACCCTCTGCTTGCCTACCTCCACGGCCATTTTCTAAGGGAGCTCCGCTGTGTAAGCCACCTGTGTGTTCAGGTGATTTCCAGGTCTCTAGGCCCTACGCTAACTCTTATCCTCTTTGCCTTGTGTCCAGGTGCTTTCCTTTATGCTTACACTTACCTTACAGGTTTAGTCTTTAGCTTAAAATCTTGTGTTGTAAGACCTGGTTGCAAAATAGAGAGACAGTTGTTTCATAAAACAATTTCCATTGAATGTCATTCCAATCAAAACAGAAACTTTGGAGAAATACTCATTTATTGCATGTATTTCTCAAAATATATTTGGTAAATCTGTCCTTTGACATTGGAGTCTTTTTTTTTTCTTAAAAAAAGAGCGAAAATCTATTTTCTTATGCATTTTATTCCTTTGTATAATTGAATGGCTCCTTTGTTCTCAGAACTGCAGAAGAGTTGCTAATATTGAGATGAATGATACATAGATAACATTATTGAAATAAATCCTTTGCTAGAGGAAAACTTTGAATTCTTGATTCTAGCAATCCATTATATCCATTCTTTATGACCTTGAACAGGTCGGGACTAATTTGTGGGTTGTGAAATTTTTAAATTTGGTGGTCACTACCTATGATTGAAATACAAGAGATTGGATATAATATTTTTTCCAGCCTTATTGCAACATCATTGAAATTGAAGAGAATGAAATAGTACAGAATAGAGTAGGATTCTGGGTCTGCTTAGGATGCAGAAAGCCCCAAGATAAGTTTGTTCTTTCCCTATAAATGAGAAAAGACTGTAATAACTTTCTTAAATCCATAATAGAGTTGAGGTCACAAAACAATTCAGGTAAGCTGAATTCCAGAAGTGACAGGTTTCTCCAAGAAGAGATGAAACACGTGAGCAATTTCACATTTGTCAGAACGTGAGATAAAGAAGAGGCGACCGTGAAAAGGGGAAGAGGAAGACAACGTTGTAGTGAGTTCTTACAGGCTGAGTGTGGACGCATGTGGCAGCTTAGAATAGCTGGGAACTACAAACATGAGAGAATATGCACTCAGTCATAAGCTCTTTTCTGCTGGTCTCCAGTGGGTCCTCAAAAGAAAGATTAGGGACAGGGCAGGAGACTGCTGGTGGTACAGATGTGTAGCGATGGGTTGCTGCTGGTACATGGAAATAAAGCACAGCTAACTTCCTGAGATCCCCCCTCACACCTAAGGAAAGGCCTTAGGATGCTGAGCAAAGGCCTTAAACCTGGTTGGATCCAGGATTCTGCCCGGATATGAAGCAGATGTCTTCTGTCGCTGAGGGGCAATGAGAAATTCTCTGCCACCAACACCTTGTCTCCCCACACCACCACAGGGACACCAAGGCAGAATCTAGTGAGCATGGGGAGGAAAAGGGCAGGAACACAGAAAAAAAACCCTCAATTCCCAAGGCCCTGGTGGACCGGACCTGCCTAAGATTAAGTCTGGGTTGGAGAACCAAGAACCCCTACTATGAGTCCAGCCCTGAGTAACATGCACTAGCTGTCTTTGGCTGGAGATGGTCAGGAGTGTGGAGGCAGAGCCCTTGTGGTGCAGAGTTCCAGGGACAGTTGAAAGCCAAGAGCAAGGGCATTGAGGAAAACTGCTCAGCCTTCCCTACCCACACAGAGGACAAGGTGGCAGCAGCCCACTCCTGGATGGATTTGAGTCCATGGTGCGCCGAAGGTCACTATAGCCTTAAAAAGCCCAAACCCAGATAGATCCATTAAACTGAATCAACTCCCCACACTAATGGCCTGTCTGAAGAGTCATGCATATTCTTGCATGTATAGACTTGTAAACTTCATCTGTATTGCTCTTCTGAACAATAAAATTTAAGAAAACATGAAAAAGCAGGGGGAAAAAAACCACCATGAAGTGATAAAAAATAGAGATGATACAGATGTTGGAACCATCAAACTTGCAGTTTGAAATAGTTGTGGTTAATATTTATTAATTATATTAGCCACTGGAGAATGTAGACAACATGTAAGCATAGATTGAGACTTTGAGTGAAGTACTGAAAACTATATATAAAAAGAGAGTTTATAAGCAGATTGGATACAGCTGAAGAAAAAAAAAATGAATGAACTCAAAGTTAAGACAATAGAAATCAACCAAACTGAAAGACAATGAGGAAAACTGAGCAGGGGCATGAGAAGGAGGAGAACAGGACACCCATGAATCGTGGGGTAATATCAAAAGTCTGACAGATGTGAAATTGGAGTCCCAGATGGAGAAGAAATGAACAAAGCAGATGAAATATTTGAAAATTTCATGGCCAAGGGTTTTCCGAAATTAATGAACTGTAATAAACCGAAGATCCCCAAAGCCCAGTGGATCCCTGAGCAGATTAATTACCCTTTCCAGCACACCTAAGCACATCATCTTCACATTGCTGCAGCCCAAAGGTGAAGAGAATATCTCAAAGGCAGCTAGAAAAAGAACATACATTTACAAGTTAGAGATGTCATAAACCATACAACAACCACTAAAAAGTAACACTAAAGCAGAGGTATAACTAATGAGTCAATAGTGCAGATAAAATGAGCACAAAAATAATCAAAAAGAAGGCATGAAAAGAGGGGAGAAAGCTGTCAAGAAGAGAAGAAACAAATTAGCAAACAGCTAGCAAGATGATTTCTGTCCTACCATATCAATAATTAGGTCAAACGTAACTGGTCTACACATTGCAGTTGAAAAGCAGTAATTAAATATATATGTATAGCAAGTCCTCACACTGTACACTTTAAACTTACACAATGTTACATGCAAATTATGTCTCAATAAATCTGAGGAGGGTGTGAAGCAGTGATTACCAATGATTGGATAAAAAAGCAAGATAAATCTATCCACTCTTTTTTTTTTTTTTAATGTTTATTTATTTTTCAGAGAGAGATAGAGCGTGAGCAGGGGAGGGGCAGACAGAGAGAGGGAGACACAGAATCGGAAGCAGGCTCCAGGCTCTGAGCTGTCAGCACAGAGCCCGACGTGGGGCTCAAACTCACAGACTGTGAGATCATGACCTGAGCTGAAGTCGGTTGCTTAACCGACTGAGCCACCAGGTGCCCCTATCCACTCTTTATAAGAAATCCACTTTAAATAGAGACATAGTTAAGAGTATAAAGATGGAAAATAATATACCCCACAAACTCTAACCAAAAGAAAGCCAGAGTAGCTCTATTAATATCAGACAAAACAGACTTCAAAGGGATGTTACATTATTATAAAGTAGTCAATTTATCAAAATGACACAATAGTACATAATGTGTGTGAACTTAGCGGAAATTTGAAGTATAGAAAATTCAATAAACTCCAAGCATGAGAAACATGAAGGAAACTATAGGAAGGCACATCATAATGGCATTTTCAAAAACAATGATAAAGGGAAAATCTTATAATGAGCCAGAGAAAAGACATGCAGGAACGAAGACAAAGCTCACCATATATGTATCTCTAGTGGGTGACTGAATGTAGTAAAAATCATCCTGATGCCTCCCTTACATCATCCCCAGATACAGTATGTCAGTTGGATATAATACGTCCTAAAAATCTCTCCAACTCATCCACCTGTTTTCTTCTTTCCCTCTACCACTCCAGTCCAATGTTCTATTGACTCTTTTTTTAATAGCAAATTTTTTTTTATATATATGAAATTTATTGACAAATTGGTTTCCATACAACACCCAGTGCTCATCCCAAAAGGTGCCCTCCTCAATACCCATCACCCACCCTCCCCTCCCTCCCACCCCCCATCAACCCTCAGTTTGTTCTCAGTTTTTAATAGTCTCTTATGCTTTGGCTCTCTCCCACTCTAACCTCTTTTTTTTTTTTTTTCCTTCCCCTCCCCCATGGGTTCCTGTTAAGTTTCTCAGGATCCACATAAGAGTGAAACCATATGGTATCTGTCTTTCTCTGTATGGCTTATTTCACTTAGCATCACACTCTCCAGTTCCATCCATGTTGCTACAAAGGGCCAGATTTCATTTTTTCTCATTGCCACGTAGTATTCCATTGTGTATATATACCACAATTTCTTTATCCATTCATCAGTTGATGGACATTTAGGCTCTTTCCATAATTTGGCTATTGTTGAGAGTGCTGTTTAATAGCAAATTTTTAATGTTTATTTATTTTGAGAGAGAGAGAGAGAGAGAATGTGAGTGGGGAGGGGCAGAGAGAGAGAGGGAGGGAGAGAGAGAATCCCAAGCAGGTCCCATGCTGCCAGTGCAGAGTCCAACTCAGGGCTCAAACTCAAACTGTGAGGTCATGACCTGAGCTGAAACCGAGAGTCAGACACTTAACCGAATGAGCCACCCAGGCGCCCTTAATGTCCTATTAATTCTTGACCAGATTATGCAATAAGCCTCAAACTGGACTCCCTGCATCCATACCTGCCTCTTTCCAATTTGTTCTTGAGATTTTAGCCACTGTGGGGTCTAATCCTGGGGCAAAATGTGGTGTAAGCTTACCACACTGCCCATCCTCTTGAAACCCTTCGTGCTGACCACCCCAGAGTTCAGCAGGCTCCTCTCCCATGCTGCTCATTCGTCTTCTCTCAGCTCCTTCTATGCTCACTGCCCTTGTTGACCACAGGGCCTTTTCACGAGCTATGTTCTCTGCCTCTAAGTCTTCCACATTCTTCTCTCAATTTAATTTAATCCAACTCAGCATGTAGATCACAATTTCATGTCTTCCTGGACCCATGACTAGTTCAGATACCCCTGTTTTACTCTAGCATCATAACCCCTCCTTTATAGATTTTATAATTGTGATTAACTGTTGATTTGGGAGAAGTTATTTAGGTCACATCTGTCTCTTTCACCTGAGTGTGAGCTTCTTGAAGCTTGTCTTTTTCTGTTCATCACTGGATCCCCAGCACTTAACCCTTGATCCTACATACATTGGGTAATCAATAAACATTTGTGAACTGAGTGAATGGACAAGTGACTATAAAATAGATATAAGAGAGAATTCAGGGATACTAAGACATTCCTATGTAATCGCAGTTGAACTTGAGTTTGAACCTCTCTGGCTAATGAGGTCAGTCACATCAATAAAGCCCCATATAATTCCTTCTCCTTGCTGAAATCATCTCTGGTGATAACTAGAGTATGAGGCTCCTACTCCTCCAAGCTTCTAGGACCTCTACTGACTGCTCAGCAATTTGGGTCTTGCTTTGGTAATCACTGCTCCAGTTCCCTGTGAATGCCATGAGTGCATGAACCGTGTCTTTGGCCGGTGCCATGAAGGCAAGCCACATGGCAGCAGTGACCTGCCAGCTCCAGAGCCTTTATCTTCCCAAAGCCTCTCTGTCTCTGCTGGAGGGACAAAACCTCCCATGGCTCTGTACCCCCCAAGCCCTTGACTCCTGCCTGCACTTTGGCTTATGTCCATTTGCTTATACTCACCTTTATTTAAACAAACACAAGCCTTCAGGTGTTTTTCTGGCACCTGCTTCATTTTGCCCATCATGTAGTTAATTGTATGCCCGTCTTATGCATCTCTTACCAGACAGGTGTTTCTAGAAACTGGGTGGTCTTGCTCTTTTTCCTCCTTCCAGCACCCAGCACAGTGCCTTCATGTTAACCCGGTCTAAGGGAACATTTGCAGACTTGAACTGACTCATGAGAAGTAGGGGCAATCCAAGCATCCTGCAGTATGCTGTAGTTGCCAGAGCACTGGCTTATGAGTCCACCAACTCGGGTTTTACTCTCAGTTACCCAGTGTCAGTTTCTTATCTATAAAACAAGAGAAATAATCCCTGCTCTATTCACTGAAACATGTAGTTGTTAAGATCAAATAGGATGATGGGTGTGGAGGTGTTTTGTAACATGTAAAGTATGCTGGGGGTGTAAGAGCTTTTTATTTCTAGATGTGACTATGCAAAGAAACAGGCTGAAGTAGCTAAGACTTTAACTTGTGGCTCCTCTGAGCTAGGCCTGTAACTCACAGAGGGTGCCAGAGGCAACTTTGGCTTTGCTCTTTATGTAGCCACAGGGAATGATTCATTAGTTGCCATTATGAGGACTATATATGTCGAACCACCTGGGTGTGTGGTCAACGGTGCCAAAGTTATTTGGTCACCGGAATTTGAGAGAAATGCCTGGAGCACATCACTCGTGCTTGGTGGGTGGTGATAGTAAACTTCCTTCTGAAGGAAGGGGAACTAGATTTAATGCTAATTTCTGCTGGAGATCCTGCTGAAATTTAGAAACACACCTTCAGCAGGCATGGGAGAAGAGTGGCTCACAGCCTGCAGCAAAGGTCCTTTCCACTCTCAAGGGGCCCTGCATGGGTCTGAAGTTTCTATACTCAGTTGTGATGTTCCTTCCAGTTGGCTGTGAATTCCTTGGGGACGGGCTGAGTTTTTGCCATCTTTTAATTTCCAGTCCTTGCCATCTATGAGTGCTGGATATGTGCTCAAAAAGCCTTTGGCGACTATTTATAAAATAGGATAAAATAAAATAAAATAAAATAAAATAAAATAAAATAAAATAAAATAAAGGCTAGGAGTAGGTTCCTGGTCTTGCAGAGTGGCAGATGTGGGACCAGGTAGTTACTAAGTGATGTGCTATGTGTGAGGATAGGGGCTTTGTAGAGGCTTCCTTGAATTCTCGAATTGTGTCTTGAAGGAGGAGAAGACTGAAGTCAGGGTAAGGGCAGAGGAGTGAGGGTTTGGAAGGTTGTGTAATGTTACATGCTTAAGATGTTTAAATATTTCAAGAGGCTTTTGCATCCATTGTCTCAGTTATCACAGAAATGAAGATGGGAATAGGTCATCCTGAGGGTCACATTCATAGATCAGGAAACCAAATCCCAGATGCATTTAAGGACTTGACTAAAGTCACACAGCACGTTGGAGGGAAAGCCAGAATCAGAATGCTTTTCACTTTTATTTATTCATTGTTCACCCTCCAACACACAGATTTATGTGCTAGTGCAGAAGCTTCACCTTTGCATCCAAAGCTGTTTTTTGAGTGCATCTAACAGTGCATCTGAAGGAGTTTTCGGAAGTCATTATAAACTGGTCAGAAAAGGGAGCTGTTTATCAGAGTTTGGAGTGGAGAAATTTATTTGATAGCTGGTGCTATGTTCACAAACAAAAGGAATTCACTGCATACAGTGTAGCTCCCAAGCAAAGACAGAAGAGGCCAATCCACGGTGACGTTCACAAGCCAACTGGGTGGGCAGAGCTGAACAAAACCTGCCAATTGTTGTCTAGCATTTGAAACTTAAAAAAAAAATCCTCTTGGATTTGAAAAACAAAAAACTCAAACTTCCATCTGCAGGCCTCTTCTCTTTTCCCTTCATTTCTAAACTTATGAACATTTAAAGAAAAATCAAATCCATATGCTTTGGGATTAACAACATTTAAATCATAAAACAGCATCACAAAGGAGCTACTTGATACCTGCCAGGCTGTATGCCTTGGGTCTTCCAAAGGAAAGTTCCTTTGCTAGATAGAGCTCCAAAATATTCAAGCACTGTATAAATTCCTAATGCTCATGGACTTTCTCAGATTAAATGTGTGATCTGGAAGCAAGACGTTTTAATTCTCCAGGCCTTAAGACTCTCATCTAAATTGGAGTTTACCAGACCGTCTCTGTATTCCCTCCCCTCTGTAACATTCTGTGGTTCTGGCCGCGTGGATATTCCTGGCTCACAGGCGCGAAGAGACTGCTAGATTCGTGTTCTGGCTTTGCCACATATGGGCTCCAAGTGATTTAGTCTCTCGTTGGCCTCAGTTTCTTTCTTCATAAAAGCTCTGTAATAGTGCCTGCCTCATAGAGTTGTGAGGTTAAATGAGTTGACACAGGCCAAATGCTGAGTTCGGAGTTGAGGACCTACGAAGTATTAAGTAGAAAGCCATGACTGCACACTGGTCTTTTCCTCATATTGGTAAGGGCAATGGCCAACATTTACAGGGTGCTCCCTGTCACAGCAGGTACTACACAGTCACCTGCGTCGAATCGTTCAACCGTCACAACCGTACATGATAGATCATATTTTATCTCTGTTGTAGGTTACTCCCAGGCATGCAGCTCGTAAAGGGCAGAGCTGAGAATTAAAGTCACTCTCTGGATGTCAGAGTAGAAGTTTGCAACCATTGTACAGTACTGCCTTGTCTCGAGCGCCATGATAAAACAGAAAGAATGAGTGTTGTAGAGTCAAGACCTGAATTCAAATCCCATTTACTCATTAATTCAAAAGGCATTTTGGGTGCCAGACCCTTACTGGATGTGAAGAGACAGCAGGTATGTGTGCCTGTCTTCAAGCGCTTCGTATTCTGGTGAGGAAGAGGCAGGTGAACAGGCAGGTATGGTGGACTGGACGGGTGCTATAAGAAGTTAGCAAGGATGCTCTGGGGACCCATGGGGAAAGGATACATAACATCATCTGGGTGGTCTGGAAGGCTTCCTGTGGAAGTGACGGCTGAACTGAGACCTGGTGGAGGAGGCCACTAGGTGGAGGAGGTCATCTAAAGAGCAGTTTAGTGGGGCTTGGGCACGTCCAGAGCCATGGCTGATGGTGCAAGATGGGGCATGGAGTGGGCAGGGCAAGGGAGCTCACCATGGCTCCTTAATGGTGGCATTCCAGATGGTTCACAAAATTCCAAGATGTTTCTATATTCTCATTCTCTTAGACATATGGAGTCTAAGAGTGGGTGATGGTGCCCCCTTTCCTGCCTCCTTAGGACTCATCCTGAAGTTGAAAGCACACACTTTTTTCCCGTATGTCATGTTAACGAAATTGCAAAGATCATAGATTAGTCCCTCGTGATATGGAAAGGGCTCAGCAAACACCAAAGCAATAAAGTTAAGAATACGGGTGACAGCACAGAATTTCATAAGTATTAAACGTTAATTTGGGACTTTTATATGAAACCCCCCAAAGGTCCTGATAATAAATTCTCATCCTCTTTTCTACAGCCACTCCTCCCTTCCTAGCCCAAACTCTTTGGAACTTCACAGCCTCCCCAGGGCCCCTAGGCTAACTCTCTGGCCATGAGCAGGGTAGTAAGCATGGGAACTGGCAGATTTAGAGCCCTGTCCTCTCCCCTTTCAGTGTGAGGCTGCCTGTCAACTTGGGTCACTGTCTTCCTGATGAAGGCACATTTTAAAAACACTCTGAGGCAATGACTCTAGACAGTTTGGTCTCTGGTTAATATAGGATAATAAATTTCTAAATTCAGCAATGACAAATAGCCCTTTGCAAGTTATTAATACTTCATAAAACAAATATTCCAACTTTTGTTTAGTTCCTGGCTTTCTCTTGCTCTCTTCCCTTCTATTGTTCTGTTGATCTCCCAGTTTTTCTGGTCTCCTCTTATATGCATCTTTTCTGACTCCCTTCATAGTGATGATAAGTTTGGTTGTTAAAATGTTCAAAGTGTAAGTTTGCTAATTGATACTTTGATAACCTCTTGAATTTCCAAATGGGATTTAAAAAAAAAAAGTTCTTTGTTGCAACTGTTGTGGCTTGGCTTCAGGATTTCTTTTTACCATCGAGTTAAAGGGGATTCTGTAATCTGTAATTTTTTCTTTAAGGGTATGTTTTTATTTGCTTGCTCCTTTTCTGTCCTCTGTTCCTCTCCTAAGCATTTCCCCCATTTCTCTTTTCCTTTCCCATTTATCTCAAAGCTTCTCCTCCTCTGCTCACTCCCCCTTCTCTCCTATTTCTCTCCATCTTCGTCTTCTCTGTCTCTGGTGTTGATTTTTTTCATTGGTAAGCTTTCATACTATGGGAGGAAGAAAGGTTCTGATATTTCATTGGAACCCCTACCAGACCAGCTGTGGCTAGAAGCTATAAGGGTTTCCATGAAAGGTTCTTTGAAAACTCATTTAATGTGACTTAAGAAAAAAGAAGGAAAGAGAAAGAAAAACTTTTAAAAGAGAACAATCTGAAATCCATAACAGAGGCATATAAAACTTGCTTATGCAAATGAACATTTCTGTTTACATGGTGAGCATGGGCTCTGTTGTCCTGATTCAAGTTCTGTGTACATGGGAGTTCAGGGACACGTGCTAAATTTAAGTGCCAGTCTTTCCTTTTCAAACATATGCATCCTACAAGTCCTAGCACTTGCTCCTTCAAGCAGGCATCACTAGCACTTTCCTGCCACTTCTTAACTCTCCGTGTTTTATAGCTTTCCAGGGAGAGAGGAGCCTGCCTGCTTAAGTGCCCCTCAAGGCAGGATGGACAGCGTCTCCAAATATTTAACAGATGCCGTGCTGTATCTCAGGATGAATCCATTACTGATTCGGAACTCTCGTTCTGGTAACTTCTGCCAGGTTTCCTTTCACACTTGTGATGAGGAAATGGACTGAGCATCAGTGAGGGGACAAGACAATAACAATAAACAGACCCGGGCTTAAAGCAAGGCAGTAATAACAAAAACAATCCCTGGCCCCCTTGACAGTGGCTCTCCCTCCAGCGCCAGGTTGCAAATCACTTTCTGTTTCCTTCTCCCTGAGCTCACACACGTTCAGAGTCACAGGATCTGAAAACGTGCCCGTTTGTGTTCTTGTTCAAGGAAATATTTGGATAAGAGAGACAGGACTAAAGAAATTCCGAGTTGTCTTGGAGGAAGTTATCAAAAGCGATGGTAGGCTGGGCTGGGAAGTGAGAAGGGAGAGTTAATTCCTCATTCCTGTCTGATCCAAACCACTCACAGCCTCGAGAGCAGGCCTTGATTGCAGCGGATGCCAGCGGTGTATTTTCCATGTTCAAAGCGGAACCCCTCATCTCGCCCCCTCCTTCCAAGCTTGCAGTCTCCCATCCAATTTACCTAATACATCACTGTCATATTCATTTTTCTAAAGCTCTTTACTTTTGACTGCCTTGGATATTTTCAGGAAGTTGGTGTGGTCAAAATATATGAATTAGTTTCTCCAATCATTACGTATCAAATGCCTGCTTTAGGACTGCAGAGAACAGTAAGAAATGGCAGTGCCCAGTATAGCAGGAAAACAGTCATGCAAACAAATACCAAGAAATGTGAGAGGTGTAGTCACAGAGTTCTTGTGTGGTGCTACCACGGAGAACAGAGGAGGTATGAACTCAGTAGGAGGGGTGAGCCTAGGGATTATCAGGGACAGCTTCATGGAGGAGGAGACTTTTGAGCTGAATTTCCAAGGATCAGTAGTGATTTCACAGACAAGGAAGCTCTCACATGGAGATGTGAGAAGTCATAATGTTTAATAAAACAGTGATGAATTCCAGGTCAAAATGCAGGAGTCACAGAGGTAGTGTGTTTGAGGAGGTTAAGAGTAAAGTTCAGAAGATAATGGACTTTGTACACCATGCTGAGTGTTTGGACATTATCCTACGGGAGAGAGAAGCCTACTGATGGGTTTTAAGCTGGGAGATGATGTAATTATATTTCTACTTAAGATTGAGGACTTGAGGGTAGGAGAGGAGATGGGGAGCCTGATGGGGCCTGTCCTGAAATGGAGGGGCACTACATGGGTCACTAGGAAGAAGGTGCTGCAGTAAGCATACAAGGTAGGGTTGATGGAGCTTGGAGAACAATTAGATGTGAGAGGTTGAATAATGATAAAGCATTAATTAGTGGTCTCTCATGACACTAAGTGAAGTTGCAAATATTTAGCCCGATATTCAGCACCCTCAGGAATTTGGATACAATCTGTTTTTCTGGCTTGATTTCTCAACATTTCTTTGCTGGGAGAATAGATCAAAGAATGTGAATTGCTTTCCCTATTCCTGATTCCCTCTCATTGCTCAAGCTTGTGTTCTGCATTGACAAGACTCTTAATACTTCTGGTCCAAAGCCTCCTATGGCCCAACTAACCCTTGCTCCTTGGTCATCACCCCAATTGAAAAGACTCCGTTTGTTCTTGGAGATTTCATATGACCCTGAGTTTATTTCTCTCATTTCACTTGTTTCTGGGGTGTACTGTACTTGTTTGTTGGTCTTCTCTCCCTTCCACTCCCTTTATCAACTAAGAGGTCATCTTATGGAGAACTGAGATGCTCTTATTCATATTTCTATCCCTGTTCATACCTCTCACAGTACATGGTACATTACAGTTGTAAAGTAAGTGTTTTTTTTTTTTCAAATTAGAGATTGTTACTTTGGCTGAATTTCCATAATCACATGAAATAAAGTAAAGAATTAGAGCATGTCGGTAGACAGTCCAAATGAAGTGTCTACTTTGACTGTGATATCTGACCATTGCTAAGTCAAATCTCATGACAACATTAACTTAGATGAGATTTACTAATTGAGCAAAGAAAAACACATATAAAGTTTTATGCCCACAAATATCATATCCATCAGTAAATCTTGGTTATGTTTGGCACATCTCAAAGAGCCCAGTGGATTGTAAAGATATTATTGATAAGATTCTATAAGCTTGTATCCTGTTATTAATTTTTATACCAAATTCCTATTGGTTTTAATGAGAATTCTGATTTATTTTCTTTTTTTTTTTAAACTATGACTCCATAAAAGTTTTAAGTGAGTTTGTTTTTAGTTCTATGAAGCATGTGTGGGTCCAACAGAGAAAAGTGCTTTTGGACATATTTATGGACCATATGTATTTATTCATCTAGAGATATTTGCATGAAAACTTCCCTCAAAGACCATAAACATGAAACATTACATGAATGTTTGCACCATTACGATTCTATTCCTCAGTGTGATTACCATTATGATATTTATATGGTATTTGTCTTTGAGCTCAAATGAGTACATCTATTAAAAAATAGAAAAGAATTATTTCATGTCTGTATAGTTCTTAAGGATCAATGTTATTGCCATTTAACTAATGTGGAACTAAAGGGTGAAGAGGTGAAGCTAATTGCTTGAGAGCACGCAAGGTAATTTGGGGAATATCTTTGTCCATAAAGATTCTAGCACAGCCTTCAAAGTGTGGTTCAATCCCACTTCCAATTGGTTTCCCTGGAAATTCTGAGTCACGTTGATCGTCCTGACTCTATATTGCATCTTTGGCTCTGTGTCTCTCTTCTGTTTTGTGGGCATTGGTCTTGTCTGCCCACCTACACTGCAAGTTCCTCTAGAGATATAAACAGTGCTCATGAGCAGGTACCAGGGATAGTGAATAGAATAACCCAGTACAGTACCCTTTCAGAGTCTGTGGGAAGGAAAAGCAAATCTACAACTGTAGACTTGAGGTAAGAGTGCTTTTGTGGAGAAAAGCATGGAGTGTCATTGGCTGTCAGAGAGGAGCCTGCTCACCCAAACTAATCATTTCCAATTGATGCAACAGAGATTCACAGAGGGCAAGTAACATGTCCAGTATAATGGCCCAGTAAATGGTACTTGTAGGAATCGAACCCCAGTTGCAAAACCCCAGATCCCAGGCTTTTCTCTCTAGATGAAGTTACCCCTTTGTACACCCAAGGTGTCTTAACATGTGCATTCTGCACATATATAGCAGTCATGAGTACATAGGAAATGGTTGTTTTGTGAGTTATCGAATAGGAGGTGATGTTTTTTCCTACTCTATTTCATGCCAAATAGTAAAGTAATGCTAAATGACTCACCAAAGCATTTGCATGTTTTCAAAAGGTAAAAACCACCCTAGAGGCATGCTTTTCTAGAATGAAGGAGGTTAGGGAAAGGTTAGGACAGGCTATTATTCTATTTTTCTTGCGCTGATGAAATTGAAAGGAACAAACAAACAAGGCCACCATTACCCCATAGGGATGGAAGTAGGGGCAGAACTGGGGTCTTGCAATGAGTGATGTGGAGAAGGCTGTTCCGAAATTAGCGTGAGTCTGGCTGCTTCTATCTCTATCAATTTTAACTCTGTTTTTATGGGTATCGGGGAAGATTCAAGTGCAGGGTGCATTTTGGACATAAGTGGCCCATTTTTTATGCCCATTGCTCCATCATTAACCCTCCCACTTAGTCCTGGAAATGCAAAGCCCTCATCTTCCATCTGCTGCGTGTTATTTATGATGATGCCTCCAATTATGTCCAATCGAGTTGCTGTCGATGATTAAAGGTAATAGGTAATAATAACTTGGCCTCATCATTACCACCATTATTATTAGGTCATTGATTGCAATAATTTCTAAAATTACCCCTTGGAATAAAATATGTTAAGCACCTGGTTTATCCTTTTTAGGAACATCTGCTCTAAGTGTGTGATAGTGTAGGACTGAACGTGTCTTGCTCTGAAAGGAAAGCAAACAGTGTTGACATTGGGAGTCTTGTCTGTGCTGGTATGAATATATTGAGAGATGATGAAATAATGATCAGTCTCAAGTTCAATGTTGTAATTAAAGCTGTTTAAGGAAAAGGGAAAGAAATACACACACATACACACACACACACACACACACACACACACACACACACACAATCCAGAATGTTCTGCAGCTACTGCAATCTCTGCTCCTTTAGAAAAGTTCACATCTTCACAGTGGCCCGATCTCGGCCATGGCAGTGCCTCTCCTGGTCCCTGTTAGTGGGCCATCAGGTATGTGTGAGTGGGGAGCGTGAGAGGCAGGAGAGATGACAGAGCCATAGATGGAGGTGGAGAGGGAAGTGGTCTATAGGAAATCCTTTGAGGAGGATTCTTTTCCTAACACCATGTTCCTGCCTCGGTTCTGGAAATCCCACCACTGGCTTTTCATTCCTTTTGATTAAGTGTTGCCTTCTGGTGGCTCCACTTTGGGAGTGAGCGTCTGCCATGTGAATGGGGGGAGGGGTGGTATGCACTGTGTGTTTATAATGCTCGGTGTGCTTTAATTCATGACATGCTTCCTGCCTTTATAGGGTTGCAAGTCACTGTGGAGACAGACACTGCACGTTCTTGGTGGTATAAGGTACTAGCAAAATATAAGCTCTGGAACAGTACTTAAAATATAGCCATTTTAAGCTTTTAGCTTGCCTACACTGTCCAGTGTGGTAGCTACTAGCCACATGTGGCTATTTGTAGTCAAATTCATGAAAATGAAGTCAAACTAAAAATTGATTTGTCAGTTGCACTGATCTTATTTCAAAAGCTTAGTACCCAGTTTTATCTAGTGGCTACCATTTTGGTCAGTGAAAATATAGAACATTTCCATCATCACAAAAAGTGCTATGGAGAGCACTGATAGGCCATTAGAAACTTTTAGTAAGTGAAGATCGAGTGTTGTGAACCTCTGCTAACTGCTGATTTGCCATTGGAGTCCCAGAAAGCTTTGAGTATTTGAGTAACTGAGTCACAGATAGTCTGTCCCAGCTCTGTAGGGTTCAGACTCTTAAAAAATGATTAAAAAAAAAGGCAAATAGGATATATGTCTCTGTTACCAATATATAAAATAAATGAGTGTCTAAGAAAGAACTGCTCTCATACTTGTTGTCTCATTTACTACTCATAGTAATACTGAGAGAATGGGTAATACCCATTTTCTAAATGAATAAACAGGCCCAGAGAGATTATAATTTATCCAAGGTCACATAGACTGTCAGTGGCAGCTAGCATGCCGTAATAAGTGATAGAGCCAGTCAGCCCTCAAGAATTCCTATTTTAATGCCTTCTCCAAAATATCCTACATACATACATGGAAACATATACACACACATATACATGTATTTACATTATATATATATATATATATATATATATATATATTCGTATATTATAGATGATACCTGCCTTATATATGTACTTACATATTTCATATATAATGTTATATATATATATAAATATATATATTTTTCATATAAAGTATTATGCCTCAAATGAACTCAGTTATCATGAGCAGACCAAATGCAAATTAAATCTGGAAAATGAAGAGAAAATATTTGTAATTTAAAAAATTCTGAATTAAGTTACTCTGCCAAATCTCTTATACTGGGTCAACAAAATGGAATTTATTTTCAAAAATAGCTACCGATCGGTGGCGATTGAAAAAGATTCATTGAGGGGCACCTGGGTGGCTCAGTTGACTGAGTGTCTGACTTTGGCTCAGGTCATGATCTCACAGTTGGTGGGTTCGAGCCACACTTCAGGCTCTGTGCTGACAGCTCAGAGCCTGGAGCCTGCTTCGGATTCTACATCTCCCTCTCTCTGCCTCTCCCTTGCTCATGCTCTGTCTCTCTCAAAAAATAAACATTAAAAAAATTTTTTTTTTTTTTTTTTTTTAAATTTTTTTTTTCCAGCGTTTATTTATTTTTGGGACAGAGAGAGACAGAGCATGAACGGGGGAGGGGCAGAGAGAGAGGGAGACACAGAATCGGAAGCAAGCTCCAGGCTCTGAGCCATCAGCCCAGAGCCTGACGCGGGGCTCGAACTCACGGACCGCGAGATCGTGACCTGGCTGAAGTCGATCGCTTAACCGACTGCGCCACCCAGGCGCCCCCATTAAAAAATTTTTTAAAGATTCATTGAGTTCAATACAAAATAGATTTTCTAATTTCATAAATTGTGCCATATTTTGGAATCACAGTGGTGGAAGTTTAACTTCCTTTTTAGTTTAAAATCTTATAAGTTTTCTCTCTCTTTGACCAGCATCCATTCTCTGCAGTTCAGTATGGCTCTGGACTGCTCTGCCCAGATCTGGGCGGCTCCCGGACCCCAGGCCATGATACCTCTGGTTTTTCACAGGCTTTGCGTATAAACCTTCTGATCGAATTCACAGAAACCAAGGAATATATATGTCACTGGTATATAAGTACTTGTGGAACTTCTATGTGACTCTAGGGGTATGATTTGGCCCTGGCATCCAGTCCCTTTAATACTTTCAGGGTCCCTGAAGAATGTCATATTTCAGGAAAGAGCTCTAGTCACGTTGTATCATTAAGTTTATATGGAGTGTTGTGGAATAACATTTAGCTTGATTCTGATAGAATAAAGGTGCAAATCCACATGCATAATTTAAGAGTAAAAATCCTTTTTCTGGTACCATATAAAATGCATGCCAGGTGTGAAAGGAGAACTGAAATGGTCTCCAAGGATGCTCTCTTGAAAGCCGCTGGGCTTTCTCCAGCCACTACTCCTGGCCCCTGGGGCCGCCCTTCCCCACGGTGCATCCGCTATTGCTCCTAGGGACTTTTCAGAGATCCCCTTCATTCTCCCTTGCTCTTTCTCCACCGAAAGTAACAATTGAAAGTGAATTTCTGGAGGCTCAAACTGGAGCCACTTGCCACCTTTATTGTGTTGTGATGCAAAAGGGACCAGAGAAGAGAGAAAAGTTCTCTACGAGCTTCTGTGCTATGCTGGTGTAAGGAGTCATGTCCTTATTTGCAGAAGAATTTAAGCTTCAGCTAAGAGTGGAATGCTCAGAAAATCAATGTAAGATGGAGATTTCAGCACTACCATTCCGAAACAGTGGCTGAGCAGTTTGGCTGACTTGGAAGCATGGAATAGAAATATATGAGAAAGCATTTGTGTCCCCATTCCTTTCCTCCATCCTCCATCAGGCCTCCTTGTCTCTGAAATGGACTTCCATTTCTTCTAGCTGCATAGAGAGGCCGTTCACTGCACAACTGGGCTTACCCTCAAGAAATATGATAGGCAGAGTTCCCTCTGGCTCCTCCAAACTCCTCCTTCTGGACCCGTTTTCCCCCTTTTTAGGGTCCTCACCTTCTTCCTTACCTCACTGTTTTTCTGCTTCTCAAGGTCATCCATGTCATAGAGAGAAAGAAATATAAGAACCTCTTCATAGTGAAGTGTTAGGGACTTACCAGGGCATTTACCTGTGAGCATCAACATTTAAAGGGATAAACCAGCAAGGGAAGTGATTTGTTGAAAGCAAATTTCTCTTTCCCTTATTTCTGAGGGAAAGAGAGAATGATGGACAGAGCATGAGTCGGGGAGGGACAGAGAGAGAGGGACACACAGAATCTGAAGCAGGCTCCAGGCTCTGAGCTGTCAGCACAGAGCCTGATACAGGGCTCGAACTCACGAACCATGACAAACAAAGTCAGGGTTTCAGACCCTGTAGACCATGAATATGAGAGAAATTGCAAGTGAAGGTCTTCGCCAATATAGGGAAGCCCCATAAATGGGACCGCTGTCTTCTAAGCCATTGCCTGGCTGAGGGGAGGGAAGGGGGGCTTCTGTGGGGCCCGAGTGTCAGTCAGGAGGACCTAGATGAAAAGTCTGGAGTGGGGGAGGCCCACAGCCATGCAGCACTTGGAAGAAGAATAGGAACATGTGGTCCACTTGTGATCTGTGTTTACTCGTCTGTCTGGTGTGTCTGAGGAGAAGGCGCAGGCCAGCCAGAGGTCGGCGAGTCAAAACCCTTTGAAGACAGACCCAGCTTCTGAAATGGATCTGGCATTCCTTTGCTGGCTCCATGTCCTACAGTAGTCTGCATCCTTCCCAGCCCATCACCTTCTGCATGTGTCCCTGGTAGAAATGCAGGTATGCCAAGTTGTGACGCTCTTGAAGTCTCTGGAAGCAAACACTTATTCTCTTGAGCCCCTTTCTGCCCGATAGCAGGGGTTTTCATCACTTATAGGCAGGCTTAAATGGAAGTCCAGTCACTCAGTGTTCTCCCCTTCATCGTTTGTCAGCCCAGAGTGGCATCCAAATGTTTTCAGAGGGGTTGGCATGTAGCTGATTAGGGCAAGGAAGTGGCATACTTGTCATCGACTTTTGTGGTCACCTGATGAGGTTTGCCTCATGCACAATGACACTGACCTGTGTCTCTCCTGCTGATGTCCAGGGTCTGTCCATGGCTTCAGGTTTGTCCCACCCATGCTATCACCGCTGATGATCGCCCCTTGTCAGTCCTTTTCTGATCCAAAACCTCCTTCAAAGACACAGGGTTTGTTTGGATGCTCTCCTGCATCCCTAGGGCTGGCGGACATTCAGAAGATGGTCTCAATCTCTTTCTTCCTGACTGGTCCCAACTTTCTCTCTTAATTCACGGCACTGAGAGATCAGAGAGGTCATATTAGAGAGGCTCTCAACTCAGCTGCTGGACAGGGAGTGAGATGCCAGTCCTCTCTGGTTACATTTTATATCTAGTTACCGTTTTTCAGCTTCCTTGGGGCTGGGCCTGGCCATAAATGAAGGGAAGAAAGAGGCACAAACCCCTTCTTTGAGATCTGTGCAATGACTACTAAATCATGCCCACTTTTCCATCTCAATTCTCTTGTCCCTCCAGCAGATTAAAGTTATATACTTTTTGGAAGGAAATCTGCCTTCTTCCTTATTACTACTATTTATAGTATAAGATTTGTATTCTAATTCCATCCAAGTTGTTGAAGACTCAGAAAACCTTTTCTCTAACATAAAAGCCTGGCTCTCACAATGAAAAAGCCTTGGCTCTTGAGGTTATGCTCTGTGTTTCCTTAGTATATTTTAGAACTATAAAGTCAAACTTCAGTTCTTCTATTCTCTGTATTTTGTCCTTCCCTGAAGCAACAAGATCAGTTCAAAAATGAAAATCTAGGTTTTCAGGTAATGATTCCATGAAGAAACAAAGTTTGCAATAATGCATTGATTGCTATTTCAGAGAGTTACCCTACTACACTCAGAATTGCTACAATTTGCTTTGCCCATTTAGCAATGTTCAGATTTTCATGAGAATTGGGGGAAGAAAGGTAGAGACCACTAGGAGTACCAAAGAGACAAAAATAGAAAGCTTCCAAAACATGGAAAGTGAGTAAAAAGCATCATGAAAAAAAATGGGAAGCAAACTAGCTCTAACATTTAGTCTCCGTATCACATTGACAAGACAAACTTACTGGTTTCCTCATCCATGAAATGGGTATAATAATACTTGCCTTGTCTACTTCAGAAGTATGTGTGCACATAGGAATCTGAAGAGATATTTAAAAAAATTTTTTTTAATGTTCATTTTATTTCTGAGGGAAAGAGAGAATGATGGACAGAGCATGAGTCGGGGAGGGACAGAGAGAGAGGGACACACAGAATCTGAAGCAGGCTCCAGGCTCTGAGCTGTCAGCACAGAGCCTGATACAGGGCTCGAACTCATGAACCATGAGATCATGACCTGAGTTGAAGTTGGATGCTTAACCGACTGAGCCACCCAGGTGCCCCTGAAGAGATATGTTTAATAAGCTTTGCTCTGTGTAGAGCAGATGTAGCTGGACCTAACCATGGTTGTATGAAACATGATGATTAAGAAAGACCATGTTCCATAAATGATGAATGATCTCATTTTCAGTTTTAAGGATAATTATTTTCTTTCCAATCTTAACAGATCTTTTTCTCTCTCTTTCCTTTCATTCATTTTCTTTTCTCCCCAGGAAGAATTTAGGCAGTGTCCATTGTAGCATAGTCATTTCATGGTATTCATCTTCAAAGCTGGCATATGGAACTACAGTCTGTGGTTGGACTTCTGGGTGACTTCTCAGTTACTGGGCATTAGAGAAATTATTAGTGCTTGGTAAATAGGATGCACCCCACAGTGGATTGTGGGAAGTAAAAATAAAAGGGTAATAATATAGTACTTGCCCTTGAGAGATTCCAGATTCTACGAGGGAGACATGTTTACTCATTTATTCATTCAACAAGTATTTATCAAGTCGTCTCATGTGTCAGGCACTATTCTATGTGCTAAGATTACAACAGTGAACAAAATTTGCATTTTAGTGAGACTTGGCCAAAATTTACAAAACAAGAGTATTTCAAAATATAATCAATTGCTCAGTCATTGGGTATAGAGGATTAATGCTATAGGAATGAGTGTGAGGTGTCATTTGCAGAATGCAAACTTCAGGGAATTACATTTTGAACTGGAGTTGGAAGTTTGGAAGAAATCCTTCAAATGATAGGCAGGAAGAAATAAAAGGAAAAGACTCAAGAGTAAACACTGTTATTTTGGAGACATGGAGGAGCCTTTCTTGATGTGAATGGCAGATGTATTTCAGAGAGGATTGGGGAATTTGACTACAGAAAAATATGGAAGATGAAGTTTTGTTTTAATGGGGCTGGGAATAAAGGACCATGGAAAGTTTTGGTGGGGTGGCAGTAGGGTGTTGGGGATATGAGGGTAATGTGATGAATGTTGTCTTTAAAAAATATGGATTTAGTGCACTGAAGAGTCAGGCCCCTGGATTGCACACGTGTTGTCATTCCCAAAGATCTACTACATGCCATGAAAAAGATTGGAAATTACCAGGATAATTGTTCATTTGTATAATGGTGATGTTTGTATAAAAAAATTCCCTAAAGTCCAGATTATTTAATTAATTGAACAATCTCATTGTTAGTCCCATCTAGTTTGTACAGATACATATAGCTCTGTACATCCACCTTCGTGACGTTTATATGTGGATTTAATGAAATGATTTATGATTTGTTTACTTGGAGTTACCAAGTCATGTTTCTATTGAACACCAGGGACTAACAATGGGAATTTCAACTTCTTAGGAAAAATACCACCTCACACAGAGGAGAAAGGCTTGTGGTATCAATTTGGGAACACTTTTCTTTTTCTTGATCTAGTGGCCAAGGGCAAACTGGTGACCAGGCATTATTTCCCACAGACGCTTCAGAAACTTATCACTGAAAAGCTAAGCACCCTTCTATTGAGAATTTAGACCACAGCAGCCATGTGTTTATAAGCCTTTGCTGTGTTCAGGGAGGAGGTTTCTTACACCACTAAAAACTAGGACTTGGTTAGGGATAATGTGGTTCAGGTTCCCATAATTGTATGGGAATTCCCTGAGTGAAATGTATGGGTCTGGGAAAGATCAGAACTGACAATGCTCAATGACTTCTGATTTCCCAATCCATCAGAATGCCCAGTGGTGTCTCCTTGGCTATCTGCTCATCAAGCTTTGAGTTGGTAAAATCCTTAGCAGATAAAACAATGCTTCTCACTCTGTGCTGTCACTGAAATCTAAAAGGAGTAGAATGTGTGTTTGGTCAGTGGAATTGGCAAACAGAGCAGGCTTCTGGGGCATCTGGACATTGTTCATACTGAAACCTTTTATTTGTTCGTTTAGAAATGAACAATCAGGAAAGCTTCTGCATTTGGGAGATATTTGCAGAACGAGTTCTTTCAGGTTGGGTTTGGCTACAGTCCCGTGTGAAGCAGTCACCCTTCTTACTTCTTACTCAACAGATTGTGGATAAACCAGGAAGGCTTTGGCTCCTCAAATTGTTTGATCTTTGTTGCATTGCCCATTTTTGCAGATTCTGACATCTGGAATGTAAATTAGAACTACACATTTAATATTTCTGTTTAATGTTCATTATTGGTCTCCCCTGAAGATTGTTATTCAGGATTGGCTGCCAAGGGCCTGCTATTCTAATTGACAGAGTTCTTATCCGGCATTCTGGTTATTCTTCTCTCTTCCTGAGTAGACCAAGAAAGGGATAGTGTACTTCTTCAGTTTTCATTGAAAACAGTAAATCATCAGAGCTGTGTAAGTTGACATTTGTGCTGAGCATTTCATAAATGTTTGCTGAATGAGCCATTCTAGAGGCTTCTAGAATATTTCCATGTGGAAAATTCTTATTTACACTCTAGGAATTTTGGAAAATCAATATTCTAAACCTCAGACACATCATGTTATACATCTTGTTTCACTCAATTCTGTGAGGTTTAATCAGCAAATACTAGACATATGGCTCCAGATGCCATTGAGAATGCAAAGAAAAAGAAGGAATAATATCTACTCTTGAATGATTATTAGTTTGCTAGGATTGCCACAACAAAACACCCAGAAATAAAATACCACATAATTAAACAACAGAAATTTATTTTTTCACAGTTCTGGAGCCTAGAAATCTAAGATAAAGCTGCTGGCAGATATGATTTCTTCTAATTCTCTTTGGCTTGAAGACCACCACCTTCTTGCTGTGTCCTCACATTGTCTTGCCTCTGTGCACACCAATCTCTGGGGCCTCTCTGTGAGTCCTACTCTCCTCTTCATATAAAGATAAAAGTCATATTGGATTAGGGCCCACCCCATAAACTTCATTTTATTTATTTATTTTTAAAAACTTTTTTAACGTTTATTTATTTTTGAGACAGAGAGAGACAGAGCATGAACGGGGGAGGGTCAGAGAGAGAGGGAGACACAGAATCTGAATCAGGCTCCAGGCTCTGAGCTGTCAGCACAGAGCCCGACGCGGGGCTCAAACTCACGGACCGCGAGATCATGACCTGAGCCGAAGTCGGACGCTCAACCGACTGAGCCACCCAGGCGCCCCCTTTTGTTTTTTTTTAATTTTTTTTATTTTTTTAATGTTTATAAACTTCATTTTGACTTAATTACTTCTTTAAAGTCCCTGTCTCGGGGAGCCTGGGTCACCCAGGCGCCCCCTTTTGTTTTTTTTTTTATTTTTTTTATTTTTTCAATGTTTATAAACTTCATTTTGACTTAATTACTTCTTTAAAGTCCCTGTCTCGGGGAGCCTGGGTCACCCAGGCGCCCCCTTTTGTTTTTTTTTATTTTTTTTATTTTTTCAATGTTTATAAACTTCATTTTGACTTAATTACTTCTTTAAAGTCCCTGTCTCGGGGAGCCTGGGTGGCTCAGTCGGTTGAGCGTCCGACTTCGGCTCAGGTCATGATCTCGCGGTCCGTGAGTTTGAGCCCCGCGTCGGGCTCTGTGCTGACAGCTCAGAGCCTGGAGCCTGATTCAGATTCTGTGTCTCCCTCTCTCTCTGACCCTCCCCCGTTCATGCTCTGTCTCTCTCTGTCTCAAAAATAAATAAACGTTAAAAAAAAAAATAAAGTCCCTGTCTCTAAATATAGCTACATTCTGAGGTACTGGGGGTTAGGCTTCCACATGAATTTTTGGGGGACACAGTTTAGCCTATGATAGTACTTTTTAGTGGTAGATGAGAAACTATACACTGAATGACTATTACAGAGTCAAAATCAGCCAAATATAGGAGCAAAGTTCTATGGGGATTGAGAGAAGAGAGTGCTCCTATCTGTTTGGAAGAACTGGGTAAACCTTTATGGATGAAATGGTTTTGAGATGGATATTGAAACACAGATTTTAAAGAATGAACTATTAAATTGAATGATATGAAATGGCTGTTTTAAAAATCAAAACAGTCAAATGTTAGCAGTATCATATGGTATAACAACACATTTCTTTTCATCCTACTGGTATAGGGGAAGGATTGGCAGACTTTTTCTATAAAGAGCCAGATAGGTTAAATGTTTTAGGTTCTGTGGGCTATGTGGTCTGCTTCACAACTACTCAGCTCTGATATTTCAATAGGCAAAGATCCATAGACAATATGTAAACAAATAAGTGTGGCTGTGTTCCAATAAAACTTTATTCACAAAAACACGCAGCAGACACAGCTGGCGAGTGGAAGAGTCAGGTCAGTAATGCAGGTCCCCTGACTTCTACACTAATGTCCTTTCCTCTATGCCATGTTAATTTTATTTCCTAGGAACTAGCAAGATTCTAAGTAAATATTAGAAGTTTGTTTTTTTTTTTTTTAATTCAAAACAATCCATTTGGGAAAATAAAAACTAAAAATGCCCCCATTCCCTCCAAAAAAAAAAAAAAAAAAAAAGAGGACAGGCCAGATCTGGCCTTATGAAGGGGAATTTTCTTACCCTTATGGAGAGGAAACTTTAAATTCCCTAACTCTTCCCTTTGCTGAAACACATCTTCCCTGATGCTTTCACAGCCCTGCACCAGGCACGGAGTTCCTCTTCTCTGACATGCTGATCCCCTCTGTTCCAAAGCAGAGCCTTCCAACATCCAGAGACTGGAGAGAACAGAAAATACCTTGGCTCCAGCTCAATGTTGTCATGTGGTAACAGACCACAAACCTAAGCCACTTCCGCCTTGTCCCTTAACTCTTGGCACATTCTGTGTTTTGTTTCTATTTTATTGGCTCTTGAGTGGAGCTGCAAAAAGACTCGTGGACTCCTTTCATCCAGCGAGGGAAAACAAGCAACCACCTCTCCTCCTAGCCTTCTTGGTACTCCCATTGCAGAAGGGCTCTTTCACAATATCAGATTTTTCCAGATGACTGAGAATTTCCAGCAAATACAAACAATCCATTGTGGGTGGAGGATATACTAAATACACATAGATGCTTCTGTCTTTCACAGGGAAGAAACTGACAGTAACATAACCTCCTGGGGAAGACTTGGTGGTATCCTGGGTACCCGTCTCCTATTAGTTCTTTACAAGTATTTATAGAGTGGTTACTCCCCGCCTTTCTAGTACTGGAGGCAGAACTGTAACCAGCCAAGGCAAGATTCTTTTTTACGTGGAGCTTTCATTCAAAGGGGAGAAGACAGAAAATAAACAAGCAGAAAAGTATATAAATCATATAGTCTCAAATGGTAATTATGATTTAGAAAGAAAATAAAACAGGGTAATGGGCTGCAGATTGAGGGTAGCTGGTTGAGGAATGGTGAAGGGATTTGAACAGAGTAGGGGCTGGCCACGTGATGAGCTGCCTTGGAACATTACAGGCAGAGGCAAGACCAATGCCAGGCTCTGACCTGAGAACAGGTATGGTCCCAGAACAGCAAGGCCAGGGTGGCCGGAGTGGAATGAACTGGAAGAAGAGTAGTGGAGAGCAGGGTTGGAAATCTGTTCTGAGACTCTGAGGCCCTGGACACCCTGAGGAGCAGGACTCTTTCCCAGATCCCAGTGGCCTCAGACTGAATGCTTTAAAGTTCTTGTATCCTTTTCACAATGTTTTCTTTTTCTTTACTTTTCTGTAAGTTGTTTTAGCTTATGGATACTCTTTTAGTGCCCAGCTTCTGAAAAAAAAAATTTTTTTTAACGTTTATTCATTTTTGAGAGATGGAGAGAGACAGACATGAGTTGGGGAGGGGCAGAGAGAGACACAGAATCCAAAGTAGGCTCCAGGCTCCGAGCTGTCAGCACAGAGCCCAACTCAGGGCTTGAACCCATGAACGGCAAGATCATGACCTGAGCTGAAGATTGGATGCCCAACCAACCGAGCCACCCAGGCTCCCCATTAGTGCTCCGCTTCTGATCTTGGAATGAGACAGTAGATAATTAGTCTTCTTGAAACCTATGGCAGAAGATCAAATTGAGCTCCCAATAAGAATGTGAGAGATTCTTCCATGGTAAATGCATGGCGTGTCTGAGAGCCCCTCAAATGCTCAGTGCCTTTTCCATACACCTCTCAGCTGTGTCCTTGCTAGTTAAGGCTGCTGAGTGTCTGACTTCTGGGTGAGAGCAAAGGTCCCATAGGAACACAGTCTCCTTCCTTTACAATTGTATCTCCCACACTCCTATGTCTTTAGAGAGAAATTGAGTAGATTTCTAAAGGAAAATGGTTGTCACAGTAATTGCAACTTTCTGTGATTTGATATAAGCAGGAAAGAGCACGGTGGCTGAACACAGGGTTTAATGTCCACTTAGTTTTCCTCCTTCCTTCTTCTTGAGTTTTTATGAACATTCGTTATAGAAAACATCTTTTCTGGGGCGCCTGGGTGGCGCAGTCGGTTAGGCGTCCGACTTCAGCCAGGTCACGATCTCGCGGTCCGTGAGTTCGAGCCCCGCGTCGGGCTCTGGGCTGATGGCTCGGAGCCTGGAGCCTGTTTCTGATTCTGTGTCTCCCTCTCTCTCTGCCCCTCCCCCGTTCATGCTCTGTCTCTCTCTGTCCCAAAAATAAATAAACGTTGAAAAAAAAATAAAAAAAAAATAAAAAAAAAAAAGAAAACATCTTTTCTTTCTGCTTCTTCTAATGCTGTTGGTACCAAGAAGATAAGCAATAAAACCATTTCTGTTCCCCTGTCTATGAAAGAAGCTGCAGTTGAAAAGGGCAGGATTTCCATCAGGATGGGAAAGAGGATGTTGAATGTTAAAAGGCCTGCATCCCTTAAAGCCTGAATGTCTCCAGGTCTCAGCTCCCTTTTCTGTTGCTGTTTTCTCCCTCATATTCTTGTACCATGATGTTATACCATGGGATGCTGCCAATACTGGTTTTTCCTCTGCACATGCAATTTTTAAAGCTCTATTTTCATTTTATATTTTCAGAAGCACTGAAGACCAGAATACTGTTTGGCAGGATCGACATTGATTTTACCACCAGGTGCAGGGGACAGCAGCCATGAGTGACCTCAGGGACACATCATAACCCTGCTACATCCTCCCCATGCCCTGCCCTGAAATCCTATCACAACAGCTATAATATTTGACTTTGAGTTTTTGTCTCACATTAAAATGTAAATGCCCAGGGGAAGAGTAATGCCTTACACTTTCTCTATGCATTTATCCCTTAGAGGGGAGTTAGACATTTTACTGACATTAGATTTTTATAAGAGGAAGAGAGGAGAGTGTGAGAACACAGGAATGCCTGAAACTCAGGAAGTTGGGGTTGAGATTGGGGGTGGTTTCTGGTGCAGGTGAAGGGGAGATTTGAGGGAGATGACTCAAAAAGAGAAGCTAGAAACATCAAAGACAAATTTGGCTAACTTCACAATCATCTATAGCTCAGGCCTCAGGAAATACCATTGGGCTAACTGTTCCCTTCCTTGGCTCATTAATCTTGACATTGATTTCCTCCCTTCTGCCCAATGCACCATGTCATAGCCAAGGACCTCTACCCTTATTCAGTACGATTTGCTAGGATTGCTGAGTCCAAGTTTCAGAATCATCTCATGACTTTGTGCATTTATTCTATTGTTTGGCTCCCTTTCAATGCATATTATAAATAAAAGCTAATCCAACCTGGCTGACCATTTTCTGTTACTACTGTCCCCTCCTGCATGCAGGTAATCCTTTTCCAAGTCACAAAGCTCTTCCCTCATCCATCTCCCTTTCTTGAGCCATTTTTTTTTATCTTGCACCCTACCTCACCCACCTTCGTTGACTCTTCTCCTTGACCACTAATCCCAGATGTGGAATCTTGTCAAATCTTATTTAAAATCAAAGTACTCTTTATAAAACCACTAAATCTACTTCATCTTTCATGACAGAGATATCTCAAGGAAACTCTATCCGATTTGTTCGACATGACCTCCTCTGCCTGGGTCCTTGCAGCCTTCCTTCAATAAAGTGGGCTTTTCCAGCTGTTCTCCTTCTACATCTTTTAAGAATACTTTCAAGAACTCATCTACTACATCCCTTCTATTCCTAAACAAACCAGATGTTACCCATGCTGGTCTTCTATCTCCCTGCTTGTCTTAAGAGGGATCTTAAAAGAAATAGGAAGGATGGATCTGGCTATTTTCAAATCCTTAGGAATTACTTCAAAATGAATGAATTTCAGTTACTGCCTCTTTACCATGTCCGCTCTTCCCATGATTGTAAATTAAAAAAAAACCATATGTTGTTTTCTACTGCATTAGATGATGTACTTATATTAGGTCATAGTTTTTTTGAAGCATGTCTCTAAGTCAATTATCCTCAAATGTAAATTTGGAATTTGAGGCATCTCAGCCCGTTCCTTTCAATATATTACATGCCTCAGTTCAGAACCAAGATGAATGTAGATAACCTAGAATAAAGCCGCACCTTGAGCAATTTGAGTGAGTGGATTAATTTTCTTTTGTTTTAATCCTGTGTTAGATACACTTTTTAACTCTCTGGAACAGTTGGATAATCGCAAGTTTCCTCCCTCTAGGCAAAGCCCACCCCACAGAGTGAAATATACACTGCTAACAGCAAGCAGATCCCAAAGACAGGAGAGAGATACAGGGTCCGAGCCAAGTTCACCACTCAGAAAAGGCATTTCTCCCCAATGAGTAGGATGCTTAAGACATGGGGGAGGGGCTGATGGAAGAATTCCTTGATATGGAAGTTCAAATGGTGGGGAATAGGTTCTCCAGGAATGTCAAGTTGAATATGAATTGGCTGTTTGTTTTACATTACAGATTCCACAGGTCCAATCTTGATTCAAGATCTATATCCAAATATATAAAAGAATCCCAAATGATCCTGATGCAGGAGGTTAGTGAACCCCACTTTGGTAAGATATTCTCCATAAAAGGGATTATACTGTTGAATGTTTTGGAAACACTGTATCAAAAAAATTAAGCACATTTCTTTCTCAATTTATAGTATTACAAATGTTTGAGAGGAGGGCACATGGTATTTTCTGAACTTTTTTTTAACCGTATCTATTAATCACTTGAGGGACACTACTGCACTTTCTCACAGTTTGAAAAGCGCAGGGTTGAGTTTTGTCTGCAACAAAAGGGGTAACAATTATCAGCTGTACTGGTTAGAACACACCTGTCGTGGTGCTATTATACACTTTAAGGCAGTTGCTGAAAAAAGAAGAGCAGGTTGAAAGAAGAGCAAATAGGATATTTAGCTGTTTGCTAATCATATCACCTGAACAATGGTTGAAAGAGACTTAAGAGACTCCTAGACTAAAATGGAAGCTCAAATATGCGTATCTAAAGTCACCTCCTTGGGGCGCCTGGGTGGCGCAGTCGGTTAAGCGTCCGACTTCAGCCAGGTCACGATCTCGCGGTCCGTGAGTTCGAGCCCCGCGTCAGGCTCTGGGCTGATGGCTCAGAGCCTGGAGCCTGTTTCCGATTCTGTGTCTCCCTCTCTCTCTGCCCCTCCCCCGTTCATGCTCTGTCTCTCTCTGTCCCAAAAATAAAGTCACCTCCTTGTCAAGACCCCACCAAAGCTGTGGGGAGGAGAGGCAAAGAACTGGGAGATAAAGAGGGAAGACAACAATTATATTTGGAAGCAGGAAAGCATATAGAAAATAGTAACTGAGCTAGCAAACCAAACAGCTGAATCCAAAACCAGAGTGATTACCTCTCACAGATTCCTCAGAATGCTCAGGATGGACAGCTGCAGTTACCCTTGTCACAGGGCATAGTGGTAGGAACAAAAATAGAATTGGGTAAAAACCATTGACAGAGCAGTCAGATTTCTAGCTCTTCTAAAATCTGTGCCATTGGCAAACTGACCCTCCCCAAGCTCACAGAGGACTCGATGTTTTATTCTCTGAAGAGGGTGAAACAGAAGAACTTTGAATTGGGGGTTGGCTGGTGCAAATGTTGGTGTAATTGAAGATGGTGTGTCCTGCTGAAAACAAAGAGGTAACCAAGCTCTATACATATCAATGCTGAATGCTGAGTTCCCCAGTCCTTTCCCCTCCAGGCCCAGCAAGTCTCCTAGGATACAAATGCCGTAAGCAAGAAATTCAAAGAATATTTGTTAAGGAGTCTTATTATCTCCAAAGGAAAGACTAAAACCAAGGCTCCTCTGCAAACAGCTAACCAGGTCACTCTACAGGGAAGATCAACATCAACACACCTCACTCACAACTGGATGCAACAAGATCCCCAGTTTGCAGGCAGTTCCAGCACCTTGCTTCTCCCCATTTAGGCAGTATTTATTTCTCCTCCTCGTTAGACTGGATGAGATTTTGTGACTACCTCAATAAATGAAATGTGTTGCATGATTTTGTAGGCAAGGTCATAAAAGGTGATGCGCTTTCTGCCTGAGCCTTTGTCTATCTGGATTCTTGGCCTTAGAATCTTGCCATTGTGCTGTGAGGAGCCCTAACCAGCCCCCTGAAGAGGAACTGAGCCCTCAGCCAAGAGTTAGTTTCAACTACAAGACCCATGAGTGATGGGTTCCAGCCCCCATCCTTGGAAGCTTTCAGCTAAGGTTTCTGACAGTGTGAAGCAGAAAGACCATCTTTGCTTTGCTCTGTCCAAATTCCTGACCCATAGAATCCATGAACATAATGAATGGTTGTTTGGGACCACAACACTTTGGAATACACATTAATTAAATATTTAAAGAGTTAAGCTTACAATAATTAGTTTGGAAGTTCCATTCCATAAATTTTTCAAGATCCTTAGGGGAAGCGATTTGCCATCCTGAAATTTAGAAGAACGGTGTTTGTGTGTATATGAGGAGCAGGGAGATCAGATTATGATGGACAGGAAATAGGTACCGTACTCTGTGTGATCCAAAATTCTCTTAAGAGCTTTTCTGGAATTTTAAACAATTTTCTTTTTTCTTTGATATTAAAAAAAAAAAGAGTAGAGGATGAGACACAAACTCATTACCAGAATAAGTTTCAGGATTTCATAAAATGAAGAGAAAGTTTTGAATAGGCTGTATAGGAATTCACAAACTACTTATAATACATTCCAGAGCTCAGCAACTTTTTTTCATATTGCCTGCTGTTTAAGATTATCTTCATCACTGCTGCATTCAGTTACAGGTGGGGACATTATTTTGGAAACCTCTCTTTGTATTGTCTTTGTAACCTAGATCTATTGCCCATGACATTTTAGCTATTTAATAACTCTACTGTTCCAACAAAACCTCCCCAAGGAGTACTTCAAGCTCCCAGTGTCCCACCAACCTAAGCTCTCCATAGGAGCAATGAAAAACCACAGGTGCGAGAAATCTGAGGATTTTTTTCTCTGAGAGGTCTCTTTTCAGTCAGCTCTGTTTTTGTCTTAAAATAGATCTTAAGCTCTAAGGAGTAGTTAATCTTAGAAATTCAGAAATGGAAGATTAACCCCCAAAGATTAAGTGATTATCTAAATATGTTAATTCTGTGTGATTGTTAATTTATTACCCTCTGTCCTCATGATGAATGGCAATCAATCTTGCAAAATTCATACCAATTATTTTTATCTGATGAGAACAAAAATTTTGTTGTTAGGAAAATAGATATCTTTTCTCCAAATGAAGAACAAAAAGATAAAACCATGCTCGTGTAGCTTATAAAAGGTGTGAAAGAGATTCTGAAGTTCCATGACTCACTCATGTGGTGTGACATTTTTCATTTGGAAAAATATTGTTTTCCACTTGCACTTACAGTAAAAATAGGATTCTGATATTTATAGAAATGAAAAATCTTTATTATTCTTTCTCCTCCCAAAGAGATTTAGGGTTACCGAATCACTGGCAAACCCTATTGAGTCAAGAGATATTTCCTATATGTCAGTTTTTTCTAGGATTTTTTTGTTGGTTCTGGAGATACAAAGACAAGTTCGTTAGACCTGTAATGTGTGTTCAAAAAGCTTCCAGTCAAATAGGGAGGTAAAAACAATTAAAATGTAAGGTAGAAAGTGAGATGGACCATATGGGTGGTAGAAACATGGAGTAAAGAAGAGAGAGAGAAGCTTTGTGGTTGGTGGTGAGAAAGGATAGTGTGATAAAGGGGAAGAGGAATCAGATAAAGGCAGATCATGCTGGAGGTGAGCTCAAAGGACCCAAAAAGGATTTTTTCAAATGAACAATAAAGGTTTGAATTTGGCTGGAACATCCAAACTAAATGTACATCTGTATCAGTGGGGTCCTTCTAACAGGGGAGATTCCTAGACCCTACACCAGATTTGAAGGCCCAGCTTCCATTGGGGAGGAAATGGGTACCCATGTTTTTAAGAGGCTGATCTTGAGACTCTTGCTACAGCTGGATTGGGGAATCTCTGGGCTGAAGTGCAACGTTCATAATGAGGAATGTTGGACACAAAGCTGAAGAGGTTGGTTGGTGCCAAATCCTAAAGGGCAACGACATCCAGAATATATATGGACTTTATTCATTAGTTAATGGGGTGCCAAGAAAAACCCTTGAGGAAGGAAATCACAAATCACAGTGGTGATTCAGGGACAGGGATCTGCTGCTGTGTCTAGGATGGATCAGGAAGGAAGGATACCAGAGGTAGGGAGAGTGAGTAGGCACTACCTATAATTTCTTAGGACAAGGTAATGGAAGCATGAAATTTAGGAGTAGCAACAGCAGGGCTGGGGAGGAAAGCATGGGTGAGCTTCTAATCTCATTCACTCTTGTCATTTACTTGAGTTCCTGTGATGTCTCTTGCTTTGATGTTGCCTCCCATTGAAGATGCTCTCACTAAGTCCTTAGTTACTCCTGACCCAAGTTCTTGCTTTTTGGTTAAAACACATTGTGCTTAAATGCATGCGATTGTTATTGCTGTCATTATTTTAAGAAAAAAAAGTACATTCAGGCCATTGAGTCTTTTGGATTCCAGGATGCTTAAGAATGTCTCAACTCGGGATGCAGCCGATTCTTTGCCAAATGAGACAAGTCAAAGATTGGCAGAAGCTGTTGAATTTTTTATGTACCCAGCACATTGCATAATTATGAGTGGGCATATCGTAATCATGTAAAAGGTCTTGATTATTGATTTGAGCTCCATTTCCAGTTTCTGAAACTTTTGACTCTGTCCCTTGATTCTCTTGAGAAGTCAGGGAATGTTTTTCTGCTATATTTGCTCTCTGATAATCCTTTCTCCCCTCACCCAGCCAATTTTCATAGACTTAATGAGGCCTGATTACCCAGGTCTCACATCTCACAAAGTAGTCCCTTTAGAGGAGTAAGAAGGAGCCTGAGACTTCTCATAGCAATCGCCTTGCTTTGAGCACGTTGCATCTATTTGGAAAAAGGTGCAAATATTTGGCATATTACTGGTCTTTCATATGAATCCTTGCAATAGGTAGAAGCACGTATTCCTAGTTTCTCTGTATAAAGAGACATAAGTAAAAAGAAGAAAAGGGAAATGAATGTCCTTGTACTTTTTTATTTTTTAAGTTTTTATTTAAATTCTAGTTAGTTTACATACAGTGCAATATTAGTTTTAGGTGTACAATATAGTGATTCAACACTTCCATACAGTACCTGGTGCTCATCACGACAAATGCACTCCTTAATCCCCATCACCTATTTAATCCCCCATCCACTTCCCTTCTGATGACTGTCAGCTTGTTCTTTAGAGTTAAGAATCTGTTTCTTGGTTTACCTCTCTCTCTCTCTCTTTTTTTGCACATTTGTTTTGTTTCTTTTTTTTAAGTTTATTTATTTTGAGAGAGAGAGAGAGAGAGAGAATCCCAAGCAGGCTCCAAACTGTAAGCACGGAGCCCGACACAGGGCTCGATCTCATGAACCATGAGATCATGACCTGAACCTAAATCAAGAGTCAGATACTTAACTGACTGAGCCACCCAGCTGCCCTTCATTTGTTTTGTGTCTTAAATTCCACATGTAAGTGAAATCATATGGTATTTGTCTTTGTCTGACTTATTTCACTTAATACTCTTTAGCTCTATTCGTGTTGTTGCAAATGGCAAGATTTCATTCTTTTTATGGCTGAGTAATATTCCATTATATATATAAAACATATCTTTATCCATTCATTAGTCTATGGACACTTGAACTGGTTTCCATAATTTGGCTATTGTAGATAATGCTGTTATAAACATAGGGTTGCATGTATCCCTTCGAATTAGTCTTTTTATATTCTTTGGGTAAATATCTAGTAGTGTGATTGCTGGATCCTAGGGTAATTTTATTTTTGACTTTTTGAGGAACCTCCATACTTTTTTCCACAGTGTTTGTACCAGTTTTCAGGGCAAGAGGGTTCCCCTTTCGCACATCCTCACCAACACCTGTTTCTTGTGTTGTTGATTTTAGCCACTTTGACAGGTGTGAGGTGATATCTCATTGTGGTTTTGATTTGGGAAGTGCTATGTTTTTTTTAAATGGAACATTGGGGCGCCTGGGTGGCGCAGTCGGTTAAGCGTCCGACTTCAGCCAGGTCACGATCTCGCGGTCTGTGAGTTCGAGCCCCGCGTCAGGCTCTGGGCTGATGGCTCAGAGCCTGGAGCCTGTTTCCGATTCTGTGTCTCCTTCTCTCTCTGCCCCTCCCCCGTTCATGCTCTGTCTCTCTCTGTCCCAAAAATAAATAAACGTTGAAAAAAAAATTAAAAAAAAAAATAAATGGAACATCAAGGGAAGACAAAAATTACCTGCCTCAAAAATGTATTGGTTTAATGAATTCAATTTAAACTTAATCCCAAAAATAGAATAGAACAAAATGCAAAGTAATCAGGAGAAGAACTTAAAATTACCTACTGTGGTCTCTGTGTTTCCTGTTACAGACTAAATGTTGGTTCCCTGCCCTCCCAAATTCATATGTTGAAGCCCTAGCCTCCAGTAACTCAGAATATGACTATATTTGGAGAAGCGGTGATTATGTTAAAATGAGGCTGTTAGGGTGCATCCTAATCCAGTCTGATTGGTGTCCTTATAAAAAGGAAATGTAGACACACAGAAGAAACCCCAGGGATGCATGCAGAGAGAGGGATGGCCATTTAAGGACAAGTGGGAAGGCAGCCATCTGCAAGCCAAGGAGAGAGCTCAAGAGAAACTATACCTGCCAACACCTTTATCTTGGACCTCCAGCCTCCAGACCTGCAGAAAAAAGCATTGCTGTTTAGGCTGCCCAGTCGGTGGTATGTTGCTATGCCACCCCTAGCAGACTAAGCCAGTCCCCCATGCCCAGGGGGAACCTGAGGGCTCAGATGGCACTCCTGCCAGTGGGAGGCCCACTGTGTACCACACAGAAGCTAACTGGTGGCATTTGGTGTGAATAGATCTGCCACCCCTGCCACTAAGCATCCTAGATCCCACTGGTAGAAACCAGGAGGAATGGGTATTCCAGGGTCTATCTCCCTTTTATCAGATATGTTCATAGTGAAACAGGACAGAAAAGGACAGAAGAAGATGCTCAGAGTCTGTCTCCATTTGAACACCTGTGTCAAATTGAGATGAAATGGAGATTGTTAATAAGGACCATTTTTTAGGTGGTAGCAGACTGCACCCCTCCCTAGGCTTCCTTTTCAGGGAGAATCCCTCTCTGTGTCTGAGCTCTTACCTCCCTCCCCACTTGACCTTGGATGCAGTCCCTTCACCATGCATTTAACTATTATCTCTCTGCCTCCTTCAGTCACTGCCTGTTTCCACTGCCACTTTGTCTTATGTTTGAGAATGTCCCCTTGGTCCCCTTTTCCCATGGAGGTTTTCTTTTCCCTGACTCCACAGCTGTGAGCCAACCCCAGTTAATTAATATACACCAGCAATACCAAATCCATCAAATCTAGGACACTGTCAGTTAGAACACTCACTATTATTTTATATACTAATAAAAAAGAATAAATGCTGACAAACTATAACATATTATCAACTGTAAGGTGCTTTAATTCCAGAGTAGTTCAATAATAATAATAATAATAATAATAATAATAGTGGGGCGCCTGGGTGGCTCAGTCAGTTGGGTGGCCGGCTTCGGCTCAGGTCATGATCTCATGGTCCATGAGCTTGAGCCCCGCGTCGGGCTCTGTGCTGACAGCTCAGAGCCTGGAGCCTGCTTCGGATTCTGTGTGTCCCCTCTCTCACTACGTCTCCCCCACTCATGCTCTGTGTCACTCTGTCTCTCAAAAATAAATGTTAAAAAAATTTTTAATAAAAAAAATAGTAATAGTAATAATAATGTGCATCTTAGAATCAATGACATGAGATATATAAGCATGAAAACATCACTTAAGAACAATAATCAAATGTTTTTAAAAAAAAAAAAACATTGCAGGGCCACCTGGGTGGCTCAGTTGGCTAAGTGACCAACTCTTGATCTTGGCTGAGGTCATGATCTCATGGTTCCTGAGATAGAGCCCTGAGGTCAGGCTCTGAGCTGACAGCACAGAGCTTGCATGGGAATCTCTCTTTGCCCCTCCCCCATACTCACTCTCTCTCTCTCTCTCTCTCTCTCTCAAAATAAATAAAAACACTTTAAAAATAAGATAAAATAATAAAAAAAAAACATTTCAAAGTGTGGTAACCAGCTAAAGCCAGCTGAAATCATGCTGTTTTTTTAGTTTATGATACATTCACTTATACCAAAAACATGGTGGGACAGAGAGGGACAGGAATGTCCAATGTTTGTCCCCATGTTTTTGTGACTTCTGGGGCACTTCTGTCCCTGTGCTCACTGTCCAACTTGCTTTTTTGGTGCCATTTGCTTCTCATGCCCCATGGCTATTCTCTTTGCTGTGTCCCAGATAACCAGAGCCTCTTTTCCTCCACATTTTAAAAGATTTCTTTTTATTTCTATTCAATTTTACTGTGTAGTCAATTTTACTATAGGTTTGGGGCAGCAGAGATGGTTAACATTGCTGTACCTAAAAGTCTTTTGCCCCATAATACAAAGAGTGTCCTTCCGGCTGATCCTTTCTCACGATGGCCCCTAGCCATAATTTGGTTTTCTCTTCACCTACTCCTTCCCTCTCCAGTGTTCTCATCCGCCCTCAAACTTCTCCTCTGTCATCAGAGTAGTTTAGCCCTTCCTCTGACTTTCTGTCTGCTTCAGGGACTCCAGATCTTCTTTTCAAAATCTAAAGCAGCTTGTCAATGTATTTACCCCAGAAAGAAATAATGGTAGTCCCCTTAGGAGGCAAAAGCAGGTACATTCCCTTGTGTTGATTGTTTGTTTGGTACGGCAAACAGATAGTAAAATGCACAAATCTTAGGTATTCCGTTTGATCAATTTTGGCAATTGTATCCATCACTGGAAAGTCCCCTGTGCCCTTTCCAATTAATTAACAGCCCTCCTTCCCACAGTCAACCACTTCCTGGTGTCTATCACCACAGATTAATTTTGTCAAATATTGAACTCCATATAAATGGAATCAAACAGCATGTGCTTGTTTGTGTCTGAATCTTTTGCTTCACTTGCTTTTAAGATTCATTCCTGTCATTGCTTATTCTAGTAGTTCCTCCATTTTTACTGCTGAGTATGGTTCTGCTCCATGCATACAGCACTATTTGTTTTTCTTTTCTCCAATGTATGAACTTTTGGGTTGTTTTTGAAATGTAGCTGTCATGAATAAGACTACCGTGAATATTTTCACCTAAGTCTTTTTGCGGACATATGATTGGCTGTTTAAAATTTACAGTATTATTTCTCTGCGGCCCAAGAAATAAGTAAATTCCCCTAAACTATCATTAAAATCTACAACTAATACCACCTGCAGTTTCCCAGGACAGCTAATGAAGGCATGAATTCAGGGTGAATACCGTCCCAGAGATTTTCAGGACTATCTAAACTTGTCACTATTGTATATGAGACTGTTTTCCAGAAACTCTTTCTCCTGAATAATAGTTCTATTGTTTCACATTGTGTGATAGCCCTTACTATCCAAATCCTTATTATCTGAGCTCTTGTTACCTAAACTCAGAGACTGAATAGCTTTATATACTTTTTTTTTTTTTTTTTGAGATGGTCTGACATCTCTCAATATCTCAACCTTCATTCCTGTCTCTCTGAAGCCCAGGAGCAGTCTGTTGTGGACACTGTTTTTCACAATTTGTGATGAAAAATTTCCAGACCTAAATGGAACTTTCCAATGACACAATTGCTGAACTTCTGTTTAGCACCATGCTGATTTAAGCTCTACCTATAACCTTCCTATGAAGAACCCAGCACTTCTGTCTTTGGTTGTGCAAGGTTGAGTAAGTTACTTTGCTTTTCCAGCCCTCAGTTTCCCTCTCTGTATTATGGAATTATATCCACGTCATTGAATGTGGTGAAGAATACATGTGACTGATGATATGTAAGAGCTCAAGAATACTCAGGACTTTGGGGGTGCCTCATTCTTTTTTCTGGCTCATCTCTGCCCCTCTAGACCCACTCTCCACCCTTCACCCTGCTTCACTGCACTCCCAGACTGCAACAGCCACACCCCCTTCCTTGACAGGTAACAACTGGTTTGGCCAGTGGGAGGCACCAGTGAGGGATTGGGGGCAGGGAGGAAATAGAAGTTTGGGCTCTTATTCCTCTGGAGTCCACCGGTCCCCTCCACACTAGGCTGTGGATTCTCAGTTGCACCTCACTTCCCACCCAACTCCATGGCTGCGGGTCTGGCTGACTGGATGCCTTCTGGCCTAGAAGGTGTATCGGCTTCTTATCACATATAGGCCCCATTGTTGGGTGATTCCTTTAACTCTCATACCTTTGAACATAGTCCTTTTGTTAAAATCTCTTGAGCTACTCCTTTAAGTGTGCCATCTGTTTTCTGCCAGGGCCCTGATGGGTTCCCTTTTCTAGGCCTGCAGGAGGTGGCGTTAGCCCCAATGTAGTTGGCTACTTGAGAGACTGTATCTTAGCCCAACTGCAGGAGGTCTTAGCCAGAAGAACCCATCATTTGGAACCTGGCTCTGTGCAGGCTTAAACATTCCGTTTATGTGGTGAAAATAGGAGAATGTCATTCTTGAAAAGAGATTTCTTTTTTTTTTTTTTTTACTTTTAGACACTTTCCTTCCCTCCTCTCTGACATATATACCTTTAAAAAAAAAGAGAGAAGAAGGAGAAGGAGAACAAGAAGATGCTGTGCTCATATTTATGAGGGAGTCAGGCATCCAGTTCTCCTTTCAAAGCTCTTCATGTAGAAAGGAAACTGGCCCTGACGTTTACACAGTCCAGGAGAATTCCAAATAGAATTTGGACAGATTGGGAAGTTACCATCTTGAAGTGTGCGGGGAAAACAATCCTGGTGGGAAGATGTGGTGACATATATGAGACAACCCATGGATGTCAGGAATGTGCTGCTCTGTACGGACCTCTGCGCTTCACCATCTAATGGGATTGCCAAAAATATGCATATGTTCCTCATGATATCACATGAGAAGGCCATCCAATTAAAGCACTCCACCGTACACGCAAGGAGGATAATTTCTGAGTATATTTATGATTGCTTAATGTCAACAAAAGGGTCTTTTAAACGCAGCACATTCCTTAGCCTGTGCTCGCAGATCATGCTAAACACATCCAAATGCACAAACTATAAAAGAGGGAAGAGGCACTACCGGCACACCGAGCTCTTTGGTTTCTGCATCTGGCCAGCGTCCACTGGGAGAAATGTAAGTCAGAGTTTACCACATGGATTACAAATGTGCTGAATTGCAAGAATGATTATTAAATGAAAATATCCATAGCACCTGCAGCTTGTCCCGGAAAATTCCCCCAGGGTATTGTGGGTGCTTTTTAATTTTTTTTTTTTTTTGAGGAAAAAAAGTAAGACAGGGTGAGATGCAAATGGTGACTCCAGCTGCTTATAGTAGCAGCTCCATTAATGTTCCTGAAGGGTTTGCTGAGGCAGTTCTGTCAATTGGAGCTGCTTCCATTCCCATCAGGAGCGCAGTGAGGGAGGGGGCTGGGGAATATCATTAGCCTCTTTCCTTTGAGGTTCCGGTGATCAAGAAAATGAAAATAATAGTAATGTAAATGGCAAGTGCTTTAAAAAACAAAGCACATCAGTGCAGAGGGAAGTGTGAGCTGGCTCTGTAGTTCTGGCCCGCAGCAGTGTTTATTCTGTCATAGGTCAGGGCTTCTTCTGGAAACAGAAACTGTGCGGCTATGTGGATCTTGTTGATTTAATACATGGTTGTATATATAGAGAGAGAACACTCTGCACATATGTAAAATTTGGCCATGTTTTAATCAGCTTCTGTGTGTGTGTGTATGTGTGCGTGTGTGTGCACGCCCACACATGCATGTGGAAACACAAAGAATAAAGTTAGGAGAAAGTTAGTGAAGTGGTTAATTTCTGGAATGTGAAATCAGAATACCTAGAGTCAGTTACCAACCTACCCCTGTAAGTACCTGGACAAGTCACTTTACCTTCTCAGCCTTTCCTCCCCCACATATAAAATAGGAATGATTATTATTAAATCCATCCTCCTCTGACAGGTAGATATAAAGATCAAATGAGGTACTTGGTGTGCAAATGCTTTGAATATGTTAAGTTGCTAACCAATTATTGGTTATTATTATTAGAAACAATTCCCTGCTGCTAAAACTCTCACACCTAAGTAAAACTCTATCAAATGTATCAGTAAAAACATGGTTCACACATATCTGGAAATTGGAATCTGACCAGAACACTTCACCTGTAGGTAACCTTTTTGGGGGTTTATCTACTAGTAGAGGGAATGCATACATTTAAATTTCATTCTAGGATTGGAAAATCAAAGGTGAATTGATGTAGTATGTACTTGTACCTTTTTTTTTTTTAAGTGACCTCTCATAGCACAAATGGGACAGAGATCTTTAAAGAGCTTTAAAATGTAAGTGTTTGCACTCTTTTTGCCTCCTGCCTCTGACCATCCCCTTCTAGCACATGCTCATTCCTAAAAGGGATTTCTGTGGTGATCCTGGGCCCAGGACATTTGTGGTGCTCATCTGGATAATTGGTGGAAAGAGGGCTGACCCGAGCCTAAGAAAAACTGAGGGGACTTACCTTAGAGAAGCCAGAGGAAAAGCAGAGATCTTGGAACATGAGAGGAAGGTGAGAGCCACTGATTGTTAAGCTTGGGGAGCATTTGAGACAGTTTTGAGACAGTGAGAAAAGATATTCGGTTACGACTGTCATGCCATGTTGAATGGAATTTTGGAAAGATAATGACTTAAAGCAAGTTTTGAAGATGATTTTCCTGTACATTGTACACTGCCATTATCCCTAGCCATTTTCTCAGTCATTAAGAAATAAATTGTTTCGCAATTTCTCTTGAATGCCAGTCATAGATCTCTTCTGAATTTAATTGTGTATTGAGCTGGAACACTAGCAGCATAGCTTTGTGTGGGTTATATGAAGATAATAAAAAGCTGACCGTCATAAGAACTTCAACATCTATTTTGATGTTGAATGGATAACAAGTTATATTTTCAGCTATCAAAAGATTCTGGCACATTTTGCTAAGGAATATGTGGTAAAATTTAAAAAAAAAAGGAAATTCACAAGATCTACATGCATCTATCTGTATCTTCATAGAAGAATGTAGAATGACAGAACCTCAGGAAAAAGTCCCCAACTCAGGCCTACTGAAAAGTGCCTCCTCCAGTGCGGAGTCATCAGACTCCCAGACCCATGGTCCCAGACCCATGGTCTATTCTGACTGAACGAAATTATTGGGATTATCTACTTATATCCTCTAATTTAATACAGCAAACACTCAGGCACAAAACTTTGAAGGACTGACCCAAGGTCAAATAATTAGCTAAGGGCATCTGACCCTACCGTTCAGTGTTCTTGGGACCACACCAAGCTTCCCTGCAAAGTATCCTAAAAAGGATGCACCAGAGAGGTAGGTGATGGAGAGTAAAGAGTACTGCACCCACTGGAACCACCTCAATAAATGTGCCTGCTTTCTCCACTGACCTCCAGCTGCTAAAGAGCATCAGGAAGCACGCTGCTGTGGGATGCAATGTGGGCCTCCTGCTGGGAAGGTTTCCTTCCCTTGATGAATCCATCTCTAAGAAATGGCCATCTCTGTCTACCCTGCACAGGGCCCACAAAGTTATGTTAATAATCTCTCTGCCCATTAAACCAAGATTTCACTCCTATAATGTTCACCTCTTGTTAACATGTACACACAATATTAGAAAGGAGGTAAGTTTAAGCTTCTTTCAATGGCTGCATACAATAACACATAAGATTCCCTTTTTCTTCTCTCTTGCAACAGATTGGCAAAGGCCTGAGGTGACACAAATATAATGTGGCTGGAAAACCAGAGCTTGAAATTCCTAGATAATATGAAGTCCCTTTCAATCTTCTTCCTATTCCTAAAGTTTTATTTTTATTTTCTAGATTTATATTCTAGATTTATTTATTTTCTAGATTTACTCATGGACTTGAAAAGAAAAAGTACAGATATACTTTATTTCCTGATTATAATCTAACTGGAAACATCATGTAAATATGTAGCTCTTATATTTTAGTTTTTCTGCCCTGAATTGCAATCTTCCATCTCTGAGTTATGTGCTAACCAAAATGAGAACCGTGGGAAGAAAATGCATGGCTCTGTTCAATTCTCAGTGTTTGAGTATTGGCAGGAGTTGGGATCAACAGGGTCACGGGAAATTGTGAAAACTCATTCTGTCTAGCTGCCTCTCTTGCATCCACTCCCTATTATGCATGCCTCTTTAATTCACAGTTCCCTGGAAATTTCCTCTGGCTTTTAAAGGAAGTAGGAGACTACTTCTGCCTTTGATGACCCAGTCTAGCATCTAACAATACTGACAGAAAAATACATGTTTTTCTTATGTCCAACCTAGTTTCTAAATATATATTCCTACTCCGGGCCATGATGTAGTAGTTTGTCACTGACTTACTCTTCTGCCAAGAACAATTAGAAGCTTGATTTTTAAAAGTGTCCAAAGGGAGCAGGGAGCTACTGATATGACAAGGACTTGAGGGGCCAGATGCTGCAGAGAAAGGATTCAGTGAGGTGACCACACTGATTTCCTACTCAGAGCTCTGGCCAATTTTTGGTGTGGGGTAAGAGGTTGAGAAGCCAATCAGAGGGCCACTTCTAATGGGTAGAGCTTTAGGAGATATTGAGAGCTAGAGAGCAAAAGACTGGAACGTTGGATTTTCAAGGTCACTAAAACTTGAGTGTCAAGATCCTCAAGAGAAGGAAGGTGCAGAGAAGTGAGCCTGACATCTGATACCAGGCAGTTGGCAATTAAACTGCATAAGGCAAGAGGGTAAAAGGCTAAGCAGAAAGCAGCTGAGAAGCATAGCAGAGCTTTTGGTGGTTATGTGATGCCAAGAAATAGAAAAATGGAGTATAGAACTTAGAAAGGAAGGGCTGACCATTGTGGACACTTCAGGCTCTTGGATGGCACCACTGGAGGATTATACTCTACAGGTGGAGGCCAACCAGAGGTAGAACAACACTTCCAATAATGCAATTTAGTCTCAAATTAATTCAATCTCTGACTGGATTGAGATCATCTGTCTCTGCCTGCTTTCTGAAAAAGAGGTTGAATCTTCTCTGAAAGATGATGACATCATTCAAATCATCAACAGAATTTTAAACAATATCTGACTTTCAATAAAAATGATCATGTATGCTAAAAACGGAAGTGATAAGTAAAGAGATAAGAGAAACAGGTGACCCAGATATTGGAATTGTTAGATATGGTTTTAAAAATAATTGTGATTAATATGTTCAAGAAGATAGATGGGAATATGGAGAATTTCATCATAGAATTGGAATCTATATAAAATAATCATATGGAAATTCTAGAACTGAAAATTCCAATATCCGATATTAAGAAATTAATACATGGATTTAATAGCAGATCAGATAGAGCTGAAAGGAGCTAAGTAAGCTTGAAGATAGGTTAGTAAAAAATATTTAGAGTGAAGCATGGAGGCAAAACAAAAAGAGAGAGAGAGATAAGCATTGTAGAGAAGAATGTAGGAGACACATATCTGGTGAAAAGTCTAACACAGTGTTTCTAAACCTCTCCACTATTGACATTTTTTTGAATCAAACAATTTTTATTTTTTTGAGGGTGTATTTACCTTGTTGGAAATAAATACATCATCCCTGGTTGAGAGCTACTAGTTTAACATAGGTATGTTTTCAGAGAGGGAATGGGGCAGAGGCAATACTTGTAGAGAAATGGCCAAGAATTGACTAAAAAAATGTTATAAATCTAACACCTAGACATGTCATAGTAAAACTGCCAAAAACCAGAAATAAAGAGGAAATCATAAAAATAGCCAGAGTTAAAAAGATCCATTACTCTTGAAGAGTCACTTTATGACCAATAGCTCACTTCTTAATAGAAATGAAGGAAACTATGCAACAGTAAAATGGTATCTGTAAAGTGCTGAGATAAAGATAAATGACAACTTAGAATTCTATAGCCAGCAAAAATATCATTCAAAAATGGAGAAGAAATAAAGACATTCCTGAAAAAAGCCAACAGATCTCATTCCCAGCAGGAAATGACCTATGGAAAATACTAAAGGGAAATGCAGGAAGAAAGGAAGAACAATGGAAGGGTTAAGTATGTGGGTAAATCTAAATAAATATTTACCCTAAAAAACAGGAACAATCATGCCTTATAGGATTTAAAAGATATGTAGAAATAAAACATATGGTAACAATAACACAAAATAGGACCTAACACAGCAGGTCCGAGACTGCTCTCGTTAGAAAGACCTACTTGCAAGGTTGACTACATAGGCATCTGAGAGTTTAAATGTGGGGAAGGTCACCACCATTCCCTGAACTGAGAAGAGTGGCTCACTGTACCCAAACTCTTCATGCAAGCAATATGGTTCATGATGAACACCTGCTTTCTTTCTTGAAGTCTGGAATGTTGTTAAGTGTCTATAATAACACCCAATGTGTTCTTGGATGCTGAGTTCCTGATGAGCTTCCCTGGTGGACAAGCATTTGACATGAGATGTCCCAACTCGTTGCTGTGGGAATTAAGCATATCCTGTGTGATTCCACCAGGAGGGAACTCTTGGAATTTTGTGCCTGGTTCCTTCCAAACTACCACATTCTCTTTTTCCATTTACTGATTTTTTTTGTCTCTTTTCACTTGAATCAATCGAACCTGTGAGTGTAACTATATGCTGAGTCCCATAAGTCCTCTTAGTGAAACACAGATACCAAGGATGATCCTGGGGACCCCAGTAACAGGCTCTGTTAAACTTCAAGTTTCAAGGTTTCCAAGGATCTTTCAATGTCAGGGAAATGGTGAAAGTACAATTTCATATTAGTTTCTAATAAATCAATAATGTATGTTACTCAAGATAACTACTAAAACAAGTGTAAATAAATGTTTACTTAATGAGCTAATGAGGTGGGATTTGGAATAATAACAAATATTGGATTAAGCCAAAGGAAGACAAAAAAGAAGAAAAAAGGAACATAATTAATGGGGAAGATGGAAAACAAATATTAATATGGCAAATATAAACCCCCAAATGTTAGCAATTACATTCAATATGCATGGTGTATATATTATAATTGAAAGATGAATCTGTCTAAATTTTATAAAATGTCCAATGATAGTCTGCTTAAAGGAGAAACACCTTAAATGTAAGGAGACAAATGGTTGAAAGTAAAAGTACTGAAAAACCAGTAGTATCCTGGCACCATCTCATAAGGACTTACAAGGACTGATTGTTAAGTATTCAGGAATTTTGCAAGTCAGTTGTTAAAAGTTTGATTGCTTGAGATTGGCCATGGTGGGAGCATTCACCCCATGTAAATCGGCAAATGTCACAAATTGACAAATCAGGGCTTTTTAATTTTCAGAGAGCCAGTTCACCAGTCCTCACTGACGCAAACCTTAATTAAAGGAAAGCTGATGCGGTTATGCTAATAATTTTCTCTAATGCAGGAGGCATTATAAGGGTAAAGAAATTCACTTAAGAATTATAAAGTGATTAAGTGATTAGTAAGGTATAACAATTTCAAATTTGTAAACACCTAATAATACATCTTTGAAAAATAAGAAGCAGAAATTAACAGAATCTAAAGGAGACATATGCAGATTCAGAATCATCATGGAAGACATCAAAACACCTTTCTCAGAAAATTCTAAGTGTATTGGGAGGATTTCCTGCCTCTGTTACCCTTATGACATGGAATGGAAGTATTAGAACTTCTCATCTATGATCTTTACATTTAAATCTGAAGTGTAGGTATCCCAAATAGAGGCCATCACCCTACTCATCCTTAACTGTTCAGCAAAAGTGATTTTGGATATTTGATATGGGTAATGACTATTCATGCATGTCTTCATAATTAGTCAACATTTATTGAAAGCCACTTTATGCATTCTCTGGTTCAGTTGTTGATTGTACCAAGGCATGTACCGAGCAAGATACTGTTCTTATTCTCAGGAATTTAATCTATTTTGAGATGCAGACATAAAAATAAATAATTGTAGAACAAAGCAATAAATACTTCATTATCACTTGAGATACTTCTCATTGCAATAATAAAATAATAAAAGTAATAAAAACCCTGACACAGATTGTTTAATATTATTCTAGAACTTGTGAATTCTTGAAAATCATAAAAAGTTAGAGATAAAGGGACAGGACCTTTGAAATCAACTGATTGCAGTGCTTGATTTTAACATTGAAATACAACATAACACAAAGACATTAAAGCTCAGAGTGGTGAAGTGATTTATGTCTTTAAAGCAAATTAATTGTAACACCAGGGATTAAAGCACCCTATTCTTTATCCAGTACTGTTCCTGTTATGCCACATTGCACACTTCAGTTTCCTTTTGAGCCCATTCTGTCTTGAAGTAAAGCATGCAATCTCTTCCCTCAAATAAGCTAAAAAGATGAGACAGATGATTGTGCAAGCTTTTGTATGGATTTTCTTTCATTCTGAAATCTTTACACATTCACAACCAAGTTCAGTTAAGAATCCTCAAGGCAACTAGCATGTTGATTCACTTATTTATTCCACTATCAAATGTTTATTAGTATACTTAAGGATAAGATACTCTACTAAGCACTGGGGATGCTGATTTTTGGCTTGCTGATAGATTCATTTAAAGAATGACCTCACAGATTGCATTATCTGGAGGTGGGAATGAATGAACTCGTACCAAAATATATGTAATAATGACAAATGATGTTGTAGATGGATGTACCAAATAAGTGTATATAAAAGACCTATTTTGAATAATCTTTTGTGGCCAGAAGGCTTATAAAATATGGTAAATATATCACAAACTTTGTGAGAATAAATGTATATGAGAAATGTATATGAGTCTGGATGTATATATGAGAAGGTTGGTTAAGGTGACTATAGCAGTGACACAAAGATGAGACTCAATACCGTTAACATAAAAGTAGTCACCAGATCACTGGAAGATAGTAAAAAGACAAAGGTAGGGGCGCCTGGGTGGCGCAGTCGGTTAAGCGTCCGACTTCAGCCAGGTCACGATCTCGCGGTCCGTGAGTTCGAGCCCCGCGTCAGGCTCTGGGCTGACAGCTCGGAGCCTGGAGCCTGTTTCCGATTCTGTGTCTCCCTCTCTCTCTCTGCCCCTCCCCCGTTCATGCTCTGTCTCTCTCTGTCCCAAAAATAAATAAAAACGTTGAAGAAAAAAAAAAAAATTTAAAAAAGACAAAGGTAGTCACTAACCCTTCGGTAACACCAGAGTAGAGTACCAGTATATCTTATAGCTTAGGTAGAAGTATATTTATATCAAATGATAATAGAGATCTACTAACACCATCTTTGGACAATCTCAGGAGAATGGACTATTGGATTCTGAGCACCCTCCTTGTCCCTCGTAACTTTGTGAAGTAAATAGTGATGGGTAGTTCTTTTACTATATTGTATCATGTAACCCTGTTACTCTGACCAATAGTGATAGCAACAAAAGATCAGTCCTCTAGACAAAGGTAACCATCTATTAGTATACTATTCAATATGGTAACCACTAGCCACATGTGGCTAATGAGCACCGGAAGTATGGCCAATCTAATTGAGATATTTTCCAAGTGCAAATTACACATAGGATTCAAAGACTTAATATGGGAAAAAAGAAGGTAAAATGTCTGAATATATTTTTACTCTCTACATGTTAAAAATGTTAATAATGTAGATACACTGATTAAATAAAATGTTATTTTACTTTTGTGTTACATTCTTATTTGTTGTTTTCAGAGCATTTGTTTTATTTTAAATTAAATTTTTTATTCAATTCCAGTATAGTTAACATACAGTGGTATATTAGTTTCAGGTATACAATATAGTGACTCAACAATTCTATACATTACTCAGTGCTCTTTGTGATAAGTGTACTCCTTAATCTCCATCACCTATTTCACCCATCCCCCTACCCCCTACCTACCTCCCCTCTGGTAACCATCAATTTGTTCTCTATAGTTAAAAGTCTGTTTCTGGGTTTGTCCCTCTCTCTCTTTTTTTCCTTTGCTCATTTGCTTTGTTTCTTAAATTCCACATATGAGTGAAATCATGTGGTATTTGCTTTCTATGACTGACTCACTTTGCTTAACATTATACTGTTTAGCTCCATCCATGTTGTTGCAAATGGCAAGATTTCATTCTTTTTATGTCTAAGTAATATTCCATTGTATATATGCACTACATCTTCTTTGTCCATCCATCTGTCAATGGACATTTGGGCTGCTTCCATAATATGGCTATTGTAAATAATGCTGCAATAAACATAGGGATGCATGTATCTCTTTGGATTAGTGTTTTTATACTTTTTTGGTAAATACCTAGTTGTGTGATTCTGGACCATAGGGTAGTTCTATTTTTAACTTTTTGAGCAACCTCCATACTGTTTTCCACAGTGGTTGTACCAGTTTGCATTCCTGTGTTACCTTCTTGATGTAGCTAATATAGAACAATTTAAAATTTCATACACCTCTTACATTTGATGCTGGCATTATATTTCTGTTGGATAATGCTGCTGCTCTATCATCTGGACCAGAAGCTCATTAGAAACCCTGGTGCAATGACTTTGCCCAGTAGAGGAACCCATATTGACTGGAGACTAGTAGCCAATCAGATTGTTTCTCTTGGGGAGTTTTGAAACATGCATGCACACACAGAAACACAACAGAAAAGCAAGGAAGGGAAGCATGCAGATAAAAGGAAATTGGGCCAGAAGAGCTATAGGCTTTCAGGGTAGGGAACAGTGGATGGCTACACCTGAGGAAATTGGCTGAGAGAATCATCAGAATTGCTTTTAACTTATGAGTGTCATTGTGCTTTCAAGAGGACCAGTTTTCCATCTTTTATTTCTTTCCTACATAGTCTTATGTTAAGTCCTGTCATTCGAAGTCCCTTGGTGTTTTTCTGTTCCTTGTACTTCAGAAGAGCTGAGTGATAGAAAAGACCAGAGAAGTTGGTATTTTCCTGGAAGGGAGGAGGAGAGAAGACTTTTAAGACCAGCAGAACCTCTCTTCATCTCAGGAAGCATGCCACCCGTGCCTGCAAGGGTACAAGCAGAGACATATGAGTGCTTAGTTAATGTAAGTACAAAGTGCATCATGATCGTTATTGCTTTGATAATTTTTTGCATTTATTTTTTATGAGGGCTAAGTTAGTAGGAACAGGTATGGTTCCACATGTGGCACTCACTGGAGAATTCTTCTCCTCTTTCCTTTGAGAAAGAAAGTGAGGGGCGCCTGGGTGGCTCAGTCGGTTGAGCCTCCGACTTTGGCTCAGGCCATGATCTCGCGGTTCCTGAGTTCGAGCCCTGTGTCAGGCTCTGTGCTGACAGCTCAGATCCTGGAGCCCACTTCGGATTCTGTGTCTCCCTCTCTCTGTGCCCCTCCCATGCTTATGCTCTGTCTCTGTCTCAAAAAAAAAAAAAAAAAGGAAAGAAAGAAAGTGAACAGGACTTAAGGTGGCTTGAAAGAGGGCTAAGTTGAGGGGTGCCTGGGTGGCTCAGTCAGTTAAGCATCCGACTCTGGTTTTGGCTCAGGTCATGATCTCATGGTTTGTGGGTTTGACCCTGCCCCAGAACAGAGCCTGCTTGGGATCATCTCTCTCCCTCTCTCTCTGCCCCTACCCTGTTCACACACTCTCTCTCTCTTAAACTAAATAAATAAACTAAAAAAAAAAAAGAGGGTTATGTTGAAAATGAATAATTTCTTAGCATAAAAATGATCTAGTTCACACCATCAAAAAACAAGCATCTTTCTAAGTAACTTCATTCTCCACTCTTGTATACAAATCCTCTTACAGCTAAGTCAGAGCCTACTCTGGACCACTAACAGCTGTGTGCAATCTTTTCTCCATGTCAGTTGTTCTCAAAGTGTGGTCCATGGAACAAAAACAGCTGCATCAACTGGAAACCCATTAGAAATGCAAATTCTTGTACCCTCAATTCAGACCCACTGAAATAGAACCTCTGGGGACCCAGTAATCAGTTTCAACCAACCCTGCAGGTGACTAGTGTACATTCAGACTGGAGAGCGATGGCTCTGCACCTTTACTGATGGAGTTTCTCCAGCTTGAGGTGCTCCTCTGGCTTCTCCCTCTATATTCAATCTCTGAAGTAGCTTCTCACTCTGCTTTCTCTGGGAAGTCATCATAAACTTCCTGAGGCCAAAGGAAGTTTGTGTTGTCTTGCCAAAATGTCAACACATCCGAGCTAATTCATACCCAGTTTTAACTTGTTCTCTAAGTGGTTTCATGTGTGTGAAACAGTGATCTTGGCTATCCCTTGAGTGCAGGATTTTTGCAACCTCTCTTCTATGTCTCTCTAAGTACCTAGTAGGTATGTTTTCTACACTGAATTACAGTCACATAAAACTCCTTTGCTTTTGCATGGAAAATAGTGATAATCCCCTTGAAGGTCAGAAGTGACATCCAAAGACTGTTCCTTTTGTCTTCTTCCTGCCTGAGATGAGAACATCTGGGACTTAGGTGAATGGATTTTCAAAGCCCCTCTCCCTTCACTTAAAAACTTCCTTCTTCATTGAAAAACATGCCAGGGAAGTCAGGTTTTTTTTCCTCTTAAAACACTGGGGTGTTATTGCAGCTTCAGAAGTGTTCCTGGATTTTTAAGAGCGCCTCTGAGAATAAGAGATAAGGCTTAAAAGTCCTCAATAATTTGCCTGCTCCCTTTAAGACCTTCAGAAACTCTTTAGGTACATTAAAATGTTTTCCTTTAATTTTTAATTTTTGTTTTACGATAAGGCTAATTAAGGCAACACCTGTTTGGAATGATATAGTTGGTGCTGGGTCAACATTTCCACTGGTTTATAATCCAGCTGTGAAAACCCAATTTGAAGGAAAACTTGGGTGTATAATATCCAAACCCAGAGGGACTCAAAAGAAACACTAATATACCAGTGTGCATATTAGGGGGCAAAACAAATAGAAGCAAAGTGGTTTCAGGTGCTCTTTAGCACTTGCGTAGTGTGCAAACAGTTTTTACGACCATGGTTTGTAGGCCTTCAGCTCCTCATGTAGGTAGGATGCCTTTGGGTATTTAAAAGAAATGAAAACAGGCCAGTTAGTCTATGTAAAATAGTAGCTACTGTGCACGCGTGGTAATGAGGCTTCTCTCATCAGAGGGGTCTTAAGATGTGAAATGACTACTCTCATGTTTCTCTAGATTTAAGACCCCCTGGAGGTGTCCCGGTGTGACACATGACAGTATGTCTTGAAGACCAGTGGGCTGCTTCTGTCCTCCCTCTTCTGTTGGGAGGATGAAGCAGAGATTTATTAGCAGGTCATGTAAGGAAACGGGAACTTGGGTTCAGGCTGGAAATAGCACTGTGGACTAGAACTTGCCCTACGGTGGTTCTCAAATACTTTTTAATACCTAGAGAGAGACCAATAAATAAAGCAGATAAAAGTGGAACTGTTCAGATTGAATTAGGGGGAGAGCCTACAGCCTCAGCTGCATAGCTCAAAGACACTCAGAAGCCTAAAAGAGGCTTGGTGGAACCTCTAAGGTATGAGAAGCATAGTGGGAAAGTTACTGTCTTATCAGTGACAGAGCAGGTAACCTAACTCTGAGCTTTATCAAGATCCTTTATTTTGTAGCAGAAGTTTGGCCAGTTGGTGAGAGAGGTAAAATAAGTGTTTTGTAGGCTTTGCTTGCAGATACCTTCAAGAAACTCTAAAGTTCCAAAGAACTGGTGGAGATGAGATTCAGGCTTCAGTTGGTCTCAAGAAATCGCGTATGTGGCACCTTCTCTAAGTCAGTGAGCCCCAGAATTTTTCCCTACGAAATGAAGATAGGAATTCCTGCCAAGTTCATAGTTTGTTTGTTTGTTTGTTTGTTTGTTTTGATGGGGTGGGAAATCAAATAAAATGATGGATTTTAGATGATTCTGCTATTAAATTAAGCCTTTGAGAGAGTCCAGGGCAAAATAGAACGTGAGCTATTTTACCGGAAGTGTAAGGCACAAAGGAGAGAGAGATGTTTTTCCTGGAACCATTCAGAGAAGTTGTATGGATCACATATGGGTCGGACCTTTACAACTTCAACGCACTTCTCGTCATTTCCTCATGATTAGATGTTCATACTACCCCTGTCTCTCCTGTTTCCTGTTATTCTGGAGAAATACCTGCTTAATCTAAAGTGACCATAGATCTTTCAAGTTGGGTAAGATGTTAAGGATTATGCTATCAACCTTCTAATTTTACAGTGGAAGTTTCCAACTTTAGAACTCAGGTCCCGGGGTCCCAGGCTAGGCTCTTTTGAATAATGGTAGAGATGCCCAGTTTTTCCTGACGCAGTGGATGAGAATGTCTCTACCATAAGACTGGCCGTTTCCCCCTGGTGTCTCTTGCTCTCCCCCTGGGATTATGGGGAGTGAGAGGATCTCCCATTCCAAGACTCCGCTGGGGAGCAAGTTGCTTGCCATTTCTTAAAGAACTTGTAGCAGGCAGCAAGTAAGGATCCCATGCCAACTCTCATCTCAGACACATGATGTTTTACCACCTTCCAGTAATCTCCCACTGCCCTCAAATCCTTCTCCTGAAGGTGGAAATAATTGAAAAAAACTTTGAGTCCAGATAATCTTGGGCATTTTGTTTAATTATGGATAAAAATTGGTGTCAAAGTTTTATATTTGTGATAGTTGGATTTTAAGTATCAGCAGATCAAATGCTGGGGCCAGTGGCACTATGTCACATTCTTTCTGTGCCAGTTTCTGCTGCCTGCAGGTGAGTTTGGCCAGGTGTTTTCCTTACTCCTCTTTTCACCTTTCACCTTGACACTATGCGAGCTCCTTCTCGTAGTGACTGTAATGGTGAGATGAAAAGGAAGAAGAGAGGATGTATAAGGCACCTTGCATCCAAACTTTCTAAGGCAGTTGTAATCGCAACTCTGTTTGGTTAGTCCTGGAAAAGATGTTAGAAACCGTTGCAGTAATATGGAAATAATAATAATAATATCTTGGTACCCAAACTACATTTCCTCGACTGTTTTTGCAGTTAGGAATAGCAAAAACACTTTGTCAGGTGATGTGTGCTGATTTTTTGAGTTTCAGAAAAATATGGCTCATGTAGATAAGCAAGGAGTGGAAGACCCTCAGATGATTATGGCATAACCTGTGCTTTTGGGGTTACAAAGCTAGAAAGAATTCAGGAGAGAAGATGAGGGCAATGAATGGCTTTTGTTTGCAGTTTGACAACCTGGTGATGGCTGGAGAACACTCTGGAGGCCGAAAGAGCCATCTGTCATGTGAGCTCAACAGCAAGCTAACCCCACCTGATGGGATGGGGCTGGAGGCAACAGAGGGCTGCCAAGCCTCCAGCCCCCTGGGAAGAAGCATGCATTGTCTCTCAAGAGGTTAGGAACCCCTTCTTTCCACTGGGCTTCCCCACATTTATCTCACACAACTCACCAAGCTGGAATTTGACCTCTGCAGCCCTAATCCCTTTTCCATGTGATTCTTCTGAGATATGGCTTCCACACAGCATTCCCAAGGCCAATCACGCTGTCCTGTGACTCTAACAAAGAAGCCCCAACAAGGAAATCAAGGGGTAAGTGGTTTAATAAAGCAGCTGGTAGATTGAACTAAATTCATCATAATCAGCCCAACTCCTTCATTTTACTAATGCTGAAATTGAGGTATGCAAGTTGGAATGGTGAACCCTGGTTTCCAGAGTAAGCTAGTGGCAGAACCAATCCTGGAACCCAAATCCCCTGCTTGCCCTTTCCTGAGATTGGACCCATCCTACAAGCATTCCATAAGCAGATGGTTCTTGTTCAAACACATATTCTTGGGGAATTTCTGTGAAAAATGCCAGGAAGGAGGCTTCTTATCAGCCATTTCCTTAGGATGAGCTCTAAGCTATTAAGCCCAAGTTCTAAGCTATTAAGTCATCCTATATTCATATTGACCACACTAGAGTATGGTGATAATACAGAGGAAGTTTTATCTCCTTTGCTGCCTTTCTGCATTTACCAGGAGTTGGGAATGAGGATAGTTCTACCTGAAGGAAAAGGTAAGAAACTTAGGATTCAGTTGATCTGACAAATTGTCAATTATGTGACTAAATATGAGATGTTTAACAGGTAAAAATGAAAGGACATGGTCACCAAATGGATTGAGGAGAGACAGAAGTATAGTATGAGTCCCAGACTAGGTGTTGAGTTGTTTTGCCTGGAACCCTGAATAACACATATAAAATGATCAATGAACAAAATAAAATCTCACAGGATTAAGTTCTATATTGCATACTTGAGATTCCAGATGTTTAGCTTTATCTCAAATAAAGGAGAAATAATGAGGATTATGCGCTGAGTTAGGAGGCTCTTCTTCATCTTAAAAACAAAACAAGAGGTGGAGCTTAATCCTATGTCCACCCCCACCTCACACCCAAGTGTGGGCTGACTTGGTGGTGAGTCACTTCCAAAGAATAGAGTTGGGTAAGTGAAAGCAGAAACTTCACAGTGGAGAAGCTACTACATTAATCAAGTGGTCAAAATTAATATCATCAGTGTTGTCATGTGGATCTCATGTGGCCCCTGATGAAGAGGTATAATTTCTCGGAACTCATAACCCCAATCTAACCATGGGAAAAACTCAGATTGTGAGGCGTTCGATAGGCTATCTGGCCAGTACTCCTCAAGACTGTCAAGGTCATGAAAAATAAAGACTGACCAGAGGATACTGGGGAGATATGAGAACTAAATGCAATGTGGTACTCTGTATTGGATCTTGAGAAGGAAAAAGACATCAACAGAAAAGCTGATGAAGTCCAAATAAATTCCAGAAGTTAGTTAGTAGTAATGTACCAATGTTGGTTTCTGAGTTTTGATAAATGTACCATGGTAATGTAAGATGTTAATATGGGGAACTGGACTATTTGTACAACTTCTCTGTAATCTAAAATTATTCCAGGGGCACCTGGGTGGCTCAGTTGGTTAAGTATTCAACTCTTGGTTTCAGCTGAGGTCATGATCTCGGGTTTGTGAGACTGAGCCCTGCATTGGGCTCTGTGTTGACACAGCATGGAACATGCTTGAGATTCTCTCTCTCTCCCTGTCTCTCTCTGTCCCTCCCCTACTTGCGCATGTGCTCGCACACTATCTAAATAAATAAATAAATAAATAAATAAATAAATAAATAAAATTACTCCAAAACAAAAAGGTTATTAAAAATAAAACAGCAAGACACCAACCAATCAACAATTTCCTTTGGCCCTGTCTCTCTCCTTTCACAGTTAAGCCTACCAAAATACAATATGCACTGCTCACATTTACTATCTCTCCCAATTCATTCCCAAGCCCACTTCTTTCTGGTTTTTGCTATGACTTTACTTGCCATGGTATAATTGACACAATTGACCACTCTGTCCTTGAAGCTCTGTCCTCCTTTAGTTATTGATTCCCTAGGGTCTCATGGCCAACCTTCCTCTTTGCTCATACTACACCTGCTTCCTGGATGATCTTACCTTCCCTGTGTCTTCAGTTTTCATATACTGTATATACTGATGAATCTCCTTTTTTCTTGAAAATTCTCTTGCTTACTAGAAACTCTTTTTTAAAATTTTTTAATGTTTATTTATTTTTGAGAGAGAGGGATAGCATAAGCTGAGAAGGGGCAGAGAGAGAGAGAGAGGGAGGAACAGAGGATCCAAAGCAGGCTCTGTGCTGACAGCAGAAAGCCCAATGCTGAGCTCGAACCCACAAACTGTGAGATCATATAACCTGAGCCAAAGTCAGATGCTTAACCTACTGAGCTACCCGGGTGTACCTAGAAGCTCTTTTTGAGTGTCCCACAGGCACTCACTCAAAATGTCCCCAAACAATTTTTTTTCTCATCCCCCTTTCTTGAAAAACTTCTTCTATTCCCTACCTTGGTGAATGCCATTGTTGTTGCAATGTCAGTCCAATTATCCACATCAGAAACTTGAGCATTTACCCAAATAATTCCTTCCCTCATTCCCCTTGATCTTTCTAAAGATCTCCTAGCTCTGTTCTCTCCTCTAAGTCTCCCCTTTGCCACCTTCAGGCTTGCATCTATTCTCACCTGCCTTGCAGTCCCCTGACTGGATTTTTCCCCTTAATTCTACGTGTCTTCAATGCTGCCTCCATCTTTCTGACAATGGTATTTCTAAAAACAGTCTAAACACATGATATCCCTTCTTAAATGACTTTGTATCACTTTGAAAAAACCGATCCAGACTTCTATACATTGTATTCAAGGGCTTTCATCATTTCACCCCACATGCTCTTCAGTTTCATTTTCTTCTGCTCCTTCACCTGTTCCCTACATTCCAGAAGACGCTCCAATTGTACTTCTCCAATTCTTGGACACATCATACCTCTCCCTCTCTTTTGACTTTTGCTCACCAAGAGGGCCCTTCCTTTGCTACCACCCAGGATGGACCAGTACATGTTTTATGACTAGACTTCTTCATGCCTCATCCTCTGATAAGCTGAGGCACAGAGACATTCAGTAACATGCTCAGTCTTAACTGATGAGCAGTGGTCTTCTCATTGAGGACCTTGAGCTGGTAGGAGTTTTTCATCACTTGTTGGTTGGTTGGTTTAGTAATGAATTCCCAGAGAAGTAAAAGAGGTTGGAGCATATGGTGGGCTGGTGACCAGAATTCTTTATGAAGGGAAGAAGGAAAAATGGGATGAATAAGTGGGTCCTTTATAAGTTTGAGACATGTGAGATTAAGAGAAAAAAGGCAAGATGCTCTGCAAAATGGCAGACTAGTCCCCAAATTTAAAACATTAATTTATAATGATAATCCCCAAAGAAAAACATCTACTTTGGCAAGGGATTCACAAATTGGAATGGCTGATGGATGGCCAGGGAGCGACTGCTGAGATGAGGTATGATGCTGTCCATGGAGAAGAGGGCGGACGTCAGTGAATTATGGGCTCTAATTCCACCTGGGACCCCGAGTAAATAACAAAGTGCCAGAGTGAGGCTCCAGATGGTTTGTGTAGTGAGTGTGACCAGAGTTCCAGTGAGGGATTGGAGCCTGGTAATTCAAACCGGGCCTGCCTTTTTATGTTGTAGCAATTCACAAACTTGCCAGAGAGTGTCTATTGGGTGTGTTGGTGGCCCCTTTACAAAAATGGGCTTCCTCAGAAATGGCTGATTCCAAAATTTGTAGGCCATGTCAGATGCTGGCTAAAGCCTACTGCTTCTTCCTGAAAGGTGATTATTGACAATTTTAGAGAAACCTCAGTCTCACATTAGTAAGCTTATATACACGTCAGCCCATTCTATCTACTGCAAAGTGAACATTCTAGGCTGCAGGAGGCAGAACTGGCATAAGGAAGTGAAGTAACAATCCTTTTTAACCCCCTTATTTTATCGTACCTCATTTTATAACCTCCCTGTTGTGTCTACCTTCATTAGACAATAACGAGGACTTTTTTTTTTTTTTTTCACAGAACTGTGTGAGAAACATGGAGGGCCTCCAGAAGCCTATACCATCCATGGGTCACAGGTGCAGTTATCCAAATGAAAAGGTAAGCAGGCTTCTCCTGTGCTTTCTATCTGTGAGTCCCCCGAGGGGCTCAAACATCTGGAGCAAACAAGGTAGGGTGGGACTCCTGTTCCATGGAAGGTCACCTGGAGGAAAGGAAGGCTGCAGGGCGGTGTTTCACAGCCTGAAGGAGGAAATGGACTGGGAGGCAGAGTGCCCGAGGCCAGCAGGGCGGGAACACAAGTAGCAAACTGTTTCTTGGAGAGTGCAGGCATGACAATCTACTTAGAGACAAAGCCGCAGGTTGACATCATTGACTCTCAGACAAGCATTTGTCTGAAGACAAAGCACAAATTCTTTAGGTTGAGGAAATATAGTTTTTTGGTTTATTCTGTCATGCACAAACCACTTGAAGCATCTGTTTTTTAAAGGCTCAAAAAAAGGAATACAGCATATTCTCTGCCCTTAAGAATTATTGAGTCAACACACAGTCACTGAACACATTCCATTCACTAGGTGCTGATGTAGGCGCTCAGAAGAGAAAGTTACTATCCCTCATAAAGAGCTCAGAGACCAGCCTGAGAGACAGATTTTTTAAAATGGTCTTGATAGAGGTCATTTTAGGAACATAGTGAATCTTCCATGGAGGAACATTCGATACTCAGAGTACTGGAGGAGCCAAGGAGGGTTTTCTGGAGGGAGGTGGCATTTCCACTGAGGTGTTGGGCTATTGGAAAGGGGGAGGAGGTTGTCTGAGAACAGGGAAATGCATGTTCAACAATTAAGAGGTGAGAGAGGCCCTGGGCTATGCATGGCTTCGCAATACTGAAGCCCAGGATGCAGTAGAGAACTGGCAGGAGAAGAAGCTGGTGGGGCCACCTGAAGTCACATGCCGAGGAATGGGACTCTATGCCGAAGGTTCTGAGGAGCCCTGGGTAATTTCATGTGAAGGGCATGATACGTTCAGAGATGTGTTCTGAATCGTTTGTCACTTAAGTGGAAGGTGAGGAAGGGAGGCAAGGCCAGAAACCCAGGGGGAACTAGCGAATGAAGATCATGTGCCCAGTGTCTCTCTAGCTTGTGTTCTAGACTTCCTAACTCTGGCAATTCCACAGATACACAGGATATGTAATGTTAATTTTCAACAACTGCCATGAGTGGCTTAAAAGCAAAATGGCTTGTCCATCCTTGTAGATTTCCCAGGCTGCTTTCAGCAGGATGGAAGGCCCATCTGCTTCTTTGGCTTGAAGGGAAGGCAACAGTACAGGATGAACCTTCCTGCCTCATCCTACAGGCCATCAGTGGCCTGCTCCTGAAGTCCTGAGATGGGAGATGGCCTGGTCACCAAGGGTCTTTCCATGGCGGGAGGTGGAGGGCTTGAGGCTGGCTGCTCCTGTGCTGGCACCGGCTCTTATTTTTCTCGTGCTGAATTGCTGGGGAAGTGGTTGAAATCAGAAGCAAAATGCCACATTGCACGCCCACTGAAGTCTGGGCTCAAGGGAAAGGAGAATGATTGCCAGAGTGTTAGCTGTTCCTAATCCACTCCTGGACCTTAAGCTGTCTTGAACAGAGTTGCCAAACAGCTTGGTAGAGACTGGCCTTTGGGTGGGTGTGGGCAGGGAAGGGGAGGGGAGGGAGGGGAGCATTGGCTCTCCATCTCAGTTACTTGTTCAGAAGCAGCTCCCTTCCCGAGAGGCTGGTATTGCGGGTCTGCAGCAGGGTGAGTTTATGACTTTGTCTGAGAACTTGCTGTCAGATTTGCCAGTTTGACTGTACATGCAAGTATAGGGTTGTTTAAAACTGATTTGGAGCTTTTAATCTTCCATTTGTTATTTTAGTTGGGAATTTCTTGGTAAGCTCAAAATCTAATGCTGGAGCCTTGGAAAGGAATTATCATATCATGAAAAAATGATACTATCTTTCTGTGGATTTCTGTATGGGATTCCGGTTTTCACATAGAAGAGTCTGTGATTGGGAGATGATAATTGGACATTGGGCAGTGATCAGGCACCATGAAGAGCAATGTTCTGGGCTTAGTAGACTGTGGTTTGTTGAGTCCCAGTTCTAATTCAGTGTCACCTTGTGTGAGTCCCCTCATTGCCTCAGGCCTTGTTAACCCTAGGGGAAATGGGGGTGTTGATTCTTTGACTCAGATTTTATAGCAGAGCAGAATGAGGTCAGGAGAACTGACAATATTAATACAAGGTCCCAGAGTGAGTAGATGTTAGAGCTATGAGCAGACTCATTCACGTGCATACATTCACATGCATACACTCACATGCATGCATTCTGTAAGGAAAGCACGTAGTTTCACTGTGGCGTGCATATGTGCTCTGCTATGGAGCAGGTCACCCTGGTTTCTCCTCTTGCGTGGGTGCTGATAAGAGTCTGGGTTGTAGCTGAATAAGAGAGAAGTATGCGTGAGTGAAACAGCAGAGGCCCTCTAGCTTTTCCACTGTGTACTGATTCCATAGGGTGATGTCAGAAGAAGGCACAGGGCAGAGAAGAGTGGACCGTAAGGGAGGGTCTGCTTCTGCCCTCGAGGAACGAGTGAGGCTTTGGTTCCTAGAATGTGTCTGCATGCTTCTTTCATTCACTTCTGAAACACAAAGAGCTCTGTCTGAGACCCTGGCAGGACAGCAAGTCTTTTCGGGATGACCGCAGTGATCTAGGATGATTTATGACTTGTTGCCTTGAAAAGCACAAGCCCAAAGTCAGACTTGGTGCATTCTGGACTGATGCTGTGATATCCAAGCCAAGGGAGGGCTTGAGCAATGGTGGGGATGGTGTCGACTGCTCCTTACACAGCCATTCCATTCTGGAAGCCCCACCCCTCTCAGTAGTTGCTGTTCTGTGTTCCTGGACATGTTCTGTAGAAAAGGAAAGCAACAGAAACTGGTACATTTAGAGCAAAATTGAGCATAAGATTCTGACTGTTACTTTATATGAAGAAAGAACAGTCTTCAGAAGTAAAATTTGCATAGTGCTTGATTCTTTTCAATTTTAATTTTAGTTTTTAAGTAGCATAGGTAGGTAGTTTAATCACACTAACAAATAGTTTTGAAACAGTGAACATGACTCTTCTCAGTGTTTTAATTTATTAACTGATTCAGGCATTATTAGTACTCCTGTTTGAAAGGGGAAGTTGAGGCATGGAGAGGTTAAGATTCCTGACCAGGTTCACACAGTCGGCAAGTGTCAGGGATGAAATCCAAACCCAGGTCTGGGCTTTGAAGCACCATACCATACTGCTTCACTGAAAAGCAAAAGTCAAATAACATTATAAATCTTATAATACAAAACAGCAGTTCCTTATTCTACCCTTCCCCACCTCTGACTTCTATCCTTCAGGAATAACCACTGTGTTCCTTGCTGTTGTTTTTCATCTGGAATGTTCTTCCATATTTCTCCATATCATGTTTTTGCTGTCTTTTTCCACAGTGTTTCAATTTTAGATGTTACCTATTGACTTAATTCTATGAAAGATGAAAATTTCACTCTCTCGATATCACCCATCTGCCCCTGCCACTAACACATGTACATCTCATCTCCCCGTTCCCCCTTTATATTTAAGCACCACTTTTAGTCAAACCAATATTCAGTATTTAATGTCATATAGTTATGTAAATATTAATCAAAGATGAGCCTTACAGTATACGATTGTTCATTATCTTTCTCTACAAGTTTTTGTAGTCAATAATTCCTTCTTTTGTTTCGTATTGTTATCCACACAACTAATTCTTCCCTAGCTTTTCTAACAGGGTTATCGGGCACTTCTCAATATGAACAAATACTTCAGGCAATCTTTCAGGCTTTGTTTTTTCTTAGAGTTATTCCTTCTAGCACCATCTGTCCTGTCTTCCTCTGCCAGTCAGGATTGTTTATGCTCTGGGGCTGATGCATCACTGGTATCCTAGGATTTGTCTTGATCGTCATCCTGGGAATTGCCTTCGTCTGCCTCATAAGCTAGATCCCTGGTTTCTTCCTCTTTCTTAGTTTAAACCCTAATATTGGGGGGAAATCATATCTTCTAGTAGTGTCCTAAGAAAAAATACACGGTGGAAAAATATTGTGAAACCTAGCATGTCTGATGATATTTTTCCTCTACTTGCATATTTGAGTGTAGTTTGAGTATAGATTTCTAGATTAGAATTCTAAGGCATTTCTTTACTTTTAACTTGCTCACAATGCTATTTTTTGAAAAGTATGAGGCAGTACGTTATTCCTAATTCTTTGTGTGGGAAAAATTGTCTGTATGCTTTTTCTCTCTGGAAACTTTTAGGGCTTCTCTTTATCCCAAATTTTACGATGACATGACTTGACGAATCCTCTTTTTGATTCAACATGCTGGGCAGGCTATATTCCCTTTTGATCTGGAAAACCATATCCCTTGGCTCAAGAATATCATATATAAATATATAGTTTCTATTTTATACAGTATGTATTTTTATAGTTTCTTTCTCTGACCCTTCCTTCCAGTTAGCTCGTCAGTTGAATGTCAGTCTTCATGGGTTTATCTTTAATTTTCTAGCTTATTGTTTTCCTTTTCTATCATTTTTTGGTTATACTTTATAGATTTCCTTAAATTTAATCCTCTATATATTTTATTGAATTTTAAATAATAATTTTAAGTGCCATGAGACTTTGAGTTTCTCAGAGTTCTTTTGTAGTGTTTTTTTTTATTAGCACTTATTCTTTTCTGCATTGATTTAATATCTTTTCTTATATCTAAGAATATTCTTTAAAAAAATGTTTCATGTTTCCTCCGTTGCCTTAATTGCTTCTACTTCCTCTGAGTAATTTCCCTACCCTGCCCTTTTCTCTTTCTTTTTTGTCTCTGTCTCTGTCTCTCTCTCTTTTTTATTTTATTTTATTTTTTTGGTTTAGACTCATATTAGAAACTTAGTACAGATGTCTTAGTACAAGTGAATGGCACAGAGATTCAATTTCTTTTTCATTCCAGTATAGTTAACATACAGTCAAAGATTCCTTTTCAAGTTGAGTCCCTAAAAAGCTGATGTGAACCTGTGTGTGTGTGTTTGGTAGCTATGATTGGGGTGGGGAAAGGAGGTGTGCTCAGTAATCTGCAGACTTTGCTTTGGGATTATTGGGTGAGGACCTGGCTGTTTCTTTGGGTCCCCAGGATCAGTAGGTTTCACTTCCCATGGGGCTGGCCAGTTTCTCTGGGAGGATTCTCCAGCTCCCTGCCTGGGGAGAACAAGGACAAGTCTGGCTCCCGTGTTCTGGCTGCTGGGCAGGGAAAGATGGTGGGTTTCACCATTTCACATGCAGATGTTTACTTACATTCTTCCCTTTCTATTTTGGTACCTTGCCCTTGCCTTTAACTGAACCTGGGACCTCAAGTCCAAAGTGTCTCCAGAGGGGAAAGCTGTTTTGTGCCTGGCTAGAGGAAAGGTGATTGGTTGTGTGAGCAGGCTCAATCTACACCTCAGCATTTGGAGATACTCGACACCCTCCCACCTCTGTGCCGTTCCAGAGTTGTATGGGTGAATCAATTGGCACCTTTTGGCTCCATGGACCCTTGACTGGCTATCAGATTTTAGTCACTACTTGTTTATCTTCTTCTTGTTTCCTAAATTTTGTTGACTATCTATAATCCTCTCTTTCACTTTAGTTGTCATTTGGGGTTCATATCTTTTATGATGTTGGAGAAGGGAGCAAAGATAAGTACCGACTTGACTTTCAGCAAACCTCTTCATCCACATGCTGCTCTTCATCCACATCCATATACCTGAAATGGCTGAAAATATCAGCTCCATATCCCTTGTAGGATCATTTCTGTGGTTTACCAACAGGTCTCATGCACACGTACATTAGAAAATGATTCCTGATGTTCATGGCTTTCAGGGTTATAAAGGATGCCTAAGACCCACTTTCTGCCTTCAGAGGAGGAATAACAGACCATTCCTACAGAAGAGAAGATACACCATGTGGGCAGGATAGGAGAAATTTCTGGGATGGGAGCTCACAGGGGGCCTAGGAGTAGGTAAATTTTGAATTGTGCCTTGAAGTTAGGCCTGGGGTCTGTAGGTTAATAGGTGAATAGAACAATTTAAGTGGTAGGAGGATTCAGTAAACACTTTGGGAGAGAATTCGCAAAGCAGCAGAGAAGTAGGGGAGAGCTCTTGTGAGTCTGCTTGGCAAGATGAGACAAGAAAAAAACATCAGAAACAGATGGCAAAGAAGCTCTTTTGCCAGAAGAGTAAGTGTACGTGGAAGTCTAGAGTCATGCTCTCCTTTAGTTTTGTAAGGAGATCAAGGGGTACTTAACGTTTTCCCCTGGCTTCGACTCCAGAAGTTGGGAGATGCCAATAATGTTCATCCAAAGGCTGGAGTCAAGAGGAAGCATCTGCCCAAGATGCTCTAGTTTCCTGCTGGGCTTGTGGATGGACCAAGGTGGGTTCATTATCATGGGGATGTCCAAGGAGAGGAAGTACACTTGTCAACAAAATCCTGTGAGTAGTTGGGAACGTCTACTGAAGGTGAATGGAGAGGTCCATGGTGGGCCCTTGACAGGTGGTGAAGGTGAGCCTAGTGAACTGAAGGAAGACCAATGGGCAGTGCACAGTAGGTCAGAAAGGATAAGATGTTCTTCTGTGCCCTCACTGACATATGGGTACGGTCGTAGTTTGGCAATATGTATCTTAAGAGGTTTATTATTTTCCTCTTCTTACACAGTGACTTTGAACAAGTTGCTTTCTTTGCAGACGTTTGGTGAAAATCAAGGAGCAATGTTCTGGTTGCACGTGGTAAATCGGATCTCTCCCCAAAGTCAGCCTGAAACTGTAGGACTCATCTTGACCAACCTCCCAGATTTCACCACAGCAGTGTTGGGAGTCTGCTTAGAATCATAAGAGTTAGTGACAATTTAAATATTCTGCATATTTTGGCAGAGGGTGTAATTAATGCTGATATTTATGGCAAAAGTAGAGAGAAATGAGTGCTCTTTTCTTGTTAAAGGCAACCCAAGAACATTTGTGAGGTAGAATGGGTTAGGTGAAGAGAATCGTTTATTGAATATCTAGTTTTCTAGGATGTTCAGATTCTCCTGGATTTCCAAATAACTGCTTATAACAGCTGGCATTAGTACCCCACATTAACTACTTCTTCCTTCCAAAATTAGTTTTTGAAGAATGGAAGTGATGTTAGCTCTGTCCTTTGCAATCACAAACATCCCTATACCATAGTTCATATAGAAAGAGCTCAGCTTAAAATTGATAACAACCTGAATACTTAATTATATAACCATGTTTTTAGAATTATGATTTAAAAGAATGGAAAATTGCCCAGACAAGTGAAGAAAAAAATGCCACAATAAATAATGCAGTGTTGGATTCTAATACAAAGTATAAAAGAAATATCTGAGTTTATAGCAATATAAATTAATGATTGAATAAAACAAATGAGGGAGAGTAGACAAATCTCCCATGTAGCAGTCCCAATTATTTATGTAGACACTGCCCTCAAGGAGGTGTGCATAGTTACTCCCTTTCAAAGTGTATACATGGAAAGGGAGAAAAGGTTACAGCAGAGAAATCTGACAAATACTACGTCAGCCAGGTGATCTGGGCTGATGTTCTAAGTGGCTCCAGTGTGCTACTTTTGCCATAAACAAATGACTTTTTTTAGAAATAAGAATTAGCAGTAACAGAAATTGGCTATTTATCCCACAAAATTCTATTTTGTAGGTAGAATAGATTTATAAAAGAGTGTAAGATTCAACAATCGATTATGATTGTAAACAGTTGCCATGGGCATTTTTAATTCCTCAAAGTATCTAGTGCAGGAATTTGCAACAGAGTAAATGAAATGATCAATGAGTGTTTGTTTAATTGGCTAAACATACAACAGTTTTATCGGTAGAAATAGTAGTTATCTTCTAAGTGATATATCTTTCTAAAACACATATCATAACATTATGTTTCATTGACAATAAGACTCAAATTGTTACCATGGCATTCAAAAGGCCTTTAAAAGCTGGCCTGAATGACTTTGCCAACCTCATTCCCTATATGCAGTGGCTATGTAGTATTTACTGATCCCTACAAAATTCTTGAACTTTCTTGTCTTCACACTTCTGTTTATTTTCATTTTCTCAGTCCCAAATGGTTTTTCTCCCTTGTTTGATAAAAATCCTCCAAAACCAAATTAAAAGCAAGTCTAGAATTAACTCTACCCTGTCTTTAACCCAGGTAACTGAGTAACTCTAATGCAGCACTTATAGACCACTGTGGGTTCTAGTTAGGTGTGTATATTTTGCTCCGCATTCCACCATTCTATGCTTCGTTTATAATTATTATTTTTTCGAGAGATAGAGACAGAGAGAGAAAGCAAGCATGAGTGAGGGAGGGGCAGATAGAGAGGGGGACAAAGGATCTGAAGTGGGCTCTGCATTGGCAGCAGCAAGCCCGATGCGGGGCTGGAACTCATGAACCGTGAGATCATGACCTGAGCCAAAGGTCGGTCACTCAACTAACTGAGACACGAAGGCACCCCCACCACTCTATGCTTCTTGAAGACACACCCTCTTTCCTTATGCTTTTTGGAATCTTCTATTGCCTTACTAGGACCTCACACATAGTAAGTACTCAAGAAATACTCATTTAATTCAGTGGTCCTAGAATTGGGGTGCACAGTAGAAGAACGTGGAATGCTTTTTAAAAGTACCAATGCATAGACCCTACCCAGAATAACTAAATTAGAACTTCCAGGAGTGGAGCCTAAGCATCGATATGCTCATAAGGTCCCTCAAGGATTCTAATATGCATCCATATAATTGAAGTGGGCCAGGGGCATCTCAGAAGTAAGAGGGGCAGTAAGGCAGTTTAGCTCCAGCAGCCCTCCCCTAATTCACAGTTCTGCCTAGCCCTTGATCACCAACATCTCTGAAGACTCATCACTGCACCTGGAATAGTTTTTGGCTTCACAATGACTTTGAAGTGAACTTTAACTTCTAAAGAAATCTGTGATGACACAAAAGGCAGGTAAGATATATAGTTGAAAGATCAGCCCCCACATGTGGAAATGGTTTGTTACACTCTGGAATGTACCTGTGAAAAATGTAGCTTTGAAAATGTTAGTAGCAGATGCTTCTGTTCATCCCCACGCAATTTACTGATTATGATGTGCAATCACTTCCTCTCAAATTCCAAGTCAGTTGTCTTCTGGGGTGTTTCCTTCAATCAGGATAGCAGTGCTACCATGTGGACCGGCCAGACTATGCTTTATATACAGTGATGCTGTCTGGAGGCGTGCCCCAGGGTCTCATGTGTTTCTCCCTGTCCTACCTTTACAAGTGTGAAGGCTAAGGTGACAACTGTTTTCTCTGAGATGCCCAGGACACTTAGTTCCTATAAAGCCAGGCTACTGGTGCTAAGTTAGTGGTTCTCCAACTTGAGCATGCATCTGAATCATCTCTTGTTAGAACACACATTACTGGGCCCCATCCAGAGTTTCTGATGTGATAGGTTTGGGAAAAAAGCTGGAGAATTTGCATTCCTAAGTTCCCAGGTGATATCAATGCTGGTGGTCCAGGGACCATACTTTGACAACCAGTGTTCCAGGTAGAAGAGCAAAAAACGTAATGATAAAGGGAGTAGAAAAAAATAGAATTGATTAGTTTTGTTGTATTTTCTTATTTTAATGTTTGTTTATTTTTGAAAGAAAGAAACAGAGTGTGAGCAGGAGAGGGGCTGAGAGAGAAGGAGACACAGAATTGGAAGCAGGCTCCAGGCTCTGAGCTGTCAGCACAGAGCCCCACATGGGGCTTGAACTCCTGAGCAGTGAGATCATGACCTGAGCTGAAGTCAGACACAACCAACTGAGCCACCCAGGTGCCCCAGAATTGATTAGGTTTTAAAGGGGTATGCACTAAGTTTATGGACGCTTATTCAGCTGAGAAAAGAGAGGTATAACTATGATTCTTACTGTTTTAAGGATTATTCTGTGGCTAACCTATGTTACCCTCTAGCAACAAGAAATAAGGAGTAAATGTGTACATGATTTTCAACCACAGGCTGCTCTGAGTTATGAGTTTGTGGATGAAGTTACGCCATGAGATGAGAATTTAGAGGGAGGTTATGTCTCTGCCACAGAATTTTTTAAATCACAAGTGTGAAGCTTTATCACGGTATAAAACAGACTTTTCTAATAAGAAAACCAATTTTGCTGACCACGGCCCTTACCAAACACACAAAGCTCACAGCCCCTGCCTGAACCCTTAGTAGGGCAAGCTCTTGGCTGCATCCAGAAGGTGCACTGCCGTGGGAAGAGAGAACAGAGGAGGGGGAAAAGTGGGGGCGTTTCTCTTACTAACAACTTACATTTTTATGTACTGTTTGTATCAAGTAATAACTCTCTTCTAGGATATTGAATGGGTGCTGAAAAAGCCCACAGACAAAAGATGAATCAACCCTGTGTTTTCTCAATACCGCCCTCCACCCCCAGAACTCACCGCCTGCTGTGTACTCAGGAAGGCTTATGTTAGGCTATGACTGGGAAGATGAAAAATAAGTCTAAGAGATGACCCCATCCATCAAGAAGCTACAGACTATTTTCTGAATTCAGGAAAGATGGAGCTGACAAAGCAAGGGCAGAGGAGGGGTAGAGAGAGAAATAGAGTGTTGGGGAACTGGATTCCTGTAAACAGCTAAGCTGATGCCAACCAAAAATGAGGCAAATCTTTACATTTCTGGTAACAGAAGAGCAAGGCTTTAGACTTGATCAAGGTGATAGCAGGTCTTCAAATTCCCTTTTCACCATTTTCTGCCCAATAAATACCTAAATAAATTCTGTTCCCATAAATACCTACCCCACTCTTTCCTACCCAGTAGCACGTAGAGCCTTCCTTGGTATATGAGATGGAGTGAGAGGGCTGCAAGCTTTAACACCAAACAGCCATGGGCTTTGGGAGAATAGTTTCTACACTTTGGCCACTGGGGTGGGTGGGGGGGGGGGAATATATGTTGGGCAGAGATGGGAAGAGCAGAGCCTATAAGGGCTGCAGGAGACATAGCATTTTCCTTTCCTTAGAGCCCATAGGAATATCAGCTAAATCCCTCAACTGTACAGGAGCCTTTCACTTTCTTGGAGTTTAGTGCATATCCTCGTAGTCAGGATCGGTGGGGAGGCCCCGTCAGCTACTTCTTTTTCCCTTCTCTGCAGGTGAAAATACTCCTGTGCAACCCCTACTGAGGAGATCCTCCACATATGTCTGTTTTTCACCCAGCAGAGGGTATAGGATCTTTGTAAATTGTATTTTTTAAATATTGGGTTATTCTTTTGAGGGCCCATTAGGGGAGATATTTAGATACTCTTTCCATTGGCACCTTATGATCCAAATTCTTGCCTGTTAAATGTAAAAAAAAAAAAAAATCCTAAAGAATGATTTCTTTAAACGGACCTAACTTAAATACATCTGTGGAAACTAAGCATAATTTATTTTTAAATTAGGTTAAAAATGTTTGCAGTGTATGCCCAAACTTTTCCAGATGTTAAAACAAGTAAACACTATTAGATCAAATTTAATTTGGTTTGGTGTTTTAATCAACTTTTACCTTGATTTTCTTTTTTGCTTCTAACGAGGTTTACTCGTGTGTTGGAGGTGGTCTTAAAAGTGTTAATTTTAGCTTTTCTTTACAACACAAATACATGCACCAAGGCATTTTCTTATTATAAACGGAGTTAGATAAACTTTCAGTGTAGCTTTGCTTCATTAAACCAGGAAGTTTATACACTCTAACAAAAAAAATATGTATTTCCATTTCATGTTGGCATCAATGGTAGTACTGTGTATAATGTCGTTAGTACTGGTAGCTGGAAGTCTCCATGGGAGATTGATGAAAGACAGATGACAATAAAAAGGGCATCAGAAACCAAAAATAAAATCTGAGATGTGGCTTTAGAGGCAAGGGCACTGTTTCCTAATGCAGGAAGTGTTTCTTGGGATGGGCCTTGAGAGCTCAAAGGGGACTGACACTGGGGCTTCCCATGTAACATGGCAGTTGGTGAAGCAGGCTGGACATGCTCAGGGAGAGGAAAGGGTGTTCCCATCTTCCAGATTTGCAGGAAGGAGAGAGGATTTATGGAATGTGTGGTGCTTTATGTTATTTTTCAAAAGTAGTTTTCTGAATTGCTTTGAATGTCATGAAATGTGCTGATTAAGCTCCCGTTTTAGGGATTGAGTGACACAAATTATAGTTTAGCCATGTTAAATTAGAGGGGTGGGCCAAGGTGGGAGTTGACATTTGATCCTTATTATAGCAAGTCTTGTTTGAGTAAGATTCTTCTGGATACTACGTGTTAACAAAGGCACACAAATATATGTGTGTAAGAGTGTATTTGAGTTACTTTGGAAAGGGCCAAGATGCACTTGCAGAAGAAAATAGATTGTAAAGGTATGAGGAGATAGGCAAGAATAACAAGGTCCTGCTCAGGACAAATTTTGGAAAGGTTTGGGGGTACATTTTGAAAGAGAGGAAGAAAGACTGCAACACAAGCTACGATGAGAAGGACTTCGGGGTGTAGATACAAAGGCAAGTATAAATAATTCTGTAGTGTGTGATGAATGGGTTTGGAAAATGTTCACTCAATGTTCCCAGTGAACCCCCAATAACCTAACACTATTTTTCCTCGTTATTCCCATAAGGCCCTCTTCTTTCCATGTTTTCCTTTATGGCACAGTTGATCAGTCCTCATTTTTGAAATACCTTCCTCAAATTCTCAGAAACTCTACTAGATTGTATGTTTATATAAACCTGTAAAAACTTCTCATCCCCATCAACTAGGATTGCCTTTGGCTGCATGTAACAGATAAGGTTTATTTTTTCCACATAACAAGAAGTCTGGAGGTGGGTGGTTTGGGGTAGTGCAGCTTCTCAAGAAAATAGCCCTTATGGTATTTTTTCAAAATGGCTGCTTCATCTTCAGGCATCAGAAGTGTGTTCTAGGTGGGAGCAGGATAAAGAGGGAAGGACAAAAGGCATATGCCAGCTGGGGTTATCTCTGTAATCAGAAGAACAAACTTTCCATATCCGACAGATTTCCCCTTAAATACCAAACACAATTGTGCCACCTGGTCAACCCTAGTTGCAAATGAGCCTGAGAGACAAAGCATTTTATCTGTGTTTATTGTTTCCTGCTTCCCCAAACAAAATTGGGGTTTTGTAAATAAGGAGGAGGAGGGGAATAAATATTCAGTAGGCTATTAGTAACACCTCCCATATATCAAGCTTGTTACGTAAAGCTGGATACACACAGGGGCTGGTGGAGACCTTGCCTAAGTTCTTCCCACACCTGCTTACATTTATAATTTTCTAATTTGTGATCCTCACTGTTAGACTGTTCATGTCTTTCAAAGTGTGCTAGATGCTGGTGCTAATTTTATATGTCCTGTATTAATTAGATCTGGAGAAGCTGCTTTCTCCACCAACTGAGGACTTTGTGCCAACCCAAGAAAATGAGGCCTCCCTGTTTTGTCAAAGGAAATAAACATGCTTTTTGTTCATAACCCAAAGTATTGAGTCTATAGGTAAGAGGTTGGGTTGTAGTAGAAGAGATTACTCTCATGGCGGACAAGTGGGAAAGGGTATTGGGGTTGAACCTCCTTGGGCTTCTCCACTCATGCTAAGTAACTGACAACTTGCTTTGCTAACATAGAAATGCACACAATTTTTCTCTCAATTTCTTTAGCTATGGTGGGCCCTCACCAACCTACTTACACTTTTTTAATCAGAGTAAAAAATGCCATTTTTTTTCCTTCATGAGAACTGGATCCTAGTCTAATTGACAGGCCTGTGCTCTGATTGACAACACTTAGAAAAACCATACAGAGTACAAACATGTTTTAAAGACATTGGATAGGTCTGTAAACAGTGAGGACTGGATGGACTGAATTTTGGGGCAGTAGAGAACCATTCAGAGCTGAAGATCAGCAGGCGCTTCATTCCCCCCAGGGAGGATGTATCAGTTCTTGGTGCTGGCTCATGGCTAAAGATCAGGGCATCGTTGCTAGTATGAAGAAAAACCAGAAAAGCTGTTTGTGGTCTCGTGAGGCTGAAGTGAACAGGGCTGATGTCTTGATAGGCTTCAGATATATGGCCTTCCCCTGCATAACACACTTGACGAATTTAAGGCAATGTGGAAAGTTAAAAAAAAAAAAATCTTAAAGCTTATGAATGTTAGAAACTAATTCAGTCTCTGGTTCTTAGAAGCAAAGAGCTACTAAGCAAAGTTAGCTAGAAAAGGAAACCAGCAGGAGTAGAACACTTAGAAGGAGTGGTAAATTAACACTAGCACTCATAGGCTCTTTTTCCTTGGGGACTTTCATCAGTTCTGGCCCAGAGAGAAGCTTGAAATCCAAGCTTGGTTTCTGGTGGAAGTCTATTACAGAGGACAGAAAAGCAACAAATGTTTTGGTGATCATCCAGTGATCATGATTTATCACCCCTCAATATATTTGTGAAGTTTTGAAGCACAGGTTGGGGAGGGTATCTACAGATTAACCTTTTGTCTTCCAGAGTAGAAGACAAGAAAGGATTATAAACACACTGTAATTAAGACTGTGGCATGAGCACAAGCAAAGACACATTCAACAATGGAACAGAGTAGAGAATAGTCTAGAAACAGATTGATACATGTGATCACCTGATGTATCACCCATTTTATTGTTCTACACAACATTCTAAATGCGTTTGGTAGATAAAACTTTAGAATCATGTTATTCAAGAATCCTAGATGCTTGCATTTTTTTTTGATCAAAGTAGTTTCTGAGAGAAGTATGTTAAAATCACCCTTTCTGATAGATTTTGGTAAAATTTCCTGTATAATTAAGTCATGTTGAATTTTATATATTTTGGACACGTTTGGGTAGGAATATCATAATTGCCCATTTCTTTATCCCTCTTTATTATACCCTGGTAGATTTTGTCAGTTCTATCTTCCAAAGAATTATTCTTTCTTCAGAATATCCTGTCTAGCTTTTCCTAATTTTTTATTTCAGTTCTAATTTTCTAATGGTTTTTAATGTCTACCTTTAATCTTTCATAGTTTCTAATTCTTCCATGATGTTAGTTTCTCCTTTGGCTCTTTGAGAATTTTAAACATCCAGTATTTATTTTAAAGTCTTTTCCAAATACCTCAATCATCTCTATATTGTCAGGAGTAAACAGTCCCATCTGTTGCTTCTCTTGACTTCCTTTCTTGGCATTGGAATTCTCTTTTCTTCATTTTTTTCTCCCTTCCCATCTACTATTGGAATGATCACGCTTTCTTTATTCTACCTTGCCTCATGCTCCCTTGGGTTGGAAGTTTTATTTTACATTTTTATTTTTGAGATGGTTATACTTAAAATTTTTAACATACATGATTAATTTAAAATGTCATTCATAGCAGATCTGCATCACTTCAAAACTACGTGGGAACACTTAAGCCTCCAGCCATGTTGGAAGCTTAAGTGGTAGTGAAATTTCCCTCACATCATAAACAGCTAGAAACCTGGACAGCGTATATGAAATAACTCTTTTCAGAACCATATTGTGTTCCCTGAGAGAAAGAAAAGAAACAAAGTGAAAACAAGGAGGATCCTGGCTTTCTCCCTGGAGACATTTTATGTCCTGAAGCACAGGAGGGAGTGGTGATTTTGTTGGATTCAGGAGACACAGATGGGAGTAGTGGAAGCTGATGGAGCTGGAATCCAATGGGCAGAATACAGTAAAGGACAAAACCATAGATGGAAGAAGTTGCAGAAATGTGCACAGGGGTTCTCTTGAATGTTTTCCTGAATACTAAGCTACATAGAGGTAAGATGCCATGAGGACAGACAAAGAACAACTATTGGAGAGTTGTTGGTTGAATAATTTCCAGAGCTCACACAGACAGACTTGTGAGAATGTGAATTCCAACCAGAGTGGAGACCATGAGCCAATTCCTCAGTATATTTTTGTTTCATGAATGATGACTTCCAATGAAGTAGCCTCCATTTGCAGCTCTCATAATTACAACGGTTCTACTACCTCTCTTTTGTTCCTGTATACTGTTAATAAAATGGTGATCCTTGCAGAAAGGGCCAATTTCAAATACATCAACTTCCATTTCTGTTGCCATCTATATGTGATGGGTCCCAAGTCTTACATTCCTTCCACGTAGATTCTATTATCTTTCGAACATCTTCACTCAGAAGCATCTCAAATGGATGGAACTCATTAAATCATACAAGAATCAGTTAAATTAACTATCGTGCTATCATATGTAACTTACTAATTGTTTCATCTGTTTGTGCTTTATCTCTCTAGCTACATGGAAAATCTTAAAGGTCAAGTATCTGGGTTGCATCCTTGCAATGTCACTTCTTGTATACACTTGAGCAATGTTTGCATTCTCACTTATACACTGAGGATACTTCTTAGATTTGTTTGAGGACTAAAATTTATTTATTTATTTAAAATTTTTTAATGTTTATTTGTTTTAGAGAGAGAGAGAGAGAGAGAGTCAGAGTGTGAGGCAGAGAGAGAGGGAGACACAGAATCCGAAGCAGGCTCCAGGCTCTGAGCTATCAGCACAGAGCCCAACGCGGGGCTCAAACTCACGAACCTCAAGATCATGACCTGAGCCAAAGTCAGAGGCTTAACCGACTGAGCCACCCAAAGACCCAAAATTTAAATGAGCTCGTGTATGTTCAGTGCTTTGAAAACTGTAAAGGATTATGAAAATGTAGGATATTATTACATGCCTCCACTTCCCAATAGCACATCCCCTCCCATCCTTTTGCATTCCCTAAAACCCAGGAGAGAACTAGGCATAGAAAGGGTGTTCAATAAATGTGTGGGTATATGTGTATGAGCCACTTATAAATTGTATGATGAGACTGGAGGGATACTCTTTTAGTGTTGGTGGACCCAATTCCAACTCTGAGGGAGGGAATTCCCCTACCCATAACACCAAGTAGTTATCGAACACCAGCAGGCTGTATGAGAATTCAATTCAGTCCTGATGCTCTCTACCCAGAGATAGCATCAGATTCCACAGGTTAAGGGCTCAGTCCTACAAGACTGTCTTCCATCCCCACCTCACAAGCTAACACAAGCCCCAGGCCATTACCTGTGCTTCTGACCCATCAGCTGCGGATTGGAAGTTCTAATGATCTCCTCCTTAGGTTTGGTTCATTTGCTAGAGAGAGCAGAACGCAGGGAAGCATGTTTACCGTTTACTAAAGGATATGAATCAATAGCCAGATGGAAGAGATTCATAGGGTGAAGTATAGGAAAAAGGCGCAGGGCCTTCATGCCCTCTCAGAGTGCACCACTTTCCCAGCCTCCACCTGTTTACCAACCAGGAAGCTCCCAATCCCAGTCCTTTTGGGTTTTTATGGAGGCTTCATTACATAGTCATAATTGGCATTCAACCCTCAGCTCCTCTCCCCTCCCCACGGGTGGAGGTTAGGGGGTGGGACTGAATATTCCAACCCTCTAATCAGGTGGTTGGACCTCCTGGCAACTAACCCCCATCTCCCCCTCTCTTGGGTGAGGTACGAAAGTCACTTGTATTAACATAACAAAAGACACCTTAAGAGCCCTTATCACTGGAAATTCCAAGGATTTTAGGAACTGTGAGCTTTAGGAAGACCAAATACATGTGAGAAATATACTTTGATCATCTGAATGCCCACACATATATTATAAATTACACTATCACAGACAGTAAACCAAGAGAAAGAGGAACCATTCTACTGTCATCTGTACCACTAGCTTCCTCTGTGAGCTCAGGCAGTCTCCTCTCTTCTCGGCATTTGTTTTTTAACCCAGGTAATCTCTGAGAATCTTTTCTGTTCTGCTAGTCCTGCTTCACAGATTGAGGCCCCACATACTGCCTGTACAGCCAGATCAACATTCTCATTCCCTTGTGTGTTCTACTTTCTCTGTCCTCTCAGGTGAGGAACTGGAGTGTGACAGTGGGTTCTCCACTGAAATCTCCACAGCAGAAGGGAAGCAAATGTGTAATGTCCTTTGATGCCACATAATGGGCATTGGGTCTTTCAGTTCCTATTCCTCAGAGTGGACAGCTGAGGCACAGCCAGTTGGCTATTTTATAAGCTGGTCAACAAGTTTCTCAACTTAGGAAGTTGCTTTTCTCTTTCTTCTCTCAACAGAGAGGGGTTGGGACCTGCCCCAGGTGTGGGGTGCTCCCCATGTCTACCTTATGCACTAACCCCTCAAGACTCATATTTAGCTCCATCCAGTCTTGGCGTGTGCACCTAAATGGCCAGTGACCAACTTTCTGTCTGACTTCTGTTTGTACTCAAGGTGGAAATGAGGGTCCCACAGGCAAAAGGTCTTCCAATTCTGGGGCTGTTTCCAAAAATAAGGTTACTGTGATACTCCAGATCATTAGGACAGAGAAATCACAGTTGTTCACTGGCCTTCCATCTCCTGGTGGCCACTGGCCAGTAGACTGCAGGGCCCCTGAAGGCTGTGTGATGAAATGTGGTCCTCATGGTCCTCTCCAATATTTTTAGACTCACCATAAAATAAACTGCCTCAGGATGCCACTTCCCTCCAACACCTCCCAGGGCTTTCAGAGAGCACTGGGAGACTTACAGATGGCCCTTGAACTTTCCTCCCTCAATTGCTGTTTCCTAGCAGCTCTGCTTTGGAACTTTGCCTACGTGCTTCAAAAGTATCTTTCTCTGCTCTGGTTTTAAATGCAAAAGCTATAAAAATTTGCCAAACTTTTTTTTTTTTTTTCCATTTACAGGCAAAAAAAAATTTCATGTGTATAATTTCCCCTCCCCTCTCCTTTATCTCCTTTATCTCTACCATCTCTTTTTCTTCTCTCTTTCAACTATTACCTGAGCTCAGGGATCTGAAATTCTTTAAAGAAGGAATGGCAATCCTTTAAAGAGGAAAATTGATAGTGGGTGTGGGAGGGAAGATCACTGCATTTAGATCTTGGCCCCAGGATGCCAGCCTCCTAAGAAGCTTCGGTTCTTGGCTACTTGGTGTCCTGTACTGACATTGACCCACGTGGGTCTGCACCAAAACTTGGGACGCCACAATAATTTAAACCTGGCAGCAGCTTCTTTGCTGTTCTTCATGAGAAGAAACAGAATTCTGTTTCGGAATTTAGACCTAGAAATTTGAAATGCATGCATTTCTGGGTTAATGGCAGGCTAGAGGGGGTTTGGGCAGAAAGTGCGGGGAGTGACAGGTGTGCAGAGAAATGGAAATTAACTGGAGCTTCCTGAAACAGAATTGAATGTACAGAATTAGTCAAAGGACTGAGTGATCTGGTGTGGCTGACACCCTACAATGGTGGAAGGAGACAGTGAAGAATTAGTTTCCATAGGAGCACACTACCCAGCTGTTGGTTACCTTTGTGCATTGTGTTCTTCATTGGATAAGCAAATTGTAACCAGAAGGTGAGCCCTTTTGGAGAATCAGGTGGATCTATTGTTTACCTGTATCCTCCTAAGCTAGACAGAGGAAATGTACTTAGACTTTAACATTTGACACGCTCAATTCACTTCATGAAAAAATGTTTTGATCAAAGTTAAAAAGAGATTTCCTATTATAACCTTGTTCTATTCCCAGACTCAGAGAGCAAGGACCCAAACTCAGAGACTAATGACTTAATGGGCAGCTGTTTCTCCCCTCCCTGAACCTGATACATAGAGTTGTTTCATTGTTGTTGTTGTGTGTGTGTGTTTTTAATTAAAAAAAATTTTTTTTAATTTTAGAGACAGAGAGAGAGAGAGAGAGAGAGAGAGAGAGAGAGAATCTTAAGCAGGCTCCATGCTTGACACAGGGCCCAATGTCGGGCTCAATCTCATGACTCTGGGATTATGACCTGAGCAAAATCAAGAGTCCAACGATTAATCGACAGAGCCACTAGGTGCCCCTGGTGGTTGTTGTTTTAATCTACAACTCCTTGCAAAAAAATCTTGAAAATATTTCTAAATTAAGTTTCCAAAGCTAACTCCAGATGAAGTAGAAAACTTAAACAGGCATAGCATTGTAATCCATGTAAAATGTTTTTTAACAAACACCACCAACCTAAAAGGAAAGTGCCCATAGGCCCAGAGTTTTTTCAAGTGAATTCTTTCAAGCCCTCAAGAATAGATTTTCTAGGGGCACCTTGGTGGCTCAGTTAAGTATCCAACTCTTGATTTTGGCTCAGGTCATGATCTCATGGTTTGTGGATTGAGCCCCACATCAGGCTCCTTGCTGACAGTGCATAGCCTGCTTGGATTTGTATCTCTCTTTCTTTTCCCTTCCCCCTCTTACAATTCTCTCTCTCTACTCTCTCTATCAAAATAAATAAACTTAAAAAACAAAGAATAGATTTTCTAATATCCCATCTAAACTATTCCAAAAGATAAAAATGAAGTTGCTATACATTTTTAAAACCAGAAAACTTCAATACTAAAATAGAAAACAGAAAAAGAAAGCTATAGGTCAATCTTACTTGTGAATATCCACTCACGAACACCAAATATAATATTAGCTAATTACATTTAGCTACATGTTAAAGGAACTACATTCTACCACCAGGTTGACTTTATTCCAGAAACAAAAGGGTGTTTCCATGTAAGAAATCAATCAATAGAATACAATTTTTATTAGGTGAAATAAGTAAAGCCACATGGTCATTTCTTGAGATGTTGAAAAGGCATCGTCACAATATCTATTTCTATAACAATAAAAAATTCTTTTAGGAAACCTGAATAGTAGACAATTGTTAACATGATTTTATAAAACCTGAAAGCAACAATAATTAATATATTTCATAGTGAAAGCTAAAATAATACTTCTTAAATGCATAATGACTACTCTGTCTTCATTACTAAGACTTTTAAATCATAGCCAGATAGGGGAATCTAGTGTCTTCTTCCATGTACTTCATCAATGTTTTTGTTGTTGTTTTCATCTCTTTCTACTTTCATGAAAACTCTGAGCTGAATTGATGTTATTGCACTAAATGTAATAGATTAATTTGGGGAAGAATGGGAATATTTATGATATGATCTTCCTAAGAATGGATTGCTCTATTTTTCCATTTATTTAGGAAGCTTTATAATTTTCCCCACAAATTTCATAAACATGTACTGTTAGATCTATTCCTGAGTATTTTGTAATTTTATTGTGCTGTTTTATTTTATTTTAAACAATAACAGCAGAAGCTTTATTTTTTAAAAAAATGTTTATTTATTTTTGAAAGAGCACAAGCAAGAGAGGGTCACAGAGAGGGGGACAGAGGATCCAAAGTGGGCTCCATGCTGACAGCAGTGAACCCAGTGTGGGATTTGAACTCATGAACTGTGAGATCATGGCATGAGCCCAAGTCAGATGCTCAACCAACTAAGCCATGCAGGTGCCCCTATTGCTATTTTAAATGGGGAATTTTTTTCCTGTTACATTTAAAAAAATTTTTTTTTCAACGTTTATTTATTTTCGGGACAGAGAGAGACAGAGCATGAACGGGGGAGGGGCAGAGAGAGAGGGAGACACAGAATCGGAAACAGGCTCCAGGCTCTGAGCCATCAGCCCAGAGCCCGACGCGGGGCTCGAACTCACGGACCGCGAGATCGTGACCTGGCTGAAGTCGGACGCTTAACCGACTGCGCCACACAGGCGCCCCATTTCCTGTTACATTTTAATTAGACATTGTTAATTTATAAGACTATATGAGTCTGCTAGGGCTACCATAACAAAATACTACATACTGGGTAGCTTAAACAACAGAAATTTATATTATAGTTTTGGAAGTAGAAGTCCAAGTTCAGTGTGTTGTCATGCTTGATTTCTTCTGAGGCCTCTCTCCTTGCCTTGTAGATGGCCATCTTGCACTGTGTCCTCACATGGTCTCTGCTCTGTGCATGAATATCCCTGGTATTCTCTTTATGTGTGTTCCAACCTCTTCTTGTTACGACACCAATCATATTGGTGTAGGGCCTATAGTAACAGCCTCATTTTAACTTAATCACATCTTTAACGGCTCTGTCTCCAAACATAGTCACATTCTGGGTTGCTGGAAGTTAGGGCTTCATTGTATAAATATGGGGTATGGGGGGACACAATTCAATTATAGCAGTACTTTCTAGGAGCAGAGGAGAAGCTTTACACCTAATAACTATTATACAAACATGAGATCGGACCACAACAAAGACAATTATTTATTCCTGAATGTTAATCTTTCTTATTAAAACTAATAGTTTACTGGGGCGCCTGGGTGGCGCAGTCGGTTAAGCGTCCGACTTCAGCCAGGTCACGATCTCACGGTCTGTGAGTTCGAGCCCCGCGTCAGGCTCTGGGCTGATGGCTCGGAGCCTGGAGCCTGTTTCCGATTCTGTGTCTCCCTCTCTCTGCCCCTCCCCCGTTCATGCTCTGTCTCTCTCTGTCCCAAAAATAAATAAAAAACGTTGAAAAAAAATTTAAAAAAAAAAAAAAACAAAAAAAAAAAACTAATAGTTTATAATATATTAGCGTTTTAAAATGGACCATCACATTGTCTGGAAATAACATTTCTTCTCATCCTTTCCACTTACTATTCCTTATGTATAAACTTTTCTAGCCTTATTGCATTGGCTACACTTTCCAAGGGCAATGCAATGATGAATAGAGCCAGTGAATGTAATCATCCTGATATTTTCTTTGACTTAACAAGGGCACATCCAAAGTATCACATTAAATGTGTTCCCTGTGGTTTGGAATAGATTCTATTTAACAAGTTAATACAGTTACCTTCCTTTCCTAGTGTAACCAGCTTATTGAACAGGCTGGATTCAGCACTATGCTGGCAGAAATAAATTTTCTCTCCCCCCCTCCCAATCACTCTTGATTAATTTAGCTCTGATAATAGTTCTTTCCTGCTTGGGATGAAAGCATAGTCAGATTCCCTAGTTTTGCCAGTTGTCTCAGGTCATAAAATGTTCTCCAGCTACTTTAAGGTTATAAATGGTCAAGTCTAGTTTAATAATAAAACTCCAGACTTTAATCCAACATAAAATTCCCCTGCTGTACATGGGGTGCATCTCAGGCTGCAAGCTCCACAGTGAGAGAAAGAGGCTTGGATGTTTCCTCACTATTTCTTCACTATTCCTTTTCTCAGACTCACCACTGGTATTTGGGCCTTTCCAGGATTGGTCTAACATGGGAGGAAGAAGTTAGGAAGTCTTCCTTGACTGTCATTGCTATTCTCTGGATATGGTGGATGTTGAAAAGCTGACGTTCCTTTCCTGGAGTGCTTTCATAGCTCTTTGAAGTGACCCTCTCAGTGGGTTTCTTGCATTTAGATATTTTGAGTCAGGCAAAGTCTTTACCACCCAGTCTTTTATGAGTCTACCCTCAGGCTGCTGGTTTCCAGTGGTCCACTACTCACTAGGGATATCCTCACCTCTTCCATCAGCCCTTTCAGACAGGGTTCCTTTTCGGATGATCCAGACTTGTTTCCCTTCTGTGGGACTTTAAGATGGCCCATGAGATACACCCTCTCATTCCTATTCTCACCACATTGGGGAACAGGAGCTTATCCCATGAAGTATTATCTCTGCTACCTGAGGCACCTCAAGATACAGCTTCTTGCTTTTAGACTTCCCAAGGCAAACATCCATGATAGGTACCAGTCATAAATTCCCAAATCAAAGGACACATTCAGATTTTTCAGGTGCTCTCTTTTTTTTTTAAGATTTTATTTTTTTAAGTAATCTCTACACCCAACGTGGGGCTTGAACTTACAACCCTGAGATCAAGAATCTCATGTTCTACTGACTGAACCAGCCAGGTGCCCCTTCCAGGTGCTCTTTTGAAGGTCTTCGCATTTGGTTTGAGTGAAGATGAGCATCTTCTTCCTTTTCCCGATGCATGCATATCAGATTACATGGTACAACTGCCTGATTTTTCATCCTTCTCAAAAGGACAGAAAAGGAATTTGATCATCCCTTTTCCAAGTCTGTCAGTAGTGAATTGAGCAGGTTGCTTTTAGAATGTGAAATACTTAAAATTTATTTCTCTTTTCTAAGTTTTTGGGGCTTCAACCCTAATCCAGCGACAACAGGAAAGATCTAATATCACATTCTGTTATGCCAACATTTTTTCTGTTTAACATGAATGAATATTAAATTTTAAATGATTATCTTTATTTATTGAGATGATTATGTGATTTTTCTCTTTTAATTATTTAATGAGGTTATTTATATCTGTATATTTTCTAATGCTACACCATTCTTGTATTCCTGGGGAAAACTCTACTTGTTCATGTGTTAGTTTTGCATATTGCTGCATTTAACTAGTTAATATTTAATCCAGAACCATTATGATCATACTTATAAGTTAGATGGCCTATAATTTCTTTCTCTTGTACTATTCTTATCATATTTTTGTGTCATGGTTATACTAAGTTCAAAAAAGATCTTGAGGATATATCTTTCCTTGTCTATATTCTGAAACAATTTGTCTAATAACTATTCTTTTCTTGAATATTTTTGGTGGTCTTACAAAGTAGCCTCAGCTGTATGTCTCTATGGAAGAGGTATTTCTGACTACTGACTCAATTTCTCTTCAATTTTTTTTGATAGTTATCAGTCTATTGAAGTGTTATTGTTTCTTTAGTAAATTATTTTCATTCATATTTCTTCCAGAAAGTTGTCAATTTCATCTAAAATTTCAAATTAATGGTACAAAGTTATTCTCAGAAAATTCCAAGATTACTTATATCTCCCCTGAATCTCTACAAAATTAATATAATTCTTAATATAAATATTCTTAATATAATTATAAATATAATTATATAATATAATTTTTTATTCTATTTTGTTAGAAATGTGCCATTTTTATGCCTTCTAAAAATGAATGCATTTTCTCTTGTTGATCATTTCTGTTATACTGAATTTACTTTCTATTTGTTAAGTTCTTTTTATTTTTTTATTGTTTTTTATTTTATTTTATTTTATTTTTAATATATTTTGTAACTTAAAAAATATATATACATTTATTTATTTTTGAAAGAGAGAGAGAGAGAGTAAGGGAAGGACAGAGAGAGAGAGAGACACAGAATCTGAAGCAGGTTCCAGGCTCTGAGCTGTCAGCACAGAACCTAATGCCGGGCTCGAACCCACAAACCGTGAGATCATGACCTGAGCCGAAGTCAGATGCTTACCCGACTAAGCCACCCAGGCATCCCTCTGTTTGTTAAGTTCTTATTTTATTTTTTGTAAATTTCTGGTTTGTTTGAGTTTTCTGCTCTTCCTATTGCTTTTTTTTTGAGTACCTATAATTTTTATTTTCTTGTTTTTTAATAAATCATTTGAATGTATAAATTTCCTTCTAAGTACACCTTTATTGCAAACCACAAGTTTTGATAGGGTGTGCTTTTTAGTCACTTAGTTGTAAATATTTCATTATTTAGACCATTGTTTTCCACTTAAATCCATGAGTAATTCAGGAGTGTGTTTTTAATTTTAACACACATAAATTTTAAAATTATTTTTGTAAACTTCTGTTTAATGTTTATTTTTGAGAGAGAGAGAGAGAGAGAGAGAGACAGAGAGAGAGAGAGAGAAAGTAAGTGGTATGGGGCAGAGAGAGAGGGAGACACAGAATCTGAAGCAGGCTCCAGGCTCTGAGCTGTCAGCCCAGAGCCTGACGTGGGGCTTGAACTCACGAACTGTGAGGTCATCGTCTGAGCCGAAGTTGGATGCTTAACAGACTGAGCCACCCAGGTGTCCCTAAAATTATTTTTAAATGTCATTTTCAGATTGAACAGAATTATGTTTAGATAATGTGATCCTTTATGATCTCAAGTTTTTATTGTATTTTCAGTCTTTTAGGGTCAATATGTGGTCAATTTTTATAAATGTTTCAAGTATACATAAAAATAATGTCTATATTTGTTACTGTACAGGATTCTGTATGCAACTATAAGATCACAGTTTTAATTTTATTGTTCACATATTCTGTGTTCTCACTAATTTTGTATCCACTTGATTTGTCTGGATCTGAGAGAGATATATTAAAACAGCCATTTTGAATAGGTGATGAGTATTTAAGAGGGCACTTGTGATGAGCGCCGGGTGTTATATGTAAGTGATGAATTACTAAATTCTACTCTGAAACTAATATTACACTGTATGTTAACTAAATGGAATTTATATAAAAACTTGAAACAAACAAAAAATAAGACAGCCATTTTGAACAGTTTGGATAGTTTGACATTGATGTGCCTAAAAATGGGCTTCTTTGGGTTTATAATTTTTGATTTTCATTTAGCATCTTGTTTCTGCAAATTTCTGTCTGTCATCAAGTTTGTATGTTAGACTGTTTGATTCTATCTAAAAGATCCCTAAGGCCTTGTTCTTTTTAAATGTTTTTCTTTCTGTTCTTCACCTTGGATAATTTCTATTACTCTTTCTTCAAGCTTACTTATTTATATTTTTGCCATGTCTGTTCAGCCATTAAATTCATCTAGTGATTTTTTTTCAGAATTATGTTTTTCAGATATAGAATTTCCTCCTTTTTTGTTCCTATTTATATTCTATGATTTCTTATTTCTCTGCTGAGATTTTCATTCATGAAAATTTGCTCTTTTACTTCATGAGCATAATTACAATGACTTTAAAATCCTTGTTAGTTCTAACATCTGGTTTATCTCAGAATAGGACTCGACTGATTTTCTTTTGAGAATGTACTCCTTTTTCTTTTTCTTTGTGTGTTAGATTTTAAATATGATGCTTATATCTGAGTGGCATGCAACTTTGGAATTATGTGAAAGTAGGACATATTTAAAACTTCTGTCCTGGGCTCTTCTAAAGCTCTGCATTCCTGGGGAGATGGTACGAGAACATCGTAGGCTATTATTCTCTCTCCTCTAGGGAGACAACTCATGTCAATTACATATGCTTATCATGTGACTCTACTGTGTGTGTGTAGATATAACTTTTAAAAACCATTTGTGTGTTGCTATCATCGTTGAGGATTACATAGTACTTTCTAGCATTTACATCACAACCAACCTGAAGGTAAAATACATTTCCCAAATGTCAAAAAGTTGGCCTCAAAAGAACCCGAGAGACTATCTTTAAAATCATGATGTTCATATACAAAGGCAGATTTGCTTCCAGTTTTTGGAAATTCAGCTTATGACATTCAACTTCTAAATGTCAATTATGCATCAAAGGGGTGAAGCCAAAATCATTTTCACTTGCAGAGGATACTGCCAAATACTTACTGTCTTATCTAACTGAATAAAGAAAATAATGCACTCTTATCAATTTGCTGCTTTTGTGATTTTAGCTAGAGGATTACTTTGTGATACTTCAATATAGTACCTTGAGGTGACAAATTTTGGCAGAAGACACTATTTCTGTGTGAAAAAAAGTCTGTTCTCTTTCCTAGTACTTTCTTCTTTATACTGAAGTTGCTCCATTAGACTCTCTTATTTCCTTAGAAAAATATTGATAATTATCTAAGCTGGATGATGCCTATAGAGAATCCATTATACTAATTCTTTGTACTTTTGCCATGTTTGAAAATTTTCATAATATGAAGTTTAAAAAAAATGCTTATTTGTGGTTAAGAAATGGAAGATCCTATTAAAAATTCCAATGAATTTCTAGAGGGAAATGATTCTTAGTAAAATGGTCCAGAACGTAGCATTTTGGGCATAACTATGAGCTTTGGAGACTGCCAAATTTGGATTCTGATTTTGTGTCACTTTGGGAAAATTAATTAACCTCTCTGTTCCTTGGTTTCCCCCTTTTTCTTCCTCTTCCCCTTCCCTTTCATTTTCTTTTCCTCTCCTCTCTTTCTCATAGAAGTACCAAAGAGCCCTCAATAGTTACTGGATAAAGCACTAGATATGACATTAGATAGCCTGAGTTCAATTGTGACTCTAGTTTTGTCATTCTCAATACGTGAACTTGGCAGCTGAGGGCCAGTTTCCTATCTGTGTAAAGAAAGGCTTAGATTGAATGATGTCTGAATCTCTTCTCTGGAATACAGATGTTGAGTCTCTATGTGGGCGACCAACTTTCTTTCATATCTGGATTCAAAATGAAGCAAAAGAATCAAGAAAACAAATGGTGCAAAAGAATCAGTGGCTATAGAAACAAAACATCGCCTATAATAAAGACTAAGTGGAAAGATACGGTTTGGTGTGAGAAAGATCCTTTGGGTTTGCTAATGATTTACCCATCTAGTCACGGGTCACACTGGATCAGGGCATCCTCTCCATTTCTTTGATGAGCAGCAGAGAACACGTGCCATTTGACTGCATTCTGTCCAAAAAAGGTTAAGCAGAAGTATATGTGGGTCGGCCAGAAAGTCTTCATGACACAGAGCGATACACCCTTTTTCCTTCCTGCCTCTGCTCTCCTGGGATGAGCTTAGGATGTTTGGGGGTTTTGAAGGCATTTTATACTATAAAGCTTTTCATAATATCTTTTGATTATTCTTTTTAATAACCTGGGATCTGTAGTAATATCTCTCTTTTCATTTCTGACAGAGTATTTACATTTTCTCTTTTTTAGATCAATCTTGCTTGGATTTTTTTCAATTTTATCAATCTTTTCAAAAGACTCAATTTCTTGATTTGTTGATTTTCTTCATTGTTATTTTCTATTTCATTGATTTCTGCTCTTTATTATTATTAATTTAATTTTTAAAGTTTATTTCTTTTGAGAGAGAGAGAGTGTGTGCATGTGCAAGCAAGGGAGGGACAGAGAGAGGGAGAGAGAGAGAGAATCCCAAGCAGGGTCTGTGCCACCAGCACAGAATCTGATGCAGGGCTCAAACTCATGAACCACGAGATCATGACCTGAGCCAAAACCAAGAATCTGATGCTCAACCAAGTGAGCAACCCAGGCGCCCTGGGGTGATTAAACTTGTTCATCTTTTTCTCTTTAGAGGTGAAATTTTAGATCATTAATTATAAGCCCTTCTTCCTTTCTAATCCATGCATTAAAACTATAAATCTTTCTCCCATAAATTTGAATGTTATATTTTTAACATTATTGGGTCAAATTATTTCCTAATCTTCTTTGTGACTTCTTGCTCAACACATGGACTACTTAGAGTTGTGTTAATTATGTTCTAAACATTTGTGTGTTTTCTAGATTTTTTTTTGTTGTTATCAATTTCTAGTTTAATTTCAGTGTTAGAGAGCATACTGTGTATTTCCTGATGAGAATTGCATAGTTTAGAGAATGTCTACTTTGTAGTTCTTGAGCTCAGTGTTCTAAATGTAATTTAGGTTATATTGATTAATGATGTTTTTCATATCTTCTGTATCCTCACTGATTTTTGTGGACATATTCTGCCATTTACTTAGGTATGTTTGTATCTGAAATTATGATTGCAAATTTCTTTTTTTATTTTGGCAATTTTGTCTTGTATATTTTGAAGATGTGTATTAAATACATATATATTTAGAATAGTCATGTCTCTATCATAAATTGACTTGTTTTATCATTATGGAAAAAAAAACACTTGTAGCTCTATTAATGCTTCTTGCCTTTAAATAATTTCAGTCATCCCAGCTTTCTTTTGACTAGTGTCTGAAGAGAGCGTCTTTTCCCATTCTTTTATGTTCAATCCAGGTATATTCTTACATCTAAAGTATGTCTCCTATAAACAGTATATGGTTGTGGGGCTTTTAGATTTTTATTCAGTATGACAATATTGCCATTAAATTGGACTATTTAATAAGTTTACTTAAATTTTTAAAAAATATATTATTTATTTGAGAGAGAGAGAGAATATGTGGAGGAGGGGAAGACAGAGAGAGGGGGACAGAGGATCCAAAGCAGGCTTTGTGCTGACAGCAGAGAGCCTGATGCAGGGCTCAAAGCCATGAACCGTTAGATCATTACTTGAGCTGAGTCAGATGCCATCCAGGCACCCCTATACACATATTTTTAAAACCACAGAATGCTATAACAATTTTTTTGCAACGTTAAGAGTTGAGAGTCCTTTATTTCCCCCCCTCCCCAAGTGTAACCCTTCTGAAGCCTCTCACTGCTTCTTTACATTCTTTGCTGCCTTATAGGATCATTTTCCCTTTGCTGTAAGAGCTTTCTTTAAGGTCTTATACTGTGGGTCTACTGGCAGAAAGTTTTGTCGACTTCTGTCTGCCTGAAAATATCTGATTTCTCATTTACTTCTGAAGGTTTTTTCTGCTAAGTTGAATTATAGGTTGGCAGTCTTTTAGCTCTTTAAATATAATGTTTCACTGTCTGCTAACTTCCATAGGTTTTGCCCAAAGGTCTACTATAATTTGTATCATTGTTTCTTGAGGGTAATCTGTCTTTTTATCCTCCCCTTTGGTAGCCTTTATAATTTTCTCTGTGTCTTTGGTTTCCAACAGTTTCTTCTGTGGATTAATATCCTATATCAGTTATGTAAAATAATTGGCCATTATCCCTTTTGCTCTATCCCCAATCTCTTCTCTTTCGGGCATTCTAGCTACATGCACGCTAGACCATTTGGCTGTGTTCTATGCATCTCTCAAGCTTGATTCTGTTTTTTCTTTTTAATTCATTTTTCCTCTGTATTTAAATTTTGATAATTTCTATTGACCTGTATTTTAGTTTATTCTGTCCTCTCCTCAATCAGGTATGCTCTGAAGCTTTTCCAGTGAGATCAGATGATCATAATATGAGATGATCAGATGTAAACATGTTCCAAGTTTACAATGTCCATTTTGGTTCCCTTTATAGATTTTAATTCATGATCTATTGAAATTCTCTGATTTTATTTTATTTTTGTCAATCTTTTCTTCTAATTTATTTAGTGTATTTATAATAATTATTTTTCAAATCTATCTCTGCTAATTCCAACAAGTGAGTCATCCATGGGTCAGCTTCTGTTGTCTATTTTTCCCTTGATTATCAGTCACATTTTTATTTATCACATTTTTATCCTTCATATCTCTCAATTTTTAATTACATGTTGGACATATGCATGAAAGAACCATGGATACTGAGTTAATGTTATTTTTGTCTCAGAGAGGGCTTACCCATTCTTTGTTAGGAAGACAGAATGACGGACTGATTATTCTCATTCCTTTAATAATTGAACTCAGGCTGGGTTGGGGTTTTAATTAGAATCAATTCATTTTTCATTTCAAATTTCATGAGTGTTAGACATGCCAGAATTTATTTCAGGTGTCTCTCAGGATTTGGGAGTGTAAGCTTCAAGACCCAATAGGAAATCTTATTCTGCTTTTCCAGTGCAGCCCATCAGGCTTCCTCATTAGCCTAGCACTTAGTTTCATGGGGGAAAGTGGCTCTATGTTTGAAATTTAAAATCTCCAGATTCTAATTCACCCTTCCAGCCCATACAGGCGTGAGAAGCTCTGCTGGTTTCTCTTTTTATCCAGTAGAATTCTGCTGCCTATCAAGCATGATCTTCACCCCGTGCTCAGACTCAGTAAATTCCCCTAAGGTGGAAAACATCCCTCAATCTCTTCTCACCTAGGAAGCCCTCACTGGAATTGAATTTTTGTAAACCTCTTTGCTCTCACAGCTCTCCTGTGTCTTTTAAGAAGATTATTTTTGTAATTTATCAATTTTCATTGCTTTTATGAGGTGAGTAATGATCTATCACTACTTTCTACATGCTAACCTTAAAGTGCAGGACCCCTATCTTACATTTTAAAGTGACTCTGAGAATGGAAATCATATGATGAGCTTGGGGAATTTGTGTGTTAGGCAAAATCATTTCTCCCCAACCCCCAAACAATACTCATATCCTTGCAACCTGTGTAGAAATTACCTTACGTGGCAAAGGAGATTTTCCAGATGTGATTTAGTACCTTGAAAGAGGAATTATCCTAGATTATTTGAGTGAGTCCAGTATAATCACAAGGAAAAGGAAGGCAGCAGAGGCGATCAGAGTGGTGAGACATTAGAAGTAATCACCCCACCACTGCTGGCCTTGAAAATAGAGGAAGAGGGCCCTAAACTGAGAAATGCAGATGGCCTCTGGAAGCTGGAAAAGGCAAGGAAATGAAATCTTCCCTAGATCCTTCAGAAAGGAACACAGCCCTGCTAAAACCTTGGGATTTTATCCCAATGAAAGTTGGACTTCTTACTTATGGAACTATAAGATAATAATTGTATTGTTTTATGCCACTGAGTTTTTGGTAATTTGCTAAGGCAGCAATAGGAATCCATTACAGTAAGGTAGGAGTCCAGGACCAGGATGATAGTTTCCCTGGACTGCCTAGTGCTGATAATTTTTATAAGAGTGAGAAATAATCTTTCAGTCTTTTTGAGCCACTGGCATTTTAGGGCACCCTATGTCAAGCAACCAAACCTAATTCTCACTCAGCAGTGGCCTCCTTTTTAATCCATCCCCCCTGTATTACTGATTCCACAGTCCTCCTCTGAGTCTTATCATCTCCATTCAAACTTTCTCAAAAATTTTCCTCTCCATACATTGTCTCATACTATTTCAGTTTTGTCTCTTCAACTTATAACACTTCACCTGTTATTCGATTGTAACGTGACCTCCAACCTACCGAATAATTTACTTTCTCCCATCCACAGGTCTCTCCTTTCATTACTTCCCTTTCTGTAATGCTTAACTTCCACATACAAATGCCTTAATCATCTTCACAATATCCTGATTTTTTTGGCATTATTCTCTTTATTTATTCCTGCTGGCAAAGCCTCTACCACTGCTAAATTCAAACATCTCTGTTTGATCTGAGACTCCAGCTGGAGAAAAAGATCACAGCTTAACAGAGTGTGGTGTGTGTGGGGTGTGTGTGCGTGTGTGTGTGTTCCTTACTGTGGTCCGGATCTGCATATATATTTGCCACCTTGGCATCTACACGTTGGTGTCTTCAAGTACTCATACTCAAAATGCCCTAAATTGAGTTTGAAATCTTTATCCCACATACCTGCTCCTCTGCTACTGTTTCCTAGTTCAGTAAGTGGTACAACCGTCCATTTAGTTGTTTGTCTAGAAACCTGGGAGTTACCTTGATACCTTTCTTTTCCTCCATAACTCATCAATGTACCAAATGCTGTTGAGTCTACTTTCTAATTATATTCCACATGCATCCATGTATCTCCCTCCATAATGCAAACCCTTTAGCCAAGCTTCTCTCATCCTTTACCCATGTTTCTGAATAATCTACTAATTCATATCTCTGTGTCTATTAGTTCCACCCAATGGCAACCACGCTTACCAAGAAGCCTGGTTGTTTTCTTTGACTTCATATTACAAATAATAATAACAATAACAATAATAATAATTATTATTTATTATTAATAAATGAAAATAAATAATAAAATGAAATAAATGAAATAAAAATGAAATAATAAATAATAATAAAATGAAAACCATATAGAGGTACTTAGGTGTATATGTGTGTGTTACTTTGAAATGGTTCAGAAAAAAAATTGCAAGCATCATGACATTTTGTCTCTAAATACTTCAGCACACATGACCAGAAAAATACGAACATGCTCCTACATAACCAAACCCTATTTCTATACCTAATAAAATTAAAAAATAATACTGTACCATAATTTAGTAACTAATCTATAGTAAAATTTCCTATATCGTCTCTAAATTTCTTTTATCGCCATTCCTGATGAAGCCAGGTACAAATCAAGTATCACTCTTTGCATTGATTATGAGTCTTTCTAAAGACTCAATATTGAGGATTTCTTTTAAAAACCTCTCCCATCCCTAACCCCACATATACCTTGTTTGTAACATTGAATTTCTAGAGAAAATACGCCAGTTGTATAGTGTAATGTTCCATGCTCTAGACTTGCCTCTTTCCTCATGTTGATTAGGGAATTTTTTTTTTAAAGCAAATTTGATCCCCAACACTCTTGCTTCAGCAGTTCCCATTTGCACTTAAAACAAAGTCCACAAAACTTGGTGAAATTAGCAGAAGCCATGGTGACCTGGCCTGGCCTCCCCACCCCCACACCCCCTACTTCATGTGCTCTACTCTCTTCCTATTTATTCTTTTTCAAGCCCTCTGGCCTCCTCTCTGTTTTGCAAATACGCTTATCTCTTTCCACTCTCAGGACACCTGGCATCATTTCACTGGGAAGCTCTTTTACCCCCACTTGCCTGCTTGGATCCTATTCATACTTCAGGTCCCAAACTGAGCAGATGTCTTCAGACAAGTCCTTTTTGACACACCAAACTGAGCTATACCTCCCTTTGTGTATGTTCTCAAAGGTCTCAAAAGTTTCCCTCCAAGGCACTTGGCACAGTTTCATTTAATTAGTTGTTACCAATGATTTCACATCTATCTCCCTTACTGGACTAAATTCTGTGAGAATAGGGGCCATTCCTTTCTTGTTACCTTTGTTATCCCCAACTCTCATCACAGAGTCTAGCTCATAGTAGCTAATCAAAAATTTGAGCAGAGGGCATCTGTGTGGCTTAGTCGGTTAAGTGTCCAACTTTGGCTCAGGTCACGATCTCATGGTTCATGAGTTCAAGTCCCTCATTGGGCTCCACACTGATAGTGCAGCCTGCTTGGGATTCTCACTCTCTTGTCTCTGTGCCCCTCCCCTTCCTGTGCTTTCTCTCTCCCTCAAAATAAATTAAAAACCTTAAGATTTTTTTGAGGAAGAAACCTCAAATATGCTGAAATTACTTTGTCTGTAAGATGTGAATAATAATAATGCTTGTCCTACAGGCTTTTAAGAAGTAAACAAGAATAAACCCTATAAAGCCTCTAACATAAAACCTAGAAAATAGAAAGAAACCAGGAAATGCAAATTCATGGAATCAAAAATGCCATTTTTTAGAGTTACCAAAGGTTGCATATGTAGAGATCATGTGCCATTTGTTTATGAAAAATTTATAATTTAATAGAATGTTCACAATCTTCTTTAAAATGTTTTTTAGGTTTCTTTATTTATTTTGAGAGAGAGAGAAAGACAGAGAGAGTGCACACGAACATGGGCCTGAACTCATGAACCATGAGCGCATGACCTGAGCCGAAACCAAGAGTGGGACTCTTAACTGACTGAGCCATTCAGGCGCCTCGACAATCTTTTAAACAGAGTAGCTGTTCAACTAAAATGAGTATTTCAATTTCTCTTGTTTGATGAACTCAGTTGTCATACAATCCTTCTTTAGTCAGGATTCCAGAAGAAAAACCTGTCATTTGTGTTAGGGGAATAAGATAGAGACAAGAAAGTAGGAAATGGTTTGCTATTGCATAGTTTAATTAATTTGTGTATTTATTTGATTGCCAGGATTATGATATTCATGGCAATTCATCAATGAATGTATTCATTAGTTATTTTGACATGCACTTGCCTTATCTCTTGGAGAAAAATAACACATTTCAAACTTAATTTTGCACTGTGTCAAAATCTCTTTTAAAGTTGAGTGCTCAGGGATAAATTAGCGCCTTCTGAAGACAGACATGCTGGATTGCACACCGTTGCTTCCCTTGATTTCCCTCTCTTCAGATTGGAGAATTCTGTAGGTAGCCTGATGGCGTTGCTTGGCACCAGGGTACAGAATCCCAAGCACATGGAACAGTTAAAAACCAACTCCCATTAATGATTTCATTGCCTCAACTCCATTTGTAATATAAATCCTTCAGAGGTGCTTTCTATTCTTAGAAGAAAAGTCACACGCAGGAGGGTGCGTCACCTTCGCAATCAGCACCCCTTTTAGCTCCTAATGTGGAACATATGGTGGTTGAAGAGGTTACAGAGTTACAGAAATGTCATTACAGAATTTCTCTATGTTCACATGTATCATCTGTCACGTAATTGTTTGTTTTACAGCCCATACCTATAATGGGCTAAGTGGGGACTATTTATATCAGTTAACAATGAGTGCCTTTAATTAGTATTTCATGCAACTGGAACATGTTAAGAAAGCTGACACAAATCTGGCTGGGTTGGGAGATTCCATGTGAATTTCATTATGGAATTGCTAAGATACTTCAGTTGCACAGGTACCAAGGTTTCTTCAGCTGCCATAAATGCTCTGGAGGTTCAGCATGTATGAAAATGACAAACCACCACATTGGGTCTCACTCAGTTGATGGACATGTGGAACTTGTCCACTTTGTACCCAAACCCCAAATTCCTCATGATAGCCCATGCAAGGGCCTGCACAGGCATGCAGATAACATGTTACAGAGCCCATGCAAACCTTGGGAAAGAATGGCTGAAAAAGAAAGAATGAGCAAAGCCTTTGTGGTACAAGTGCTTAGTGTTAAGTGAGAGGTTGGCAGTTGGATAAAGTATTTTTGTTAACCATTTGCAAATGGCTTCATCTTCCCTATTCTCATTTTTAGACATTTTCATTGATTCAAAGACACTTCATCAACATCCTGGATGCACTAAAGCAAAACTGGGTTTAGTAGACAATGAAGACATAGTTACATGTCTAGACCTATAAGAAAGCGTCTCCAATTAAAATATTGAAGATAGCCATGTCAGCAAGCCTTCCTTTAATTCCTTTGAAAAGGAATCCCCATATACACCTACAATAGAGGTTGGCGGGCCATTCTAAACAAACTCTGAGCAACTCCCTGTGATGTGCCCTCTCTCCCTTTTAGGATTTTGTGAGGTATGCACAGTGTATTCAATCTGTCATCTTGGTTTACAGAACTAGACAACATTTTCACATGTTGATCTCAACTTCAGAAAGAATGCTAATTGTTTTGTCAAATGAAAATGAATTTTTAAACAGTGAAGTTATACACACACACACACACACACACACACATATGATTTATGAGTTGGTGGGAAACGATCCTGTTTTTTTGACAATGTGGTCAGTGTTACTCACAGAAGTTAGTAATATGCTTTACAGTGTTTTCTGTGAAACCTTTAAAGTACTGTTTGTGGCAATTTATGGACGTTTTCTTGTGGATATATCTTGCCATCTGAGGCTGCTTATGTAGGCCAGGGTGTCTTTGCTTGGTAAATATACCCAGACTACCGAATATCTCCATCATAGAAAATCCTGGAATCTGAACCACTAGAAAATTACTGGCAGGTCTCTGCTTCCGGTTAACTATGTTAACCCAAAGTGCACATATTAGGACAGTGGTTGCTAGTGAACTTGTATCACCCTGCCTGACAACAAACTCCAGGAGGCCTTGTTAATTACCGTCCTCCTCTGTTTCATTCCCTGGGATAGTAAGGGGGAAAACACCTAGTGCACGTGTTCTCACCACATCTTTGGCCGTGACTGTCTTCTTGAAAGTATTTTGCTATGGATTTAATTCATTCTCAGAGAAAGCCATCAGCTTCTCTATCTGTGTCAATCGCTAGATCTCTGTATGAAACTGTATCTACTCCCACATCTATCTACTAGATTGACATCACTCTGGATCTTAATGGTCTCACATAAGAACAGTTGATTGTGAATTTTTAATACAATCAGCAACTTTTTTTTTCTGAAGCCTTATCCTAATTATGTTTGCTATTGCATTTAAATGATGGTTATTATCTTTCAATGTTCTGCATTTATATAGGATGTGATTCTTATATTTCTTTTTTTATGTAAGTGGTATCCATAATAACTTTTACACTATTCATTTCCATTGAAGTCAGATATGGATATGACTTTCCTTTACTTGTGTATTTTCCTAATGTCTTTAGCATTTAACACAAATGCTTTGTTTTCTCTACAGAGTCATATTAAAAGTTTAAGTCGACTTTGAGGTTTTATTAAGGGGATTTATGATATCTTGCTGCCTTTAAGTCAAGTTAGATAATATAGAACAAAACAAAATAAAAATATTTCACATACAGAATACATCCAAGGCCTGAATTGAGCTTTTGGGGCTCTGATGTCATTTTAAGTCCCCCGCTTCCCTTGAGAGCTCCTCCAGGGTCCATATATTCTCACTGGAAACAAAGCCTGGGGTTGCAGCCTGCATAGGATGTTATCTGAGTTTTATTGGGTTTCTGGGGACGTCAAATAAATACCACCATCAAACTTGCTGACTGGATGCATGCAAAACGATCCAGTGAGGGGAAATAAGCAGGTAATACCATCTCTGAGCTGGGAGTTCCTGTTCTGGTGGAGGAGAGTCCCTTAGTGGGCAAATGGACCCTGGGTTAGCATAGGAGAGGGCTGCAGAAATGGGGGTCCACCCAGGAAACAGACCCAACCCACTAACCTGAATGGATTATGGGAAATGGCAAGGGGGATGAGATATACGGGGGGCTGTGGCTCAGGATGGTAATGAAGGTCGCCAAGGAATGAGCTCTGCTGCTACAGTTGATATGATCTTCCAACAAATGGGGTCCATTTGCATCAAGATGGAATCTTTGCTATATGCTGACCCAACCCAATGGGAAAAATTGTCAGGATGTTTTTTGGGAAACCTTAGGCAAACTAGAGGATAATGGTGCCATGAAAAGTCTCTTAGCAACTATTTGTTTGAGTTTTACTCCATTACTAGGTTCTCACCAAACAAAATATTCTAGGCAAATGCTGATCAAGATAAAAATATGTGCTGGGGCACCTGGGTGGCTCAGACAGTTAAGCGTCTGACTTCATTTTGGCTCCGGTCATGATCTCATGGTTTGTGAGTTCCAGCCCCACGTTGGGCTCTGCACCGCTTCAGATTCTCTCTCTCTCCCTCTCTCTCTGCCCCTCCCTCACTTGCAGTTATTCTCTTTCTCTGTCTCTCCCTCTTTCAAGATAAATAAGTAAACTTTAAAAAAAGATAAAATATATGCCTACAAAGAATTAAAAATAACTATGATGGCACATGGAATAACAGAGTACCTTCTATCTAATGTATCATCTGTATTAATAAAATTCAAACACTTTTAATTCTGAAATTACTGAGAGCTGGATAATGGACAAGTTTGTTTTCCAGGTAAGGCACGAAGAGATTAGAATATGGCTAATCTCTTCATACTATCTTATTGAATAAGAAAATTGAACCATTCTAACTTGTTTCTTTTGCATGCATTTCTAAATGTGCATACATGTCAACTAGATCCAATTGGAAGGAAGAGAGTATGGTAGATACCAATAAAATCCTTTGCCAGAAATAGTCACTAGAAATACAGTAGCTTATAAATTAAATATGCTTAAAGTAGCAGAAAACTATGGCAACCAGTGTATTATATGAGGTTGTATGATTAAATCAAAATGTGTGGATTCAATTATAATTGCAGATGTAGGAGCGGGTACATTGGCAGACAGACTTACCAAGTTCAGCTTGCAAAATAAAGTAACAAAAGCTGGAACCACACCATGAAAAGAATGTCTTTCTAATAGCATGCTGCCCCAGGAGAATAGTTATTGGGAGGTGGAGAGGGACTAGAACAAACCAGAATATGATTAGATATGATGTTTGGATGAATCTATGTATAGTTACAGGAGTGCATAACAAATATTTGAAATACCAAGTATAGCAATGTCAATAAGGAACGCCCTGCAGGTTAGTTATTCAGGTGCTGACTTAAGACAGCAAAGCTCACCACTGTCTTTGCCACTCAGCTGGAATAATTTGTGACACTCCTGTGAGTGCCACATAGAGGGATATGTGTGTGCCCACACTGATAAATGTCTTCCTTGATGGTATGCCCTGTTTGGGCTGGTAAAACCAGCAACCAGTTTGGGTTACCAAAAGACTGGTTTGCTTAATTGAAACCTGAGTGCCCAATTAAGTTAAGTGGTATATTAATGTAGCGCCACTGAAAAGACAAAAGGCTTAAAAAAATTAAGTTACTTCCACAAGTTCACCCAGCATCAGGGCCCAAATCCAGGTCTATCAGAGTCTGGAGTCCAGGCTCTTTCCTCCTCTCTGCTGCTTCCCAGAAGGCATCGCTTCCCAGATAGTCCATCAACCATAGAACTATAGAAAAAAATGTAAATGAAGAATGTGGTAGACAAAATAATGGCACCCAAAGACATTCACATTCTAATTCCTAGAACCTGTAAATATGTTTCTTACATGATAAAAGAGACTTCACAGATATGATTAAATTAATCATCTTGAGGGGTGCCTGGGTGGTTCAGTAGGTTGAGTGTCTGACTCTTGATCTCGACTCAGGTCATGATCCCAGGGTTGTGGGATGGAGCCCTACATTGGGTTCCATGCTGAGCACAGAGCCTGCTTAAGATTCTCACTCTTTTCCCCTGCCCTTCTCCCTGGCTAGTGTGTGCGCTCTCTCTCTCTAAAATAAAAAAATAAATAAATAAAATTTAAAAAAATAAATAAAAAATTAAGCATCCTCTTATGAAGGAATTATACTGGCTTATCTGGGCAGGCCCAAGGCACAAGTGTTCTTATAACAGGGAGGCAAAAACTTCAAAGTCAGAAGATGAAGATGTGAAGTCTGAACCAAAGGTTGGAGTGATGGCTTTGAAGAAAGTAGAAGGGGCTGTGAGTTGAGGAATACAGCTGGCCTATAGAATCTGAAAAAGGGAAGGAAGTGTTTCTCTCATAGAACCTGCAGAAGGAATGCAGCCTTACTGGCACCTTGAACTTCGCTTAATGAGCCCCATGTTGAATTTCCAACCTGTATATAGAAGACAAGAATATTTGCATGGCTTTAAACCCCTAAATTTATGGTGGTTACACCAGCAATAGGAAGCTAATACAGGAAAACCTCATTGAAATTAAAATGTAAAAGAGTTCCATAGAAAAAAATCCCAGGCCAAATTTATGCAAATGAAATTCTAATGGTGATGCACTGAGAAAAATATTCTTGGACTTCCTATCCTCTGAGAAGCAGGTCAGATTGCATAGAATCAGAAAAGATCATTACTTACCTTCACCACATGTACCTTCCTCTGGACGGTAGGGATTGATCTGATCAGAGCAAGTAAACCAGTGCTGAGTCAGCAAATGCCAGGCCTGTGCCCTAACCTGGATCTGTCCCTCAATCAATTCCTCTTTCTTCACATGGACTCAGTGATGGTAATTAGCATGACTAATGGGGGTGGGGTAGGGTAGATCTCAGAACATTGTGTTCTGAGATGCTTTGTTATGTACAGAAATCAATAAATTTCACATGTGCAAATAATAACCATCTAGAAGATGTAATGAAAGAGAAAACCTATTTATCATAGCAATGGAAAATGAAATACTTTAGGAATAAATTTAGGAAGAAGTGTTCAAATCCTGTATGGGAAAAAAAAAAACTATACTCATTCTTGAACGATACAAAAGTAGACTTGAATAAATGGAAAGGTACTGCTCGTTTTTGCTTGGACATCTCAACATCATCAAGATGTCAGTTCTCTATAAATTAATTTGTAAAATAGATTTAATCACAATAAGGCTTCCTTAGAACTGGACAAGGTGATTACCAAAGTTTGTGTGGAAAACTAGGCCTGTAGGAATAAGTAGGAAAGCACTGAAAAGAAAGGGTCATGAGAAGGGACTAGCCCTCCAGATAGCTAAACATATCCCAAAACCTGATACTTAAAACTGCAATAGTTAGGTGTGGAAATAGACAGAAAAACCTGTGGCAAGAATAGGAAGTCCAGAAACAAGTGAAACCAGGTATGATAACGGTGGTTCCCAGGATCACTGGGGCAAAGATAAGCTTTTTATATCATTATGTTGGGGGAAACTGGACAGTCATTTGTAAAAAGATAAAACTAGGTCCATTTCTCACAATATACACAGGAACAAGTTCCAAAAGAATAAAAAATGTAAGTGTAAATAAAAAAGAAACTTTACAAGTACAGACAAAAAACATAGGTGGATTCCTCTATAATTTGGGTGTAGGGTTTCTATGAGGTTCTTTTGTTTCTTCTATTACTTTTGAGATTCCTGTTATCTGTTTTATGAAGCTTCTCTTATATGCCATATGTTTGGATTTAGTTTTTGTGACATAATCCATGAAACGTTTACTAGATCAGTTTGTTATATTTACATGTGTTAGTATAACTAATATTATATACATACATATACATATTTTGTCTTAATTCTGTCATCTTATGTTTTTAGTTTTTAATGCTTCCTTGAAATCCATTACCTAAGCTGACTGTGGCATAAATTCAGTTCTGTTTTTCTTTGCAAATAGTGTGACTGTCAATCAATAGACTCAGTAGTTCCTTAATCCCTTGAATGTTTTCTTTATTAGGACTTCAGTATATATTGGGTTTTTTTGTTTTGTTTTGTGGGTTTTGTTTATTTTTTTTAATGTTTATTTAAAAAAATTTTTTTAACGTTTATTTACTATTGAGAGACAGAAAGACAGAGAGCGTGAGCAGGGGAGGGGTAGAAAGAGGAGGAGACACAGAATCTGATACAGACTCCAGGCTCTGAGCTGTCAGCACAGAGCCCGATGTGGGGATCAAACCCATGGGCCATGAGATCATGACCTGAGCCGAAGTCAGACGCTTAACCGACTGAGCCATCCAGGTGCCCCAGTGTATATTGTTTTACTTACAGTGTTCTCCATTTCAGAGACACCAGTCACCCTTAGTTTAGGTTGCATCTCCCCTTTTCTGATCGCTTTTAGGTTGTAATATTCTCTCCCTCCATATTCTCTGGGATTATTTTAAATTCTTCCTACATATCAGAAATTCACTTTGAAGTAGTCACCTCTGTCACAACATATTTCTTTTTTTTTAAAGTTTATTTATTTATTTTGATGGTGGCATGTGGGGGGCAGAGAGAAAGAGAGGGAGAGAGGATCATGGGCAGGCTCCATGCTGTCAGCACAGAGCCTGATGTGGGCCTTGAACTCACAAACCATGAGATCATGCAACTGAGCCACCCAGGTGCCCCTGTTACAACCTAATTAAATCTAATTAATTATATTTTCTATGTCACAGAAATCAAAATAAATCCTATATCACAGGAAATACATATCACAGATATATATCTCTATATTTTTATCTACATATGTGTCTATATATCTTTGATATAGAAAATATAATTAATTAGTGTTAAGTGGTGTTTGGTCGTTGGTTTGTTTTCTTGACTCTAAAAACTCCCTTTTCATTTTATTTTTGTTTGAACATCTATCTCATCTCTGAAGTCATCTGGATTAGATCCTTCGTCTTTCTTTGGCATGTGGTGCCCCTTTGTCTCTCATATTATCATCAACCTCATCATCTTCTCTTTTTGTAACATATTTTCAAGCTCTCCCTGGCCTTTTTCATGCCTAAGGGGAGCAGCTCTGTCTAGCATTCTTTTCTTTGTATTGATACAATGTGGGTAAATTCTTTTTTTTTTTTTTTTTTTGGTGTTTATTTAGTTTTGAGACAGAGACAGAGCATGAGTGAGGGAGGGGCAGAGAGAGAGGGAGACACAGAATCCCAAGCAGGGTCCAGGCTCTAAGCTGTCAGCACAGAGCCCAATCCAGGGCTCAAATTCATCAACAGCGAGATCATGACCTGAGTGAAGTTGGACACTCAGCTGACTGAGCCACCCAGGTGCCCCTAATGTGGGTAAATTCTTTTCAAGTCCTGTCTGAGAATTGTCTTTCCCTCGAAAGGTGAAGTTCAGGTGGGTTTTTCTGTAACCTAAAGACCAGAGAAGGGAGAAGAGGGGTCAGCAGTTTGAGAAAACCCTCAGCCAGCATTACGTGTGGCCTTGGTTTGCAGTTGGATTCTATCCTGTCACCTTGGGTTTTGTGAAACCATGTTTCCCACCAAATCCCACAGATAATTTTGTATAGAAACAGCCTCACGGCATTGTTTTATCCATTAAGCTTCTCAGTCAGTGCTCCTTGTAAAGGGTGGAAACAGGGAATTATTACTTCTATCCAAAAGACAAACAGAAAACTGAAAGATCAGAAACAAGGATTTGTTAATGGATGTCATTAAAATGTCACATTATGCCAAATGTTTTCATTGTTAAGTTTGATATTAGTAAAAAGAAAAGAAAAAAGAAAAGAAAGTTCACTATACTTGAAGGGAACTGCACGCTCAACTTTCTCATTTTGTTTTTTTTTTTTTTTTTTTTATTTTATTTTTTTTTTAATTTTTTTTTAACGTTTATTTATTTTTGGCACAGAGAGAGACAGAGCATGAACGGGGGAGGGGCAGAGAGAGAGGGAGACACAGAATCGGAAACAGGCTCCAGGCTCTGAGCCATCAGCCCAGAGCCTGACGCGGGGCTCGAACTCCCGGACCTCGAGATCGTGACCTGGCTGAAGTCGGACGCTTAACCGACTGTGCCACCCAGGCGCCCCATCAACTTTCTCATTTTGTAAGGATTCTTGAGCTTGCATGATAATTATGAATCAGTCATTACAATTTTTAAATGGAATAAAGTACTTGAAACAAAAATAGTTCTAAAAGCAAAAAGGTGAAAGAATTTCCCAAAAGAATGTATGGGCAAAATTTATGTTTAATGGGGGATGCGGGTGAATTTTAACACATTTGTTATCCTGGAGTGGAGATTCCAAAGATAAGAGGGTCTCTGAGCTGCAGGCATCATAAATGTCCCACCCAGTATTCTTGGGTTGCAGGTACTTTCTCTGTTTGGTCAAAAGACCCTGGATCCTCTGCTTCAGTCAGGAAGTTATGTGGTGTCATTCCCTTACCCAGCTTCTCCTTTCTGATGCCAGCAGCCATTTCTACATTGTCCCAAGCAAGCCAGGGAAAAGAAATGGCAAATATGTTGTACTTAGGGTGGCCCTGAATCTTTTGAAAGCCTGTCCTGTAGTTTTAACACATTATGGGTCCTGTCTCCCTGTGGGAACTAGGACTTAATTGTGTTTGTTTGTTTGGTTGCTTGCTATTTATTTACTTATTTATTTATTTATTTATTTATTTATTTATTTATTTATTTATTTTTGAGAGAGAAAGAGAGAGAATGGGAGCATGAACGGGGGCATGTGGGGGCACAGAGAGAAGGAGACAGAATCGGAGCAGGCTCCAGGCTCTGAGCTGTCAGCACAGCTCAAACTCAGGAACCATGAGATCATGACCTGAGCCAAAGTCAGAGGCTTAACCAACTGAGCCACCCAGGTTCCCCAGGAATTAATTGTTTTAATCTTTAAGCAGCCAAGGCACCGTAATATGACTCCAGTGCCTGCCATTTATAGGCACCACCCCAGGCAGCAAGAATTGAAGAAGGACCTCGGAGTGAAATCTGTGCTTTTGCCACACTTTTTGCATGCTGGGCAAGAGGACACTCCACGTGGGCTCTCTTTTCCTGTTCTGGCAGGATAGCGGAGCGTGGTGCCTGGGGCTTCCAGAGGCAGAGGTGGCAGGGGTCCTGGCGACAGCGTCTGTGGTGCAGGGCCCGCGGGGGCGGGGGTGAGGGGGGATGTCCCGCAGCACCTGCACGCGGAGATAAGGAGATCCCGCTTGCAAGCGGTTCAGCGATGTGCACGGGTGTTGTTCCAGACTGCCTAGCAGCCAGTTTCATTCTCCGGCTGGCTTCCCTACAGCTGCTGTGGGTTTCCTTTAGGAAAAAAACTTCCTCCTTAAACGGGCTCAGAGACTGGCTGCACTCAGATTTGGGCGCCTGCGATAAGGGTCCATCACGTGAGGGGGACCAGGTCCTCCTGGTTCTCAGCGTGCTGCCTTCCCTACCTGCTGCAGCCTATTTCTCTTCCCTTTATTTTCTCCGGTTGCCATTACTCTTCATTGCTCTAGACAATTGGCTTAGGCTAGGGCTGTCAGATTTACAAAATAAAAATACAGGCTGCACCACAGATCGTGTGACTCGATTACAGGAAATGTCCAGGTGGACGAGTGATTACAGAATGTAGATTCGTGTTTGCCTAGGGCTGGGGGTGAGCATGTGAATGGGTCCTCGCTTACCTTCCAGCGATGAAAATGTTCTAAACAGAAGTTGTGGTGATCGTTGCACAGCTCTGCAAATGTATTAGAAACCATTAAATAGTATACTTTAACTGGGTGAATTCTTGTATATGAATTATTACTCAATAAAGACATCAAAAAATTAAGAACCTAGTTAAATGGGAGTTTCAGATAAACAAGAAATAATTTTTAGTACATATAATATTTGGACTATGCTAAAAATTATTTCTTGTTTCTCTGAAACTCCCATTTAATAGGGTGTCCTGTATTTTCTCTGGAAAACCTACTCTAGATAGGTAGTTAGGTGTCCTTGCCTTCCTATCCCACTTCACTTCAAGTAAGGATTACCAGAATGCAAGCCCCAGAACCTGTTTTATTTATTATTTTTATTTTTTAAGTTCGGGCTTTTAGCTGCACCAAACAAAATCATGTGGACTCTGGAAACTTGTGTCTTATTATTTCAGTGGCCACCAGTCTTTCCTTTCTATGGCTGTTGTTTTAATTCCCTGAGGATCTGGTTTAACCATACTCATGGGGTTTTTTTGCACAACCTCTTTCCACCTTCCTCAGTATTAGTGTTTGTAGGGCTGAAAAAATCCCCAAGCTCTTTATCTAATGTATCTCTTATATATCACTAATATAACTGATTGGAGAAATGTGGTTTTGTTCACTGGTCTAATTGTTCTCCCTATCACTTTTATCTAAACTACACAGTCTTGTGTAGTTTGCTGGCATAGTTCATAATCTTGGGCCTTCTTTGCCAAAGGGCCACCCTCTGCCACATGGTGGAAGGTGAGCTGATCGCTTGCACCCTGCAGAAACTGACCCCCCAAATAGAGAGATATCAACAATATTTTATCTTTCAAACTCACTAATCAGATAACTCACCTCTTGACGGTGGGAAGGGTTGAGTTCAGGACTGTGCAGAGAGATATCAACAATATTTTATCTTTCAAACTCACTAATCAGATAACTCACCTCTTGACGGTAGGAAGGGTTGAGTTCAGGACTGTGCAGAGGGCCCCCCAGATTACTGTCATGAACATTGTTTCATGTGAAAACATAAAGCTAGAGAAATAGAGATTTTTCTTTTCTTTTTTTTTAATGTTTATTTATTTTGAGAGAGAGAGAGAGCGAGAGAGAGAGAGAGAGAGAGAGAGAGAGAGAGAGAGCATGTGCCAGTAGAGGAGGGGCAAAGAGAGGAAGACACAGAACCCAAAGCAGGCTCCAGGCTCCGGGCTGTCAGCACAGAGCCTGACACACGGGTCGAACCCACAAACCGCCAGATCATGACCTGAGCTGAAGTCGGATGCTCAACTGACTGAGCCACCCAGGCGCCCCAAGAAATAGAGATTTTCTTGGAATTATAGGGACAAAAGGGGCTAAAATAAATCCAGAGAAAGATATATACTAGGAGCCCATTTTTGTACATATGTGTAAATACATAAATCTTTGAAACTAGAGGAATTTCTGCTAGGTTGCCTTTAGGGAAATTGGGGGGAGGGTATGGCATTGCAGAATATTAGTTTTGAATTAAAAAAAAAAACAAGGATAAGGGAAACTTTTAATGATTTTTAATTTGAGAAGGTGTAAATGTGGGTTTCTTTTTAATATTTTATAAAATAGATTCTTGTACAATGAAGTATCCTTTCCCAGCAGTGCCAAACATCCATGTTCTTGCTTCTCTTCCCGTTCCAGTTTGTGGCCTCAGAGGTGCTTACAGGCTAGTGCCATTGGCCTCAGTTGGTCTGTCTCTTAGGCATGCTGGGTGAAGAAACCATAGGGCTATCAGAAGATTTAGAAGTCGATAGTCAATTTTCATGCTGTCCGCTTAAGCTTCATCCTCTTTGGTGGTTACTGATAGATTGAAGCTTTTTCTAAGTTCCCAGTTCATGGACCCCACCTCACCCTGCTGTGGGCAGCCTCATTCCAGGTTTACCCCTCTTGCCCCCTGCATGTGGGTTTCAGAAAGGAGGGATTCTCCCTTCCTCATGGTAGCAGGTGGGTTAACTCAACTTGACAAATGCCTTCTCTGTCGTGGAAACAAAGTACCATCCATCTGATTTCATGAGTTGAGTCTTCTAGGGAAAGATCTACCAGGCAGATTGATCTGGGAAGCCCAGAAAGACTCCCTATGAGTACTGTTTAGGCTTCCAAATGGAAGCCTGTTGCCTTTTCCCTTCCTTTTTTTTTTATCCTAATTCAGAACAGTTGCAATTTATGTTCAGTTGGGAAAACAAAAAAGAATTCACTAAATGAGAGAACATGGGTGTGAGCATACTCATGTTGCTTCTGCGATGGATATACAGAAGACCTCTGAGACTGCAGACAAATCATAGCTCTGGGTCTCCATCTCCTCACCTATAAAACAAGGGGTTTGGTTAAATGGCGTTGAAGGGCCCTTCCAACTGTAACATCTGCAAATTCCATGAAGCTGTATCTCTAGGGGCTTGGCCTCTGATACCTTAGCCCTTGGCAACTGCTCAGAGGGGCCTCGGTGTACTGTTGAGACAATATCGGGTGACATGCTGTCCCTATCTAGACCCCGCCATTGCTCTGACCAGCTTTGATGGTGTGCCCCAACTTAGAAGTTGTCCCACGCCTGAGCTCTGCTCAGCATTTTTTTTTACGAAGACTATTTGAGTGTTTCTGTTATACATCCTGGTTGCCATGCAAACTTGGCTCGCAGAAGCCTGAAACAAACCCCAAACACCTCCTTACATACTTGCTTTATGACATTTTATTTGAATGCCAATATAACAAGTTTATAGTAAATGGAGGATATGGCAGGAGACTAAAATAACACCATAGTCTTTGAACGCTCTAATCTGAGCTTAATAATTTTAAGATTTTTAGACATTTGTAACTCAACCTATGGGCATAATCTAGTAGTAATGGTACTTGGGTAAAGATGTTATGCATGGAGCTCAAAAAGATTGTACTGGATCAAATAACACAGTGGTTCCAAAGGAAACTAAATCTTTTTAAAACCCTCAAACATAAGTTTAAACTGTTAAGTTTAATTTTATTTTAAATTCATGTTAAAGTAATTGCATCAAGCTGGGATTAGGTACCGTCTCTGACTCTCCTCTACCGAGTTAACCATTTCACGCATTAGAAATATACATAAGTTATTTAAAAGGGGAGGAGATTCAAAGTAGGCTGGAGGCTTCTGTCGACTTCGGTGTTGCATAAGCGATACCCCCAGGTGCTTCCCCAGCCTGGGACATCAGTCACCTATTTCTCCGTCTGTTGGAAAACAGAGCGTGCATCAGAGTGAATCGCTGAGTGGGGAGACCGCAAAACAGTTCTCAAGTCCTTGGACAAAGGGACATTTTAGCCAGTACCTTGGTCATTGTGAGTGTTCAAAGTTGGTTTGATGATGTTCTTGAGGCAATAATTCTTTGAGGGTGTGGCCTGATAGAGTAGAGAGAGCCCTGGGCCAGGAGTCACCCAGACCAGGCTTGCAAGGCCGGCTCAGCCAGTCTCTAACATCCTAACTCTAGAAAGTATCTCTCTCTTAGTTTTAGTATTCCAAAACATAAAATTAGGGTGTTAATAAAATCTCAAGGGTCCTGTCAAAACCTGATGTTCTGAGCTTTTCCATTAAGCAAAACCCTTTGGAGGTGAGCGAGCCGCAGGGCAGCCATCCACAGGGAGCCTTGTAGAGTGGCTATTTCCCTTACTCCTTTTTGTTTTCCTGTGCCACCAGCTCAGCCACATCAGGGAGTGGCCAGGAAGTGCCCAAGTGCTCTGACGTGGGCAGTCTCTGGCTGCTGTGGGGCCAGTATCCATGCCATTAGGTGGGAAAAACAGGGAAACAAGGAAGGCCTATAATTCAGCTTTTTCTTGACAAACCGTCCTCCAGCTTCCCATCTTAGAGACAGGCACAGCACCCATAGGAAGGGCTAGGAGGCTAAGAGGAGGAGCTGCTGCTGAGTTCGTTAGAGCCCATGAGAGCAGACCAGCAAAAAGAGGGCATATGCAGGCAACCCTCAGGTAGGACTCACCAAGGCCGGCTCTGAGCGGACAGAGTGCAGCCAACAGAGTGAGGCCAGGAATACAGGAGAGCAAATCAGGGCTGATGGCGAAGAATAGCCCAAGTCAGAAGAGAAGGGTACTTCCTGACCTGGTCATTTGGGACCAGAATCCCATTCTTTCCCATGCATCTACTTCTGTTGGTCCCATGGCATAATATAGACATGAGGGAGCTCGCAGAAGGGGGTCAGAACATGATGTTTATGCCTCAGGATCCCAAGTTCTGAGTAAGTGTCTACCTGTGCTGGACAGAGATCATTCCTTGGTAGCCAAGAAGAATTTCCACATAACTTCCTTTAGTGCTTATAAGCAGTGAATCACAGGAACTTACCCCCGAAACCCAGAGCACAGTGTATACACTGTATGTTAGCCAATTTGACAATAAATTGTATAAATAAATAAGTAAATAAAATAAAATAAAATAAAATAAAATTTTAGTGCCTACATGTGATCTTGGAGGCACTTAGCCACTCTGAGACTTCTGCATCACATAGAATCCAAAATATTTGATTTTCTTTTTTAAACACAAACATAAGGATTTGAATTGGTAACTTTTTTCATTCTGTGGCCCTCAACTTAATTTTCCCAAATAACTTTTCTTCTGCTAAACATTGAGCAGAGTCACCTCTAGCGTGGCTTCAATGTTTTATTTTTTTGGATTTATAAAATCTAGAAGAAATGGAATAGAAGCCTGATCTCAATTTCCTTGTTATGAATGGGGATTTTAATATATAAATGCATCAACAACAAGATTTATAAATTTTTAAGATATATGATATTTCAACAAATGGCATATATTTCATATATCTATATAACTAAAGCTTTTTTGACAGGAAAAACATAAAATTATTAACATAGGGTTTGTTTAGATTTTTATAACCAAGTGTAATCACCTATTTAAGTTAAACTCTTATTCCTTTGTTAAAATAGTTAATACTTATCCCACATATTATGTATTTGGATTTCTTTTGTGTGTGTGTGGACTCTGTTCTAAATTTAAACATAACTTGGGGCACCTGGGTGGTTCGATCAGTTAAGCGTCTGACTTAGGCTCAGGTCATGATCTCGCGGTCTGTGAGTTCGAGCCCCGCGTCGGGCTCTGTGCTGACAGCTCAGAGCCTGGAGCCTGCTTCCAGTTCTGTGTCTCCCCCTTTCTGCCCCTCCCTCACTCATGCTCTGTCTCTCTCTGTCTCTCAATAATAAATGAACGTTAAAAATTTTTTTTTTAATTTAAACATAACTATTCAACTTTTTACTGATAATAATAAGATATGATTTAGTAATACTGATAATATTGATAGAGTACATTTAAAAACTTTTTAATGTTTATTTATTTATGAGACAGAGAGAGCGAGTAGGAGAGGGGCAGAGAGAGGGACAGAGGGTCTGAAGTGGGCTCTGAGCTGACAGCAGCAAGCCCAATGCGGGGCTCAAACTCACAAACTGCCAGATCATGACCTGAGCCGAAGTTGGATGCTTAATTTATTAAGCCATCCAGGTGCCCCATATGCTTGGATTTCTTATGAGCTTGTTTGAATTTCTCCGCACAGTGTAGGGATCCAGGCTTAGATAACACTGCTTTGTATTCCCTATAATGAGACACAAGACCACACTTAAACAAAGAATGATTATTTTTGCAATGGACTTGTAGATTTGATTAATTTTATTCCTTACTGTAGAAATTAGCTGTTTTAGGGTCTTTACATATTTTATACATCCTCTATAGAATATAATTCTAGACTGTTCTAGAAGAAGGAGACTATTCCTCCTTAAAAAGCACAACAAATGTTTCAGGGAACAATGCCACCTGACACCTTGGCACTTTGTAAATTAAACAGCTGTTAGTAAGGTCAGCTTTGGGTGCCTGGTGTGTGTCTGGGGGGAAGGGGAAAGTCCTCTGCCCTCAGAGAACTTTAAGTACAATTAGGAAAATAAGAAGAAATCAAGAAACAGTTAAAAGTATGTTTGAGCTACATAACATCCCCAGAAGTAAACCGTGCCCCTGCAGAAGGGTGAGGGGGGATAATGCTTATTTCTCCAGGCCCTAAAAGGCCAGCTTTGCAACTTCCCTCATTTTCTTCCAACTATTAACATTTTCCAGGAAATAAGACAAATTAAGCAGGAAGTTATGATGGTTAATTTTATGTGTCAACTTGACTGGCCACAGGGTGCCCAGATATTTGGTCAAACATTATTGTGGGTATATCTGTGGGGATGTTTCTGAATGAGATTAAAATTTGAATTCTTAGGCTAGGTAAAGCAGATTGCCCTGCCCAATGTGGGTGGGTCTCAGCCGGTCAGTTGAAGAGCTGAACAGAACAGAAAGGTTGAGTAAAAAGAACCCCCAACCCCCACCCCACCCCCGCCTGCTGTCTGACTGAGCTGGGACACTGCGTGGGCTTCTCCAGCCTTTGGACTTGAGCTGAAACACTGGCTCTTCTTGAGTCTGCAGCTTGCCAGCTTTCAGGTCGGAATGTAGACCATCTGTGTGTCGCCCTGGTTCTCTGGCCTTTGGCCTCAGACTGAAACTAAACATCAGCTCCTGGGTCTCCAGCTCACCAACTGCAGATCTTGGGACTTCTCAGCCTCCATAATCATACGAGCCAATTCCTTATCCTGAAACTACATATACACAAACCTACATATGCATAATACATACATGTATTTATGTATATGTGTGCGTATCTTCTATTGGTTCTTTTCCTCCGCAGAACCCTAACACAGGGGTCTTATCCTTTAGTTTGTCAATGTACAAAGCACATTTTAGGCAGCTGCCCAAAGAGAAAGAAAATTAGAGGGACAGAAGAGTATCTCTCATTGCAATTAGGCAACCAATTCCAGTGTGGACCGAGCCTTTCCAGTTTTTCCAGCTTTTCCAGCCTTCCCAGCTCTGATAGTTCCCTCATTCTTCCCTAAGCCCTTGCTGTCTCCAATTGTCATTGTGTAAAGAATGTGACCATTCCTGGGGGCTTGGGTCAGCTGCCATCTGCAGCCTCACCAGGTGCTGTTCGGACCTCCCTCGTTTTCTCCACCACGTGAAAGCGGCTGGAGGCTCTGCAATGAAGGCCTCTGACTGACTTTGAAAAGCACTGCTCCTGTTTCTCCCACCCCTTTGAGGCCACGTATGTCCCATTCTAGTGCAGTCCTCCCCTTACATTCCCTACCTCGCTTTCCCAAAACCTTATTGAAGGGCAGTGTTGTGGGGGTGCACACACCACCAAGTTCTCCTGGCCTCCCAACACCCTAGCAGAGTCTCGTCTTCACTGACAAACCCTCCCAGCTGACAGCATCCTTCCTGGGGACCTTGGGTTCCTCAGGCCCTTAAAGGCTCACTTCTGGGGTTAGGGAGCCAGTGGCTCTCAGACAGTGGGACACAGCATCCAGGAGAGACACATTACATGCCGCAGGCACTGAGTTTGCACAGCAAGCCAGAAGTACTAGGATTTATGGAGAAACTGTCAGTTACAGAAGAGATGAGTCCCACCAGTTCAAAGAACTCACTTGGTCAACCGGGGTAAATCTAAGTTTGGAAAAGCCTGAAGCTTGTCTGATTTGGGAAGCCCTCTTAAAAAAAGAAAAAGAAAAAGAATCCAAAATTACAAAAACAAAATTAGATATGAAAGTGATATTTATTTGGAATAAGAAAAAAGAAACAAAAATTACATGTTTTTAAAAAAACTGACAAATACCAGGGCGCCTGGGTGGCTCAGTTGGTTAAGGATCTGACTTTGGTTCAGGTCACGATCTCACCATTTGAGTTCAAGCCTCGCATCAGGCTCTGAGCCTGGAGCCTGCTTCAGAGTCTATGTCTTCCTCTCTCTCCTCCCCTCCCCCACTTATGCTCTGTTTCCCTCTCAAAAATAAAGAAACCTTTAAAAAATTATAAAAAAAAACTGACAAATACAACATGGATCACAAAATCCAGAAAAATAACAATTTTTAATAATTGCCTGATGCAGGGGCGCCTGGGTGGCGCAGTCGGTTAAGCGTCCAACTTCAGCCAGGTCACGATCTCACGGTCTGTGAGTTCGAGCCCCGCGTCAGGCTCTGGGCTGATGGCTCAGAGCCTGGAGCCTGTTTCCGATTCTGTGTCTCCCTCTCTCTCTGCCCCTCCCCCGTTCATGCTCTGTCTCTATCTGTCCCAAAAATAAATAAAAACGTTGAAAAAAAAAATTTAAAAAATAATTGCCTGATGCATCTGCATAGTGGATTATCCCAACATTTTTGGCTACGTACTCTTTGATGACTTTTTCATATAAGAAAAATGTTGATAGAGAGAGAATAAAAAGATAACATAGTCTTTCTTCTAACATGATGGACCAAAATTTACTTTATACCATTTACAGTTTAGGCAACTTTATTTTAGTTTTATAGCTTGCTATTGGTAATACTGTAAATTTTTAAGGTTTAAGAAAACCTCCATCAGTGTGTCTCATATAAGAGTTAAAAGTTGAAAAAAAAGTTCCCACAGACTAGCTTCTAGCTCCAATTATGTGGTTTGGTTTGTTTGTTTGCACTATCTCCATCTTTCGGGCGGGGGCCCCTTGGAACTCACGCATATCCTGTTAGCACCTCTCGTCTTCACCTTCATGGTACAGTAGCTGGTCATTCGGCAAAGTGGGCATAGGAAGCCACCCGTCCGTGAGGGGAAGTGGCTGATAGAAAGTAAAAATGGAAAGAAACAGCAATCTTAACTAATCTCACTTAAATATCTTGCTTTTCAAAAATTTACAAAAACATGTGATGAGACTGTACATTGCTCGACTGCTGCCAAGACCGTGGAAAAGCCCTGGACAAATGAGGGGCCTGATGCTTCATCTTCGCCAGCTTCACGGCAAATCTCTCTCTGGACAGTCCAGCGAGTGGTGGCCTCAGACCCTGCTCTCGGGCTTCTTAGGAGTTATTCCTTATTTGCAGTCTGCTTTCCTGAGTCAGATGTCACCTTGTCCAGGAAGACCCTCCTTGAATGCCCAAGACCAAGCTAGGTGCCCACCCTGTGTCCTCCAATAACACCTTGTGCAATAGCACCTCTTTTGTAATACCCGCCATGCTGCTTTGCCACGCCTGTCTCTCTCCCCCAGTCGACTAGAAACTTTAGTAAGGACAAGGATTATGCCTTCCTCACCACCATGTCTCTGGTGCCTTCCAGCGTCTGGTACTCAGTGAAATTTGTGAGCTATACACTGAATGAATGAAAGAATCAACGGTTTCCCTTGTTGTCCACCATACCAATGACCCATCTTTTGTTTTCAGGCCCCCTTGGGGAATACTATGGCAGTGACTACTCATTCAACTCAAAGTTGACCTCCATCTCTGGAATTCATTCTTCCCAAATTTGTTTGACCCTTTGCAACCAGCCCCTGCCTCCTGCTGTCACCCCCTTCCTGTAGGCAGCCGGGGTTCATGAAATAAAAATATCTACAGCCCTTCCCTTCCGACGCCATCTTTTGCTCTCGTGCACTCTGTATTCTGCACACTATTTTCACGTATGTGTCATAAAGATCCTTCCTGTAAATTTGGCAATGTAGCATGGCAGGGGTATTTTGTTCTGTATCACAGAAGAAAAGAAGCAGGAGGAGGAGGAAGAGAAGGAAGGGGAGAAGGAGAAGGATGAGGCAAAGAAAACAAGGGAGGACAAAGACAAAGGAAAAGTAGGAGGAGCAGGAGGAAGAAAGGATCAGGGGAGGAGGAAAGGAGGAGAGAAGAAGGAGGAGGAGGGAGGGGTGGAGAACTCAGAGCTATGAAAGGATCTAGCCAACATCGCGAAGGGACCTAGAATCAGTACGTGAGCTTTGTAAATCCCAGTCCAGGGCTCTTTGCACTACACTGTCTTTTTAAGATAATGCAATGGAATACCACACTGGGAACCACTTGTCTTCAGAGCTTTAAGAGAGAGTCCTAGAAGCCAAAATGGTAGATGAAGCTTTTTAGAGGAGATGGGATTTAAGTGGAGCCTTAAAGTTTGGATTCCCAGGGCAACAGGGACAGCAAACACTTGGGGACCGTTAGAACCCCTGCTAGGCATTCCTGCCATCTGCACCCAGTACCTTTCCTTTCCAAGAGTAGGAACTCACTATCATATCAGCATAGCAAACTAGCCAGTGTGCAAAATGCACTTTGAGTGACCAGATGGCTAAACTGTGTGCAACTTGTCTTTGCACAGGAACAATGAGCCAGTAATGGGGACATTCCAGTTACTATGTGTGGCTATGGCAAGTTTTGAGTGTGCAGGTTGCTCGTTGCCCTTGGCCCTTCCTTTCTTCTACACATCAGTGTACAGCAGTAGCCTGCCTGCATTTTGCAAAGGAAGATGGAGAAACACAATCTGCAAGGACAGTTGAGGCCCCCACAGGAACATAGAATTGCCTCGAAGTACAAGGGCTCATGAACAGTTTACATCCCCTTTGGAAATCCCCCTAAACTCTCTGCCTCACTAGTTTCCTGGTACAAGATCTAATAAATCTGTACACTCAGCTTAAACTTAGTGCCAGCCCTCATAATGGAACGATTACATGTGTTTTGTGTGTCAGAGACCTGACAGAAAGATTATCCGGCATAGTGAAGCAATCGTTGGGGTTTTGGCAGGGGAAGAAGGAGATAAATATGTGTCCAGGGGAGAAAAATGGCAGCTCATGGATTTGCCGCCTCAATGTCATTCAATCATTCAGCAAAAATGTATTAAGTTTAGGTCAACACACATTTATCAAGTGCTTCCTATGTGACAGGCATTGTGTTACGTCCTGCGAGCACAGAGGTGCGCAAGACACATCATTTATCCTTGGAGCTTGTGGAGAAGCCCATCAGAAGAGACAGGCATGTAGGAGGTGATTTCAGTATAATGTGCTAAGTGCAATGACAGAGGTTGTAACAGGAATGATGGCAGTAGAGAGGACGTTACTCAGCTCAGCCTGGGGTATCGGAGGAAGCTTCAGCAGGGGTCTGGAGGGATGAGTTGGATGAAAGGGGAGGAGAGTCCCAAGCACAGGAAACGACTTGAACAAAAGTGCAGGAGTGCAAAATATCCTAGCACACATGTGAGTTTGGAAGGACAGAAGAGAGGGATGGACATAAAGGGACCAAGTAGAAGTGCGTTGTTACTAGACCAGGAAAGAAAAGATTGATGAGGGCTGTAAGGAATTCAGTCTATCAGGAAACTTACCAACTGGCCAAACTGCAAGTCAAAGATGCATTTAGAGTTACGGCAATCTAAGACCACAGTATAAAAGATACCAAGCTCCTTAAGAAGTGGTAAAGTGCCAAAAGTAAGGTAGAGAATTTCCTGGAAGAGGTTTGTAAGAGAACGAAGGATGTGCCTGGAGGAAGGGTTAAAGGAGGTATGATACTTGAGCAGAAGTGGATGATCTAGGGGCACCTGGGGGCTCAGTTGGTTAAACAGCCGACTCTTGGTTTCAGTTCAGGTCATGATCTCATGGTTTGTGGGTTCGAGCCCCAGGTTGGGCTCTGTACTGACAGCACAGAGCCCTGCTTGGGATTCTCTCTCTACCTCTCTCTGCCCCCCCTCCAATAAGTAAATAAACTTAAAAAAAATTAGGCTTTGTATGTAAAGCATTCCAAAAGGGAGCCATTGCTTCCCTAGTAGATCAGGCTCAGAAGGGAGTATGAAGACAGCCACCAGGGGCCAATTTGTAGAATTATAAGAAAGAGAAGTTATGGGCAATGCTTCTGTAGCTCCAATTCTAAGCTGTGTCCAAGAAGCTCCCCCTTCTTTAACAATTAATGCCCGTGTCCTATTTCAAAGTAGAAAATATGAATATGGCTCTGGATCAAAGAGAAATGGTAGAAATCTATTTGGAGAGGCCTGATACACACAGTGCTCAAAGGGGCCTGTTAAAGGGGACAACTACATCTAAGGTGACCTTACAGTCTACATTGGAAACCAAGACAATGTTGCATGAGATAAATGCTGAACAAGACAAGATGCCAGGAAAACTAGTGTAAATCAGGAGAGTCTAGGCAAACGGGGGATATGTGGTCCCTGTATCAGTCAGAGTCCAGTTAGGAAAACCGTAACCATATTAGGCATTTCAACAGAGAGAATTTAGAAGAAAGAATGGGTTAAATGGGTGGAGAAGTCTAAGAAAGCCCAGTGGGAGTACCGCAGTAACACAACGGTAATAGGGGTGGGGAAACAAAGGCAGAGGTTGGGCTTATCGGAACCTAGAAGCTTGGAGAAGGGACCTTGCAGACCTGGGACTCAGCCCTCTGGGGAGGTAGCACTCCCTTACTGCTTCTAGAAGTCTCGGGAACTCAGAAGAAATCCATGGACCAGGGGCTCAGCTCTCCCAGTCCCTGGGAAAGCACTGCCAGCTGGTGATGGCACCTGTCTAGGGCACAATGAGGCTGGAGTTTGGGAGTGCAGAAAGAAGCTGGAAACTGGAACCACCTGGGGAGGCTGAGTGAAGGGCAGTCCTAGGGCGGGACTGACAGAAACAGTGAGAAGACTGCTTCCAGTCTCCCCCCGAGTCCACCTATTCACAAAGTCTAACAGCTGGGCGGGGAAAATTATAGTTTGCAGGCTCCCAGCCCCAGCACCACAGAGCAGGGTGTAGAAAGGTGGGTTGGAAGCTGAGCGACATTGGTGTAATAACTGACACTGCGGCTCTGACTGTATTTGTAGCAGCAGGCTTGAAAAATGGTCCTGATTTTGAAGAGGGAATTCACCTAAATGACCACTCCATTCAAGAAGTGACAAAACCATGATCTGGTCCCTGCAGAAGAAGGAAATGACATCGGTCAGTTATTCCCTGTGTGCCAAGAGCTTTATAGATGTTGGTTCATTAATCATAATAACCTCAAAGAACAGGTGTTCATCTTGTTTTACAGATAAAGTTTCAGGTGGTTAAGTAACTTGCCCAAGACCAAGTAGCTAGTGAGAGGCAAGGTCAGGACCCGAAGCCCAGCCTTTCTGCCACTCCTTGGTCTTTCTGTGGTAGAAGGTGCTTCTTTGTAGGGCTGAGACCCGGGATCCTGGATGGAGGGACAGTGGCTGGACCACTCTTCCACCAATGACCTCTTGACAGTTTGGGCCTAGGAGAACTTCTATCCTTTGAGTTCTTATCTAGCCAGATTCTAGCATCACCAAAGGGATTTACTCCTGCCCAGTGCTGGCCTCAGTCCTGCCTGAAGGAGCCGGAACTTTGAGTGAGCTCGCCACCTCTTGGAGGGAGCATCCTGCTGCAGCCACCCGTAGATCCATTGTGTGATGTCCAGAGAGTGTTTGCGTCTGTGTGTCTGTCCTTAGGTTTGCATGTCTTATAAATTCAACCTTACTTAACAGGATGACATTCTTGAATAATAGGCTATTCAGCCAGAGAGCCAAAAATTGCAAAGGCAAGAGTTATTTTTTGGCTGAATCAAGTCTCCAGTCTTCACTGAAGATGGAAGCAAATTGTGCCTGCATTTTCTGGAAACGCTGACGCTGAGATGGGACCTTGTTGAGGAATTCACCAAAGCCCAAGGGAACAGAGAAGATAAATGCTACCAGGCGGCTACAACTCGAGCAAAATTCAAAAACAATAGAACATCAACTTGAGATCATAGCAGGCTATGGCGAGGGTGACAGAAAGCCAGGGAAATGACTTGGTGCCGAGACAAATGAGGACGTGGATAATGGGTGATGGCACTATAAACGCTGCTTTGAAGGGGAGCCCGAAGGGAAGGAGCACGGGCAGCTCTCTCTATCCAGGGACTCCAGCTCATCACCGAGGAAGAGGGAAATGCAGTCGTGGTTTGGCAGCCTGCCCGCCCAAATGCCCTGTTCCAGCCTTCCCCGTGGTTTCCCGGGGCGGCTTGGGAGGGCCAGGTATGGGTTTCTCCTGTCACGCCAGTGTTTTTGCAGAGAGGGCCTTGGGGTCTTTGGAAAGTGACTTAGCTGGAGCCACACGTCTGCCAGCGTGGCAGCTGTTACCACTTACACCAGGAACATCTGGCCTGAAGATTGCAGTAAAAGTGACACTTGTCTACAGAGAAAAAATGTTGAAGTATACATTTTGGACATGAAGAAATAAGTAATGACATTTAATGTTTTCATAAAGCTGCTGCACTGAGCAGCAATCATCCAGAGCCCAGGCTCGGCCATCCATCGGCGCATCCGTATACCGCGGCGCGCCTGCCCAGTTCACCGAGGGCCTCCACCCCGGGATGTCAATGCCTAACACAGGCTTTGTCCTCTGAAGATGGAGCACAAAGGGAGGCCCTTGTAAGACACCTCCCTTCCAGGCCTCCCTCACAACAATGGGGAGTAGGGAGAAAAACGTAGAGGGTACCCGCCAGATGTCACGAAACCCAGCTCCGAGTCACCGTCATGTTACTGGATACATCATATTTGGAGGCTCAGGTTTCTCATCTGTGAAATGGAGGTGTCAAAGACGATACATTTAAGGCTCCTCCAAGGGTTTATACTCTGTGCTTTTTGGAGTAGGCAAATTCCATCATTTCTATGCCAATCCTGTAGGTTAAACATGATTCTTTCCAGACCCTGCTCTTAAAAGGCACATCTCCCTTGATGTGGTGATTCTTGCAACCCCTCCAACCTCAGAATAAGGGAGAGAGTCAAACAGGGCCAGCCGAAAGCCCTGGGCTCCTGGAGGAGAAAACACCTGGAAAGGGAGAGGATAGTGTCAGCACACGCCCTGATGACCCTGTGCTGCCCTGCTGACACTCAGCATGGTGGGCCCCGGGCCGCTGCACCTCCACTTAGACATCTTCTGCATTTGAGTTTCAAGAGGGAGTTGAAAGAGAAGCTGAGCACACTTGCTGAAACTCGGTTCCTTTTTGTTGGCAGAGTGTTGATGAGGAAGATACGATGATTATACTGAGTTGGGCAGAGATTGAGATAATGAAACGGACGTGCATATTTAAGAGCTTTGGGATTTGTGAGAGATGGACCTTTTGTGTAATTTTAACATGCCATCCCTAATTGTGGATTCCTTTGGAATTTCAAAACATTATCTGTGCCAAAATGACTCATCAACTATGCATTATTAATGTGTAGATATCACCAGTAATGCGTGTGTTACTGTGTAAGTTCATGTCTCACCAAAGAAGATCCTATGAGCCCCTTTTTATTTTCTTGTCAACGAGGAGGTGGGAGGTAGAGGCAAGTACCTTTGCTCCCAAAATACCGTCAAGGTCCGCTATATGTCTCCTCTCCCGTCTCCTCAAGCAAGCTCCGAAGCCTGCCTTTCTTGTAGAGAGGCTGTGCCCAGCTTAACAGCGGAAGCTCTGCTCAGGCACCCTAACCTCTGGAGACAGGACAGTGGCCACAGGAAGGGCCAGAGCCAGTTTGTTGGCGGGCCGGCCCACACTGCCTACTCTTGGGCCAGAGCAGGGTTTGTGGGTCTAAACCTGTGGTTTGGTGCTACCATTTTTCTAAGCTTGAGTCTGTGGCTCTTTGATGTAATTTGGTACACCCAGGAGCTTTTCCTCTCTATTCTAGAAGCAGAGATTAAATCCTGTGTCTGGGGCAAAGACAGCAAGCACAGAGCCTGGGGGTTGGGGTCTTGCTAAAATGCACCTTCCACGTTGGTAGTTTGGAGACAGGACTTGGGCTTATGCGTTTTTAGCAAGTTCACCAGGGATGCCGATGCCACCATCAGACCACAACCTTGAGGGCCAAGTGTGCTTCATTATGAACTCGGGCTTTGAAATCAGACATAACTGCTTTTAAGTCCTGGCTCCAGACTTATGCAGCTCTGAAACGTTGGGACTAATTGACAGAAAGTGAGAATATTGTTGTACCGACTTCTCCGGTTTGTTGTAGGGATTCAGTCAGGTGATGCAGGGTGTGGGGCCCACAAGCTCACGAGAGGAGAGGGCCCTGGGAAAACTGTGTCCAGCTGCACCCTCTGAGGCTTCATCCCGCTCCAGGACTGCACCAAGGAGCCTTGGCCTCGTGCACTGGAAGGCTTCTGGACCTCACTTCTCTGTTAGCAAATCAAGAGTAACAGGAATGATGCCTCCTCCTGGAGGCCCCACACAGAGTTCCTTCTTCTCTGAAGTTAGTCCAGTGGTGTTAGTGGTTGAAATCAAAGGTCCTTCCCATCAAACCAGGGGCCCTACAGGTACCTAAGGAAATTAATATAAACATTTTCTTTTTCTTTAAAAAAATTTTTTAATGTTTATTCATTTTTGAGAGACAGAGCGTGAGTGGGGGAGGGGCAGAGAGAGAGGGAGACACAGAATCTGAAGCAGGCTTCAGGCTCCAGGCTCTGAGCTGTCAGCACAGAGCCTGACACGGGGCTCAAACCCACGAACTGTGAGATCGTGACCTGAGCCAAAGTCAGATGCTCAACCGACTGAGCCACCCAGACGCCCCCGAATATAAACACTTTCAACGAGATACGTATGTTACCTTACCTACACACATGATCAGTGATTAAAATTGCTAATGCTCATGTAGAACGATTCCCACGGTTTTTAAAATTAAGAGACACTTGAAGTGAGTTTTTAACCCCCCCTCCCCAAATTGCAAAGTACTGTCAAAGTGAAAGAAGAGCATTAAAAAAAAAAAAAGCCCTATTGGCTATGACCTGATGTCCTGATCCCAAGTAACACAGGGAATAATGAACTATTGTAGTGTTTCCATTCAGCTGTCTAGACTGCTTCTGTGTGGAGAATAACCATCAGTCCTATTACAAAATCTGGAATGTGCAGGGCGAATGGGCAGACCAAGGATTCCCCACTCAGCCCACAGCACTTTCCTTCTCTGTGCAGCTTCTGGTAACACTCACAGAACAAACTATAGACTCTGCGTACCCAACTTTAGAGGGTAGTTTTGCTTGTTGGTCGTCTGGGGCATCTGTATTCCCAAAGGAGCTCTCCTGCCAGAGTGACCTTTTCTCTGTGGGCTGAGATGAGTCTTTTTTTCCAAGACCCAGGCTGGCTCTCTCATGGGACAAATCCCACATGTGGGCAGTACAGAGCTTCCTACATCATATGAGTGTCAGGACCCAGGCACCTACCCCAAATCTCTCATCATCTACAGCATGTGTGAAGTGGAATCTTAAAATTGAGGAAGTGAGAATGTCTTTGTTAAATACCCAATACAGTTCTCTTCTCTTGCAAATAAAGAAGAGGGGGCTTACAAAAAGAAATGCCTGGTGCGCCTGGGTGGCGCAGTCGGTTAAGCTTCCGACTTCAGCCAGGTCACGATCTCGCGGTCCGTGAGTTCGAGCCCCGCGTCAGGCTCTGGGCTGATGGCTCAGAGCCTGGAGCCTGTTTCCGATTCTGTGTCTCCCTCTCTCTCTGCCCCTCCCCCATTCATGCTCTGTCTCTCTCTGTCCCAAAAATAAATAAACGTTGAAAAAAAAAATTAAAAAAAAAAAACAAAAAAAAAACAAAAAGAAATGCCTACTCAAGTGTATAAGATACTTCAATGAAGAGCCGTTTCTTTGACTCTGGATAACTTTTCAATTCTTGGAATTCTCCTTAGAAAGACCCATGTACCGTGGGCCAGAGTCATACTTTACCAATGGCCCTCAGTATATATGTGCTCAAAAGACCACCTACATCCAAATAATCTATGGAGCTTTTAAAAATGCAGATATTCAGGGCCCACTGCAGGTCTCCTAAACCAGAAACTCTGAGGATGGGACCCAGAAATCTGCGTTGTGTAAAGACTCTGGGACTGACTGTGCCACAGGATTGTGTAAAGCAGCTTCTTAACCCAATAGTGTGTTACCCGTGGGTTACCACTCCAGCAGGAATTAGCCGACTGGCCAGTTGCGAAACTGAGCTGTGGGATGTTCTCTTATCCTTCCTTTCCCCAGTGAGTGGGCTTTGTTTCAGGCTAAGACTCAGGTACCCAGTGTCAAGCCTTCTGCTGTGGTGTTCCAGGCTCCCAGTCACCTTGCTGCCTATGCAGGACCCCAGGCATTGAGAACCAAGCTTTTTCCATTCATAGGGGCTTTTGGCAACTCCCCTTTGGATATCTTCTCAGAAAATTAGGAAAGAAACAGGCCCCACTAGAATACGTGACTTTTTTTTTTTTTTTAGATAAATCTTCTAAAATGTTTGTTACAGACCCAATTTTTGACAAACCAAGTCATGACTCCTGAAAATTATTTATCTGGAATACACTGATAATAACACTCTAGTTTTAAATTTTCTCTCCACCTCTTTCTTGTTGACATGCGATATGCAAACTAACACCTAATATACCAAAGGAACCCAGCCATTAGTCATTCAGTGAAGTGAAAAATCACATGCTAATATCTTTCCCTTTTTTTATTTTGTATTTGCTCAAAGTGTTTCAGCAGATGCTGTTATCATCAGAGGAAAGGTTCCCACATAGGGAATTGGAGGCATGATCCGCAAGGGGATTTGCCTGGAGCCATCTGGGAATAAAGGGAGCTATGGCAGGAGCTGGTATTGTCATCGTCCACACCAACTCCTGGCTAAGAGCGTGGAGGAAGGGTGCCTGGTCCTTGTGGTTGGCTAAAATAGGGAGTTTGGTTTCCTCCTCTGTGTAGATATGGCACTACACTGTCATGTGGCTCAGAGCCACAAATACCACTTGTTCTCCTCCTATAAAGTCTGATTTGACAGAAATCAGAGAAACGGGGGTTCTTCTAGCAGAGGGCATGGCCCTCTCACAGTTTGCTTGTCACTGTGGATTTGGTCAAGGGACTAATGTCCTGGAACATTCTCAGTTCCAGTCTCCCACCCCACCGCCTCCCTGAAGTCGGGACTTGGGTTTCTGTCATAACAGGTGGAGGAGGATCGCCACTTTTTAGAGCTGCATCCAGATGCCTTTCAGGTTCCCAAAGGCAATCTCTTCTATCCCAGTTTGGCCACCATTTTGGGAAGCCAGCACGACTACAGCATGATAGTCTGCACTCAGGAAGACCTCCTGCCTTCAACCCAAAAGAGGCATAAGCCCCTGATCTCCCAGTGAGTGTCCTCATTCATGAATCAAGGTGAGGCACCCCATAGCTTCACACCGCCTGGGGGAGAGCTGGTGGCCTTGGCAGTTCTTTGGAGTGTCTAAGTTGGGTCCCTTTCCTTTCTTCCCCTCACTGCAAGGTCAGGATAAGGAACTGGGAGACCCTACCTCTTACTGGAGCAAAGAGAGTGATGGGTCCTAGGTGAGCAGAGCCTTTTTCTAACCGTCTGGGGCAGTGTCAAGGGGTCCGTCTTTTCCTCGATCCCTAGCTTGTTATCTTTATATAGGTTCTCAAACATAAGGAAGGTGGCCAGAGGCCTGTGAGAGCAATGTAGCTGAAGCTCCCAAGGATCTCCTACACCCTACTTTCTTCTATAGGCAGAGGACATACCAAACAGCATAATTAACAGATGTATTCTGAAGACTTCTCTCTTTCTGTCCCTATCTGAAAAGCTGGAGCTTTGATGGCAAGGAAGGAAAGCATCCAAGATGCATCTTTGTTGAACTCCTAAGACAGAAAGTAGTGGTTACCAGGGGCTAGGGGATGGAAGAATTGGGGACTTGCAACCAGTGTAAGTTCTGGAGAGCTAATACACAATATTGGGATTATAGTCAACAGTACTGCATTATAAACTTCAGCGTTGCTAAGAGACTAGATCTTAAGTGTTCTCATCACAAAAAAGCCATGATAATTATGTAAAGTGATAGAAGTGTTAGGGCTATGGTGGCAATCATATTGCAGTCTGTGAATGTATCAAACAACAGCTCGTACACCTTAAAGTTACACGATGTTGTATGTCAATTACTTGTCAACAAAATTTTTTTAAGTTTATTTAGTTTGAGAGAAAGAGAGAGAGCATGAGCAAGGGAGGAGCAGAGACAGAGGGGGAGAGAGAGAATCCCAAGGAGGCTCCACACTGATAGTGTGGAGCTCCATGCAGGGCTTGAACTCACAAAACTGCAAGATCATGACCTGAGCAGAAACCAAGAGTCAGACGCTTAACTGACTGAGCCACCCAGTTGTCCCCCAAAATTAAAAAAAAAAATTAAAAGATGCATCTTTGATGCCGAGGAAAAGAGAGGGTGTAGCTATAATATTCTGTGAGGGAATTCAGATGGAAAGGGAGAAACAAAGGAGCTGGAATCTAATGGCTTGGGAGGAAGGACAGGGGTAGCAAGCGTCATGGGTTTAAGGGAAACCGATTGACGAAGCAGACCCCCTCTCTTCATTCCTATGGTCTTCAGAAAGCCAGAAACAGAATGGAGGGATCCGGACTGCCCAGCTCCCCACAGGGGCGGGAGGGGTGCAAGAATGGAATCTCCTCTCCTCACCTCTCAGGCAACCTGGGAGCTACCTGCAAGGTAGAGTAACCCAGCTTTGACGAAGACTGCAGAAAAGGCTCACAGATCCTGGCTCATCGTTTTTCCCAGGACCAGAAACTAATGGTGGTAGACAGTTGCCAAGGATTTCGGATTACTTAAAAACAAAACAAAACAAAAACTCACAAATCTGGTTTTTGGAGCAGGGAAAACCAGAAACCCTGTGGAGAAAGGGAATCCCTCTTTTGTTTGTTCTTTGGAAGCATAAAAGTGTGCATAGTTTTAAACGAGTAAAGGCGAATTTCGTAACCCACAAAAGAAAATTAAAAGAGGAAGAAACCCACTGGTAGGTAAGATTCAATAAAGAGAATGGATTTGAGAGTTTTGGAGGCAAGGGCACCGGGAGATGCCACGTGCTCGCCAGCAGGTGGCGCGTTTTCTTTAGGATTGCTTCCTCGAATCTGCATAAAACTTCGCAGCCAGACAAGCTCTGAGTCCCTTCGCCGGAAATCGCTATGCAGATAATAACCCTCCAGTGTCTGGAAATGTTTAATTACCGCGAACGCGGATTCCTCCAGCGCCGACCGCCGCCGAAGTAGCCCGTTAAAGACGCAGCGCCGCGGGTATGGTAAGGTAATTCTATTCCGAAGTGTTTCACCCGGACTATACACAGTTCAGTTAAGATAACTTTTCTTCGTCATCCTCAATTTGGTTAGACACTGCTTCGTTTCTAATACATTTATTTCCACCGTTGGATAAGAGAAAAAGTTCAGTAGTCTTAGAACATAGATTTGTTAACTGTCTAAAATAATTGACAACTCATACTTATACAAAAAGTCGAAACTCACCACACCATTCAAACGCATTTTACACATGCTCCTCACAATACAAGGCATTATCATCATTTCATTTTACAGATGATAGTATGCCCAGAACCCAAGCAATTTCACATGAATACCCGTGCTTCATACATGATCTTATAAACCAAGGGTAGATCTGTGTCTATGTGCATTGTTACATTTGTTAAGGTGACAAATCGTTACAAAATACGTAGGGTCTCATAAAGAACTTACGAAACGGGAACTGCCTGGAAACACAGCTCACTTTCCCTTTCAGTTTTGATACTGTAACTTGTCTGTCGCTGTCACAATAAACACCGGCTCTTGGGTTCACCTGGGATCTATTCTCTTAAGACTCTGGAGTTGTTTGTACGTTATCAGAGCGTGTTATCTGTACAAGTGTGTGTGGATGTCGTGTTACCTACCTCCCCCGCTTAAAAACTTTCTCCCCGAAGCTGGATTTTGACCTGATTGATCGTAATGGTTCCAGAGGAACTATTGAGCTATTACAATCCATCATCTAAATGATTACAGAGGGATACCTAAATCTCCGGATTATTTGAAAGCTCTGTACATGCGTAAAGGGGGGTCAAATGAGCAGAGCCCCAATTGTCCACAAAGTAGTTACGGAAAAGATTGCATTGGAAGCAAAAACTCCGAAAGTGCTAAGTAAATTCCATGTTTAAAAAATGAGGTCATTTTTGTGTGGCTGGGGAGTAGGGAGAAGTGGGGTTCATTTTTTTTTTATCAAAAACACCCCAAAGCGATAGAGGCCATGTTCCAGTTAATTTTCTGGAAGCTGTTCAATTTTCACTCGGAAGACAGGCTGGGGCTCTTTCCTTCCCAGTAAGCAGATGTTCCCAGAGGAGCTGGGGTTGGGGCAGGGAGACCAGCAGGGGCTGTCACAACCCCCCCCCCCCCAATGTGCCCACAGAACGTGGCGGCGAGGGCTCGCTGGGGGACTGGGAGCAAGGCGGTCGGATGTCTCGGCAGGCAGCCGGGGGGGGGGGGGGGGGTATTGATCCCTGCCGGACCCCACCTGCGGGGTGGGGTGTAACCGGGACCTGGAAGCCCGGGAGCTAGTTTGGGGACCTTTCCCCAAGGGTGCTCCGTTCCAGACAACACAGGGACTCCTTGGGCGCGGGCGGTTCCGCCCTGCAGGCGGTGGGTGAGAAAGAGAGCCAGAAGGAGCGGTGGCAAGAGTTTGCGCGGGTCTAGTCTCCGGCGGGAGCCGACAGTGAGCAGAGGCTGCAGCCGCGGGTGGCGGGGTGCTCTGGACGCCCTGGAACGGGATGCGAGGCCAGACAAAAGTTTCTGTCACCTGCGATGTGCTTTTGGGCCATAGGACGGTTGGGTTCTGGCTACTGAGGAAGTTTACTAAATTCGAAAAGTGATGTCCTTGCGAGTCCTAAATGAATCTGACTTCGATAAAAAGTCACCTGGAAGCCCTTAGACGTCCTGGGTCCTTCCTTCCGCAATTCATTCAAGCTGGAATCCAGGCGCAGCACTGCGACTATGCTTTGGGCTGATCAGTTTCTCTTAAGTAGGTGGGGGAGGGGATGCGCCCCTGTTCCCCCTGGAAGGAGGGCAGTGGGGTTCCTAGCTTCCTGGGCTGCTTCTGCCTGCGGTGCTGAAAGGGAACCTGAACTTGGTTGGCTTGCAGTGCAGACCGAGGCCATAGCTTGTGGGTCACCCCCTTGGGAGCTCAGATTGGGGTGGAGGACTCTTGAGCCATTAACAAATCGTTAATTTCATTCCTGGGGTTTCTGGGGTTGTTCCTTGTCAAGTGAGACCTAGCAGGATCATCTTCCAAGGCGGGAATTTGAAACAGGCCCATCTTTGCCCCAGCTGTGCCAGGGTCCCACATCTCTCACCTTGTCTCATCCTGCCTTGCAGACTAGCTCCAGGAGACCCAGCCAGAGTCTGGGAGGCAAAGCCTGGGATGCTGGGCCATGAGGGGCTAGCTCCAACCTTACATCCTCATCTTGCCCTACACCCGCTAGATTCCAGGATTTGGCCTGAGTCCAAATCAGTTTTCCAGATAACCTGGAAAAAGTGGCGTTAAACAACCCAGTTTCATGGTCCTTTCTTTGGCATTCCTAAAGACTCTCCATGAGCTCTTTAGGGATCCTACTATCTAGAGATTTCTAAAGTCCTTGAAGCATGTTAGCCAAGGGCCCTGATTCATAAGAAATAGGGAAGTGGAAAGAGGGAGGAAACATAGTCACGCTGTGTGGAGTTCTAAGCAGGAGATGGGGTTGCACACCCCAGGAGGCTCCATCCCACCTGAATGTCCTTTTCTGAGAGGACACTTCCTAAGCAATCTGGACAGCCAGAGGGCCAAGTGTGGAGACCTCTCTTGGATTCTTTCATTGCTGCTAATGGAGGTTCTTGAGTTTTGTCTCCTAGGAGAGCCCGAGACTAGCACAAGGAAATTCCTTGACCCAGGTAGGAGCAAGCACAATCCAGGAATACCCTGCTGGACTCTCCTTCCAGACCTTCCCCTGCTCTTGGTATTGCTGCCTTGGAATCTCAGGGAAGGGAGTGATCTCAGCTCCTTTCTTCTCCCAAGGATCCTCTCCCTGGCCAGAATATCACCCCATGCTGGCAGCTGCTAAGATTCCAACTGCAAACTTACATGGGTCCCTTACTCCAGCACTAATCTGTGGCAGGGGATGAGTGCAATCCCTTGGGGCAAAAACTGCACCTCCCCCCCCCTTCTTCTTCCCCACCCACCTCAAAGTTACCTAGGGGCTGGAGGCCAGGTTCTGTCCTAAAGCCCTGTGGATAAGACAAGGGTCTTCTTCAACTATGTCTTTTGGAGGGACATTTCCACTATCATTTCCCTGGGTCAGGGATTGACACCCTAAAAAGCAATACGATTTTCAGAGGAAAGCTGGACTTGGCAGCATTCCCTTCCCAGAGACACAGTGCCGATATGCTAGAGACCCACTGAGTCCAGGATCCAGCCCCCAGGGCTGGGTGAGTCACTCAGCAGCGACCTTGGTGCAAACACTGGGAGTGCAGTGGTGTCAATCTAGACCCACCCAGGTCCTGGGAAACCACTGCCTCCTCCTGAACCCAGGGCCCAGTGTTCCAGAGAGGTGGCAGGGAGAGGTCAGGGCTGGGGTCAGCTGGAGGGCAGCTCCCGGAGCCCATTAGTCAGTAAGGTAGGGATGCTGCTCTAAGGCGGAAGGAGTGAAGGCAGAATTTTTCGAAGCCAGAATCCTGACCCCTTGTAGGTCCCAAATGCCACCTGAACCAGTTCCTTGAGCTTAGAGGTCCTGGAGCTGACGATCTTTGCAGCTTGCTCTCCAAACTCCCCAAACCAATGAGTACCTGATTGGAGGGGTAGACTGTAAGTAAGAGTGGAATCCCAGAGGGTTTGGGACTCCAATAACTTTCTTGCCCTCCACCTCTGATCTCTCCACTGAACTCCACAAGCCAGAGTCTGGGGTCAGCCATAGGCATTCAGGTCTGGTTTACTGCCCTGGCAATGAGCGCTCTTGGACGTCCAGAAGCTATTGGATACCCAGGGCCAGTCGCCTCTGGGAAAGGATTCTGGAAGAAAGGGCGGCTCTGCCAGGGTCCGAAGGGCACTGGAGTCCAAGCCTCGGCGCAGGTATCCCGGGGTACCTCCCACCACCCCTGCACAGACTTGTGTCCCAGGTGAGCAGGAATAGGACCGCGAAGTGTGCAGTTTCAGCCTGCTCTCCTCTGCTTGAGGTTGTTTCCTTTAGCACTCCAGGGATGCCACCGTGAGCCTAACAATGCAAAAGGGGTCGCACAGGACCGAAAAGCAGGGGACGCAGGTCCGGGGAGGCCATGGCAAAGCGACGCAGCTGCCAAAGCCGGCTGCCCGGGTCAGCAAAACTTTGTCTCTCAGTGCGCAGGCGCAGGGCATGGTTGGGGGACAGGCAAGGGAGGGGAGGAATCCTGAAGCAAGGGGAGGCGGGAGGGAGAAGGAGGGAGGGAGGGAGGAGGGTGGTGGATTAAAATAAGTAGGCGGCTCGGTGCTAAGGGATGAGTGAGTCGGAGCTCGGTCTCTCCCCAGCAAGTTCTCAGCCGCTCCCGGTTCAGACCCAACCAGGGAGCTGCGAGCGGGGCTCACTGTCCTCCGGGGGGCAGGGCTCCGGGCCACTGGAGCGCTCCCGCGCGTCGGGCGCTCGGAGTCCCCGCAGCCGGAGAGGGGCCAGGACTAAAGAGCTCCGGGGGTGCCTGTGGAATCCAGCGCCTCTGGCTTCCCGGGTCCCCCGCAGCGGAGCCCCAGAGACTCCCTCAGCCCGGGACCGCCACGGAACAAGGTAACTGCAGCCCCGGGCGCCCCTGCTCGGCGAGGGGAATGCGGGCAGCGCTCCCGGGTCCCCTGTCACAGCGCGGCGGGTGTCTCCTCTCTCTGTGTCCCAGAAGGAAGCTCCTCCTGCCAAACGGAGGCTGCAGGACCTTAGTGAAAGTGAGAGCAGCTGCAGCCCAGGGTGGTTGGGGGTGCTGGCTCAGGGACTTCCCGAGCGGGGTCTTGCGGCCTCTGACCTCCGGGGAAGGAGGGGGCGGGCCTCCAGCACTGGCCCTCGCGCTGCCAGGCTCCTAGGAATCCGCGGCGAGATGCCCGCGGACTTCGGGAGTCAGCCTGTGGGCCCCCCTCTAAGAAACCGAAGAAACTTCAGCGGGCAGAAACTTTCCCGAAACGCGCGCCTAGCGCAGTTTGACCTACTTTAGCTGACGAAGAAGGAAGAGAGAATGGATGGATGGCCACGGCCGCAGCCGACGGCGCCAGGGACAGGTGCATGCCCCAGCCGGGTCGCGCTTTTCGTGCAAGTTTGTTGTTTTGCGTAGTTGCGCTCGGGTATCCGGCCGGCTGGACCCGGAGCGCAGGGCCGCGTGCCTGACCCCGCCTCGCACTTCTGCTCTGACTTCGGGGTGTTCTCTATAGGATGATTGCTCTGTGTAGTCAGGGCCTGGGGAGTTAACCTGAGACTGTCTCGGTTCAGGGAAGAGTGCAGGGGGTCGCGAGCACTCTTTCCCAATTGGAGACTCGCACGCCCAAGTAGCAGAAACGCTGTGGGTGCCGTGCATGTCTCCGGCTTGGGGCTTATAAGGCGAGGATTCGTTTCCTCCCCCAGACTGTCCCCTAACTCAGCCTTCAGGAGAGAAGGGGGAAGCCCGAGGAGAGAGGGAAAGAGGTGAGGGGCTGCCTGCGGAACTACTTTCTTTCCCGAAATGTCTAGGTTCAGAAGAAGGAAAACCCACATCCAGTCCTTTTTCAACAGCTCGAGCAGTAGCGGGATGGGCTCTCAGAGTGAAAAGTAGCTGCGAGGGTTTCTTTGTTGCCACAATTTGGTAAATTTCAACCGGGCTAAGAGCTGCGCGCTGGCTTTTGGGAACAGAAACCACGTGCAAAGCAAGTTGGTCTCCCAGGCTCACGGCCTCCTAGAGAAGACAAGGGCTGACAGGGACAGGGGGCGACCAGTGGGTGGATATTTTATCCGAGGCTCCTCGAAGTAATTGCGGTTTCATTAAGACTGGGGAACAGACCGCTAAGGACGCAGCGGGCGTTTAAATGCCGCGGGACGGCCGCCTAGCCGAAGGGTTCGTTCGCTCTCGTTCGTTGGGAGAATTCAACAGAAGTATCCGGTGGTGGTTAGTCCTCCCACCAGGGGCCTGGACGCCTGTCACCACGCGTGTTGGGGATTCGATGTCAAGGATGATTTTCTGGGGCTGCTGCTGGGCTCCTTCAGGCGAAAGCTCGTGGAGCTCGCTCCGTCCTCATTAATGCAAGCAGTTAACTCGCTCACGCTCAATTAGCCCCGAATAAACCACTTTAATAGACTCTGCACACTTCATTAATGCCCGGCATAGGGCTGGCTGCAGACCTGGAATTGGCGCTCGACCGCGCGAGGGAAGGAGCGCCTGCACTGCGCGGGGGACCCAGGACTGGAAGCGCGAATTGCTTTTGCTGCCTGTAGTCGGGATCTTTACCCGCGCCTCCCAGATCTCGAAGCTCAAGCTCCTTGCCAAGCGGATGCCTGGGCCGGGGAGAGGTGTTTGCCCTCGCGTTGAAAAATCTAAAACGTTCACACAAGGGCCCCCCGGGTCAGGGCAACGGGACTCGGAGGGGCTGGGAGTTCGTTCATCCTCTCCGGCTGGAGAGGCGAGTGTGAGACTGTGTTTTTCTCTTAGTTGACCGCCTGAAACCGGATCGTGCATTTGGCCCATTCTTGGTACTAGTGTAAGGAGCCACGTTTCGAACGAATTTCGTCCCCGGGAAAGTCGTTGGCGAGAGCTTGGGGAGCCCTGGCCTCGGAATGCAGCAGAAAATAAGAAACTGGCCGTGCTGCTGAAGAAAATAAATTGAGTGTTGGGGGACACAAGATCGGGCAGATAGCCCGGAAAGGTTGGCTCCCAAGAGCAGTGATGGCTGCAAAAGCCCCCTCCCCCTATGGAGCCCCAGGTCTTCTGGGCTCCTGAGGGTAGGCAGGGTAGGCGAGGAGAGGCCAGGTTAGTACCCGACGTTGGTGGGTTCCCCACCGGGGCACAGGCAGGGCTCGGGCTCTTTTGCAGCCCAGAGTCGCACCGTCACCGCCGCTCTCTTGGCCTGCGATAGGCCGAGCACCTAGAGAAGCAAGCGGAGGTGCTGGTGGCCCCGGCGGCCCCGGGGAGCCGGAAATAAGGATCTGATTTCCAGCGCCAGGAGGGGAAAAAGAGGTGACAGCAAATCAAAGAGCGCTCACCTCACCTAATCACCTAAGTGTGGGCCAGCATTTTAAGTTGGCGAGAGTCCTCTTTCTCCCTCCTCTCTCCTTCCCAACCCCAATCCTCCCCTGCTTTCTCTCTGCCCCAATTCGTATTTTGCTTCGCGGGGTGTTAGCGCCCTAGGATGATCTCGGCGCTCTGGGATCACCGGACCACCGGTGATCCAAGCCGCAGGGAAAACTGGTAGGGAGGCCCTCTGCTACTGAGGCACGGGTCCTCAGGCGCCAGGCTGAATTAATTGCTGCCTTAACACTGGGTTTTTGCCGGGTTGCTAATGTAACCTGCAGTGGGAACATCTCTGCAGGCTTTCAGTGTTTTGCACCTTCCACCCCCTGCAGAACCTCTTTCTCGGCGGGCCTACTATTCAGCCAGTGACTTCTCTGACAGCTTCCAAGGGAAAGGGTTTCTGCATCGAGATTGTCCATACTCCTTCCTGAAAGGGCAGGGCTATCTCCCGTGAGAAGCTTTGCTGCAGTGAAATGCTGCCGAGTCCGACTGGGCCTTGTGGCCTTGGGCTGAGGGTAAGCCAGCCTAGGGGAACTGTCTGGGTGGTGTCAGCGTCCAGCAGTGGGAAGGAGCGGTACCGTGGCCTGCACAACCCAGGAAGGGGGGCTTACTGAAGGTTAGAGGAGCAATCTGAGGAAGAGAAGAGGGGAAGTGGGGGTAAGGGAAAAGTGGGCAGCAGGGGATTGAGACAGGCAAAAAACCAAGCACCCTGTTCCCTTAGTGACTTCTCAAGTAGCCCTCAGCTCAGAGCTGAGAGAGTTCAGCACTTGAGCCTCGCAAGCCACCCCCCCCACCACCATGTACTTTCTACTTTTCCTTCTCCATGTTTTTGCCTCCACTGGACAGACTGACTTAAGAGTGGCTGGGAGGCTTGGAGATGAAAGGTCTCTCTGCAGAACCCAGACTTGTCCACGGAGGCTGGAGATCCTGACCAAGGAGGCCAGCAGATGCCAGACTGCTGGTCACTTCAGCTTCCTGGCCTTGCAGTTGGAGGGCACAGAGAGCACAGAAGCTGATTGTATTGGCCTCAATACTGTAGCCCATAGGCATACCCACCTGCCCACGTGTCACTGCGCACACAGATATCCGAGAGCCCAGAGACACTGCACCCTGTTTGATGGAGTAGGGAGGGCACTGAAGCCCCCTTGTATGTACCTGCAGGTGTTTGACTGAATTAGTAAATGAAGGTGGGTATCATCACCTTCAAAGGCAATTAATTCCCAGGGGCTCAGGTAAGAAGTCAGCCCAAAAGCAGCCGCAGAGGGTGGTGTCAAGAGGGCTCATTAATAGTGAGTCAGAGAAGCAGATTTGAGGTCAAAGTTGAGAGCTTTGAGGAGAAAGATGACATGGCTTCTAGAAGCCAGACTGAAGATCAGCTAAGTAGAGCTAAATGCAGAGGAGCTGGGAGATGTACAGACCTGTGTGTGTTTGTATGTGTGCTGTCTCCCTGGAGGCCCTGCGTGGGTTCCATGCAATCGCATGTGTGCCTGTGTGTGCGCGCACACGCACACGTGAACATGTTCACGCCAGCATTTTGTTTAGCAGCACAACACTGATCATCTCAGTTTATCTTGCCACCTTGTTGTCATCTCTGCTTCAGAACATGTGAATCTGTGTTTATCTGTCATTGTGCATTTCTGTTTATCTGCACATGAACATGTAAATGTGCTTCCAAGTTCCTGTTCTCTTCACCGGAGAGTGAAATTCTGTGTTGACTCAGGCTTGCGTGGATGTAAATTTCCACACACCAGTCTCCCCCAGCTTCTGCCTCCACTGTAGGCCCTCATTTAAGTTGGTTGCATTGCATAGGATTTGTTTCCTGCTGGTTTCTGTAGCAAGTTGTGTGTCTCTGCCATGGCCATTTGGAGGGAGCCCTTGCATCAGAGAAGGTTCCATTTTCTCTCTGAGGGCAGTGGGTTCCCTCAGTGGGGTCTCAGACTCCCAGCGTCTGCCCTGGGGCACAGAGAGGGTGTGGCTGAGTTGGAATTCCTAAAGAGGGTGACCTACTCTGAACTTCTCTTTTTCTCTCCCTTCTTTTCTCTTCTTTTTTTTGCAGATTGCGATTGAGAACCCACTGCAGCTACCGCAATGGGCAGCAAAACCTTGCCAGCACCAGTGCCCATTCATCCATCCCTGCAGCTTACCAACTACTCCTTCCTTCAGGCGGTGAATGGCCTGCCCACGGTGCCCTCGGACCACCTGCCTAATCTGTACGGTTTCAGCGCACTGCACGCTGTGCACCTGCACCAGTGGACGCTGGGCTACCCTGCCATGCACTTGCCGCGCTCCTCGTTCTCCAAAGTCCCGGGCGCCGTGTCCAGCCTCGTGGACACACGCTTCCAGCTGCCCGCCTTTCCCTGGTTTCCTCACGTAATCCAGCCTAAGCCTGAGATCACCGTTGGAGGCAGTGGCCCCTCTGTGCTCAAGACCAAGCCACGCTTTGATTTTGCCAACCTGGCCTTGGCTGCCACGCAGGAAGATCCATCCAAGCTTGGCCGGGGGGAAGGTCCTGGCTCCCCCACTGGTGGGCTGGGTGCCCTCCTGGATGTAACCAAGCTGTCCCCCGAAAAGAAGCCCACGAGGGGACGCCTGCCTTCCAAGACCAAGAAGGAGTTCGTCTGCAAGTTCTGTGGCCGCCACTTCACTAAGTCCTACAACCTCCTTATCCATGAGCGGACGCACACCGATGAGCGGCCCTACACGTGTGACATCTGCCACAAAGCCTTCCGGAGGCAAGACCACCTACGGGACCACAGGTACGGTGTGTGCCCCCCCCCCAAAGCTGTCTGTCACTGTCCTCACCATCCTTCTCCCTAATGAGGTGATTCTTGAGCCCCACTTCGGCTCTCCAGGCCTCCCAGTTTCTGGGAATTCTCTAACATCGCAAAGGAAGCCATACAAGGCTTAGGCATAGGTTCTTGGAGGATGGGTGGAGAGAGCTTGGGGAGAATAAGTCAGGTCTCCATGAGCTTCAGACAGGCATGCCAGCCTTCTCATTCCTTCCTTCACCTGTGCATCTGCAAGTGCTGTTCAGTCCAAGTTTCTGCGGTGACGGGCAGGGGGACCCGTGACTCATGTGACCGCCCAGCACTTGAAATGTGCAACTAGTGTGACTGCGAAATTAACTTTTTAGTTTTACTTACTTTTCATGTTAATAACCACATGTGGCTAGTGGCTGCCCGCTTGGACAGCACAGCTCCAGCAAATTGTCCTCCCTGCCCCTGGGTCCCCTCATTCACCTTTATTGTTAACCCAGACCTTATAAGGAGACAGTGCTTGCCCCTCCTGGGGAAGGCAGGGGTGGGCCTAGCTGGACCCGTTGACGTATCAGATGGATCAGATATTGCCTGCCAGTTTCCTTCACCTCCCTACTCTATTCACAAACTTAGAATTTTGCCCACTCCACGCTAGGTCCCCACCCCCCACTTTCTTTTGAGGGCAAGCGCCTGGTTGCAGTGGGAGGGGATCTTAGATAACTGTTTATAACATTACATCATTTTGCAAAGATTAATTCTGTTTTTGCTTTCAGATACATTCACTCCAAAGAGAAGCCTTTCAAGTGTCAAGAGTGTGGGAAAGGATTCTGCCAGTCCAGGACTCTCGCTGTCCACAAGACGCTACACTCACAGGTGAAGGAGCTCAAAACCTCCAAGATCAAATGCTAAAAGAGCCTCCAGGTCACCAGGACCCTGGGTTACGATACCCCCTCCTCCAGAGGGACCAGAAGCCGAAGGCGACTCTGGCGGGCAGCGGGAGGGGCTCCCGGGACCTTCCCCTATCCCAGACTTGTCCCTTGGGTCCCGGGCGCACGCGGAACTCGAGAGCCCCGCCCGGAGCCGTGACCCCAGCCGCCAGGGCGGCTCCCCCAGGACGCGGCTAAAGTCTTGGCCAAAAGGCGGTACTCACGTGGCGGAAGGGAAACTGCATTTAAAAAAAGAACGAAAGCTCCGCGGAGCCGCAGCGGCGCCTCTCCCAGAAGTATTACTTTTTCTATTGTTATTTTATACGTTTATTATTTTTTTCTTTGACCATATAAGCTTGTAACTCTGCCTGCGGAGAGAGAGGGGAGAGGGAAGGAAGTTCTGTGCGTTTGCAGAGTCCACCCCCTCCTCCCGTCCCCATCCCCACCCCGGGAGCCTGCAAAAGTGTAATCCGTGTATCTGCTTCTGCCGCCGGGCCCGGGGACCGCGGGGCCAAGGAGCGCCCCTCCCTGCTCCGCAGCCGGTCGGCCGTGGGCCCTCGGACTCGGATGGCGGGGCGGGGGCCTTGAGCCCTGCGGCTGCAGCGGGCCCGGCCTCCGGCTCCCCTGTTCCGCCGTCCCGTCACCACGAGAGAGCAGCCGGCTAGGAGCAGGGCATTGTATTGCGATTGGCACTTTATGCTGACCATCGGTAACGGACATTTATCACTGGAGTTTTTTAAAATATGAAATAAACGGTTATTTTACAGGCATTGCAGGATGGGTATTCTCCCTCCCAAACAGGACACTGGGAGGCTTCTTTCCTTCAGAGGAGCAGGATTCCCTGCCCGCTCCAACCTGCCCCGCTTCCGGAAACCCGGCCTTCTTGGGGTGATAGGGTTGAGATGGGTGGAGAACCCTCCTCTCTCCCTGTGTTGGTCTACCCCGGCCACATGTTTATTTTCGTACTTTACTCCTCCACTTCGGTCTTTAGGGTCTCAGTGTCCCCACCCCTCACCTCCACGGGGCTGGTAGTTTACAAGGAAGCCCAGCCTGCAGCCACTACTTCGGCCTTAAAAAAATCACAACGTCTCCGGGTGCCAGGGTCGCTTAAGATCCACTAAGGGAACAGAATGTCACCCACCTCTCCAACCAAAGGCTTTCCTACTGGCCTCCAGCATCTGCTTTGGTGGTGGTGGTGGTGGGGAGGTGCCTTCACGTATAGCCTCAGGACCAGTACTGTCCCCAGGGCCCCAATACCCCGCTGCAAATGCACAATCATCGCTGCTTCCCCAAAGCCCCAAACCTACAACCCTCCCTCCGTTAGGATCCCCCCGATACAATTCTCCGGCTGGGTCTCATCCCCTGCCCGGAGTACGGCCCAAAGATTCCCTACAGTTTTTAAAGCCTCGTCAGGAATGGCGGGGGCGGGCGCCCTGGGAGGCCCGGGAAGTTTAGGAGGGGAAATCTGAGTCCTCCCTCCACAAGTTGAACCTTCCCCGGGGCGTCTAGTTTTCCCACAATTAGAGGCCAGGCCGCCCGGGGCTCTCCTTGGGGCGGGGCGGGGCTCCCCCAGCTCCAGTGTCCTGACCGCAGGGCGGCGCAGGCGGTAGCGCCCGCGGCCTTTCCCAAGCCTAGCGCTCGGCCTCTCGGGCTTCTGAGCCTGGAGCTCAGCGGCCGCGAAGAACGATGGGCCGAGCTTCCCTGCAACGGGGACCCAAGGTCCCAGCCTCCGGCAGAGCCCTGCGGCCTGAGAAAGGAAGCCCAGGACATACGAGTTAAAACGCTCTAGACTTTCACTGAACCATCGTCACCTCCTCTGAGCATACCCGCCCCCGCCCCCCTTGCGGGCTTGAACTCCGCGGTTCCGGGGCCCAACGTGTCCCGGTGGCCTTGGCTGGGCCTGCGCTGAGAGCCCTGCCCTCCGCGTTCGGAGCCACGCTGCCCCCTGCTGGACAGGCCTGGAGGGGCGGATCAGGACTGGGGCACCTCAGTGCGTCCTGCTGAGGACTCGGCAGAACTTTCTGCCGCAGCCCCTGTCCACCACCCCTGTGGATATCTGGTCTTGCGCTCAAAAACTTCTTGATCGGTTCCACGGCCCACTGCGAATGAGGACCGTGAGCTGCCGGGTCTTGACCGGACTGAGGGATCTCCGCTAGTCCGGCAAGATCACAGCCCTTCTTCTGCAGCTTCATAAGGAGGCGACCCGGGACAGACCAGAGTCTGGATCCCAGAGAACTGTGATCTCTGGGCGCAGAGAGAGAGAGAGAGAGAGAGAGAGAGAGAGAGTTATTCAGTGGGTTTTGGACTTGGCTTTAGCCCAGCCAGTGCAGTCCGTAGTATGGTCTGCACTTGGCCATGGCTTACGTGAGGGTCCATGGCAGGCCCACATCGTTTCTGTCATTAGCCCCAGGAGGTCGGGAGACGTGGTTGTTCCAAGACGACAGTGACTGAGTACATACACCTGTCACAGAGAGCTTTGGGCACCCCTGAGGATCTGACGGAGCGCCTCGTTCAGTTCCTCTGCTCTTTCTGGGGTCCCATCTTTCCTGAGGATTTACTACTGCTGTGCCCCGCTCCGCCCCCGCCCAACGCACTCCACCCCAAGTTAGCCACCTCCCACTCCTCCAGGACAACAAGAGCCTCTGCAGTTAGCCCCTCCCCAAAGACCTCCTGAAAGCTGTGAAATGGGGGAGGTTCGCAGGCGAGTTTTTCCATTCTGGCCCGTGCCACCTCTGGTAACCTGAATCCCCGTCCTTCCATCCTAGACCCTGCAACTGACTTTCGATAATATCAAGTGTAGAAAAATGGATTCCCAGCACAGGGTTTATAGAGGGGGGCTGGGAGTGGGGCAGGGTACTGCCCAAAGACCTCCACCACTCACAATGCCATTGCCTTGCATTGCTCTACCATGGTTCTATCATCCTGATGGACCCAGAAGCCACTTCTCAGCATAGCTCGCTGTCTATACTGTGACAGTGATTGTTCATACACTATGTAGTAACAGCACAGCAAATGGAAGGGCAAGTGGGAGGGCAATCTGGGGATTCTGGCCACAAGACATCACACAGGCTACCTTTCCTAGCAACGTGGTTGGGGGACAGTTTCCAGCTCCTACTCTGTGGGTCGCAAGAAAAGGCAAAGAGAATGCCGGAAATGCTTGGGTGGGTTTTATTGCCTACCCACTCTGCAAAGGGGACATCCCCCCCCCCCACTCCCGCTAAACGCCTAGAAGATCCCATCCTTCTCCGACCCCAGTCTTCAGACATTAAGCTTTTGTGGTCTCAGGTGCCCAGCTTTCGGGAGTGAAGGAGGCGAGAGGAGAGTTCAGCGGGAGTCCTTCCCTAAGCTGCTAGGCCATCTGTTTCTCTGAGGGGCAAGGGAGCGGGGCTACTCGGCTGGATCTCTTTGCTGAACAGGTAGAAGGCGCGAGAAACCCTTAAGGCAGCCTGGAGCTTCCAGGTGCTCTGGGAGGAGATCGGTACACCGTGGAGAAAGAAAAAGCTCGCAGGGGTTTCTTCCCAAGAAGAGGTTCAGGTTCCACCTCCTTCTTCTGAAATGTAGCCAGGGGTCTGGGGCGTACAATGGGCCGTTTTTTCCTCAGACCTCTTGGCCGCGGGAGTCAGGGCTAGCATAGGGTTGTGGGGGAAAGAAGAAATGCGGTGGGCTGGTCTAGGGCTCCTAGATATAACCTCAGTTCCAAGAATGTGGGACCTGTGATAACATACCCAACCCCACCCCTGGAATCTTGGTGTCTCGAGAGCTGGCTCAAAGGAATCCCATCCCACCTTCCAAGGCACTAAGGCGCTGTAACGTCACATTTGCCTCTGGCAAGATACGCCCGGGCTCCGCCAGGTCTACCTATCTCATTTATGCAGTGTTATGACGTCACATGTGGGCTGTGATACTACGGCTCCCACATTTTTCGGCCCCGCCCTGCAAACCCTTCCAGAAACGCGCCGAGAATTCGTTCGTCTCCATCAACAGGATCCACAGACCCCAAGCGTTGGTCTGGGGTCCAACGCCCCGCAGCGTCCCCCTCTGGAATCTGGTGGCTTCAGATAAACCTCTCCGCTCGTAGCTTTCCAGTGCACCAGCTGCTGCGAGATATCCGCCCCGCCCACGTTACCCGGTCCTACCCCCCGCCTCCACCACTGCGCACGCTCTGCGCGCAGGCGCAGAGTGAACTCTTCCCGCGGAGCATTAGGCGCTGGAGCTCACGGTCCCGCGGCTGTGGCGGGCGGTGGCGGGCAGTCGCGGGCGGTCGCTGCCCACTTCCGTGTCCCGCTTTCAGGCTTAACGAACGTGGGGTACTACTGGCACAGCGGGCGCTTCCCGCTATGGGCGTTTGTGAGCACTAGAGATGCTGACGCCGAAGAGGGCAGCTCTGGGTTCATGCGAGCTGGAGGCCCTTGGAGTCCCTGTGGCACCCCGAATCCAGCACTGCCATGGTCCGACGGAGGTCCCTGGGATTCGAGCCGGCAGGGATGGTGCGGCCAGGCCCTGCACTAGATCCGGTGTGGCCCTAGTCCTTTCAAGCTGGGTCTTTGAGACAGAGGTCTTGGCTTCCAGATCAGCGGAGCTCTTGGAGGCACAGGCTTGGTCACCCACCCTACCCATTCGGCCTGGCTTTCTAGAGGGCCACTTCAAGAGCCAGACTGATGGCTGGGTCTAGTTTGCTCATGTTTCAGCTGAAAAAATTCACTATGGACTGAGATAGGAGGAAGGGGGCAAACCTCATGTCAGTGGCAGAGGAAGAATTAGAAGCTGTGTTTCCTTTGAGGCAAGGGGCCTGAAGACCCAGTCCTTAACATTTCCTGCCACTTACAAGCTTTGTCCAAGTCCCTGCATTTCTCTGAGCCTGGCCTTTCTTCCTTTAATGGGGATAATACTCTTCCCACCTACCTCATTCAGTTGGTGTAGAGGTCAAAGTCATACATCTTTTCTCAATCATTTATTCACTACTCAAACCAAAACCGGGCCCTAATGTGTTGCAGAACAACTTTGGCATTTATGAAGCACCATGCAAAGCATTAGAAATGCTTCCCTCAGCATCCTGAAGCTCCCAAGCTGCCTTATTCCTAAGAGAATCTTCCCATCCTCACTCTCTTCACCCAAAGATTCTGAAAAAGGATGGAGGAAGGATATCACCTGGACTGGTGGTCATGAAACTTCTAGAAAACTTGGAAGAAGTCTTCTTTAAACTGCATGGAGATGGATAAATCAGTTCACAGATTATTGTTGTATTTGGTTGAGAGAGGAAGGTGGGTGACAAAATGTAAGTGCCCTACCTACCATTCCTTTGTGGCATATACGTAGGAAGAAAGAGACAACTTGAGGCAGACTGAGGTGTGGGGCAGGGCAGGGGGCTGTATATGTGGTAGGTGTGACTGAATAGGTGGGAGGGGGTCTCTGACTTTACAAACACACCCAACTACAATCTTCTTTGGATTTTTGCTTTCTCTGATAGTTATACGATGCTATTACATGGACATATCTTCAGGAATGTTCCTTTTACCCAGTCACCTGAGCCCTGGCCCTCTGATACCAACCACTCTTGGCCATTTTTCTTAGCCAGTGCTAGTTCTAGCCCCAGCTATCAGAAAACAGAAGGGCTCAGAAAACTGGGATGGATGGGTGAATGGACTAGGTTTTGTTTCTTATTTCTAAACATGGAGATGGCTCTTAGCAGTTCAGCCATCTCTGGGGAGGTATAGGCATAATTTATTTTCAATGTTTGGTTTGATTGGACTCCTGCTTGTGGGATAAGATAAGGAGTTTTGTCATAACAAGGCAGGGATGGGTTGCTTTTTGTCACTGGTAGGAGTGGGTAACACTGGAGACTGTAGGTAGATGGAACTTTACAGGGGCCATGGAAGAAAGCTAGAGGAGATGGGGCAGGAATGGCTAGATTCTTCACCTCTCAAAGAACCAGAGAGGGAAAACAAGCCTCCAGAGAATTTAGGCCTTGCTTTAAATAATGAGATTTACTTGGGGGGGGGTTGGTTCACTTCTTATTAACCTGTGTCAAGAGCTGAACATTTTGTGCAGAATTCAGAATATTCTTAGTATCTCACAGCTTATATAACTAAGAACCAGAGCAGGTGTGGTGCTACGGCTGTCCAGAACAGTCTCTATTATGGTGGTGTCATCGGGGAGACCAGCCAAGGCTGAACTATTTGAGCAGACCCATTCTAAGGTGGGTGGCATGGCTCAAAGAGTTCTTGTTAACCGTTACATGGATCTGGGCACCATAGATGTAGCTTCTAAATCTTTTATCTTCTATATTCCTTTTTATTTTTCAGTCTGTCTATTAATTCCTAACTTGGGTACTTTAGTGTGTTAAAAACTCCCACCACAATGGTAGAATGTTGTTGTTGTTGTTTTTTTTTTAGTTCATATCTATCTATCTATCTATCTATCTATCTATAGATATATATATATAACAATATAACATATTCAGATTTGTCTCTCCTTGACAATTAGTGGGACCCATGGGAGCCTCCTCAGTGTGTCTGTGGGGACTGTGGCATTGGCTGGGGTTTTACCACTACGGGAAAAGTGGGAGGCATTGCTAGGGCTTCTCCAGGCAGGAAGCCAGGCAAGGTTTTGTCTCTGGCAAATGATGTTTTATTTTAATTATCATAAGTATGTATTTAACTGGGTCGGGGAGTATAGGGAGTGCTGGAGGAGGGCGCTGGGCTTTGATATGTTTCCTCAGCTTTCTCTCCCCCCCATATATTAATTTAAACACTTCAGTCCTATGGCACAATAGAAATTTATAGGGAACACTCAATTATCCACCACCTAAATTCCACAGTTAACATTTTACTATACTTTATCACATATCCTTCCACTCCGCCCCTCCAACTTTTTTAAAATGAAAATTTTATAAACATACAGAATAATTGTAAGAATGGACAGAGAACACTTTCATACTTTCTTTATAGAGTCAACAGCTGATAATGTTTTATTATATTTCTCTCTTGCTGTCTTTCTCCCTGAACCATTTGCAAGTTAGTTTCAGACTTCATTATATGTTAACCTTAAATAATTCAGCACAAGTAAATTTTAGGAATAAGGGCGTTACTCTTTTACCATAACATTATTATCAATAATAATTTTGCCTGGTGTCATCAAATGTCCCATCTACATTATAGTTTCCCCAAATTTTCCCACCTTTTGATTTTTTTAAGGTTATTTAATTATTTTGAAAGAGAGTGAGAGCAGGGGAGGGGCAGAGAAAGAGGGTGACTGAGAGAATCCCAAGCAGGCTCTGTGCTGTCAGCACAGATACTGACTCGGGACTTGATCCCATGAACTGTGAGATCAAATCCTGAGCCAAAATTAAGAGTCAGGCTCTTAACCTCCTTAGCGATCCAGGCACCCCCCATTTTTTGAATTTTTAAAAATCAAAATCCAAAGTTTTTCACATTGCGTTTATGTCTTGTCCTCTTTTAACCTAGAACAGTTCTGGGTTTTGTTTTTTTTCTTTCAATTTTTAAAAAAAAATTAAAAAAATTTTATTTTTAGGTTTATTTATTTTTTTTGAGAGAGAGAGAGAGCACGCACATGAGAGAGGAGAGGCAGAGAGAGAGAGGGAGAGAGAGAATCCCAAGCAGGCTCTGCACTGTCAGCTCAGAGCCCAATGTGGGCCTTGAACCCACAAACTGTGAGATCATGACCTGAGCTGAAATCAAGACTTGGATGCTTAACTAACTGATCCACCCTGAGAGGGAGAGGGAGAATGAGAATGAACCAGTGGGGATTAAAAATCCTATAGATTTTTAATTCTATAGGTTTGTATCTTTTTGTTTTTTTTTTAACTTTTTAATTTGAATTACTTATAGATTTATAGGAAATTGCAATGATAGTAGAGAGAAGGTCCATGTGTCCTTCACCATTTTCTTCCACAGTTACACCTTGCATGATGGTAATACAATATCATAACCAGAAAATTGATATTGGTACAATGTTTGCATTTAGTTTTATGCTATTTTCCCACAAAAATAGGAATAGGTAGATTCTTGTAACTACCACCATAATGAAGATACAGAACTGTATAATTACTACATTGATACCTACTGATATCAATGTTTTAGCAGTTTGAGTGAAACCTTAACTCCTCTTGTGGACTGAATGTAACCCCCCCAAATCCCTGTGGTGAAATCCTAATCCCCAATGTGATGGTATTAGGAAATGGGGCTTTGGGGAGGTAATTAATTAGGTCTTGAAGGTGGAGCTATCATGAATGGTATTAGTGTCCTTATAAGAAGCGTCTTGAGGAAACTTGCTTCCTCTCTCTGCTTCACACCATGTGGTGGGGACACAGCAAGAAGCTGGCCATCTATAAACCAGGAAGATGACCTTCACCAGACACTAGATCTGTTGGCACCTTGGTCTTGGACTCACAGAGAAAGAAATGCCTGTCCTTTAAGTCAGTGAGTCTGTGGTATTCTGTTATAGCAGCTTGAACTAAGATACCAACTTGTAAGCCCCTTTGTCCTCCTCCCTGTGCATGACATGATAGTCATAGATACTGCCTTTACATGCATTGAGATCCAAGTTAGACAATGCATTACTTTTTGCTTTGACCATCAAACAATTTAGACAACTCAAGAGGGAAAGTCTGTTGTATTTAGCTGTGTCTGTGCTTTTTCAATTTTTTTTTCTTCTTATATTTTTGGTTTCCATCTTTTACCATTTCTTTTCTTTTTGGAGAACTTTTTTCGCCATTATTTTAAGGTAGGTCTGGTGGTGAAAAATTCTATTAATTTTCCTTCATCTGAGAATGTCTTTATTTCTCCTTCATTTCTGAAGGATAATTTCACCGGGTACAGAATTCTGGGTTAACAGTCCTTTCTTTTCAGCACTTGAAAAATGTGTTGCTTCCTTCTGGCTTTCATGGTTTCTGATGAGAAATCTGTTGTCATTTGAATTGTTTTTCCTTTGCATGTAAGGTGTCATTTCTCTCTTGCTGCTTCCAAGGTACTTTCTATGTCTTTAAAGTTTTTTAGTTTTTTTAAAGTTTTTAATTTTCAGAAATTGATTATGATGGTTCTTGGCATGGATTTCTTTGGGTTTATCCATTTTGGGGTTTTCTCAGATTTTTAATTCTATAGGTTTGTATCTTTTTCCATGTTTGAAAAGGTTTTCAGCCATTATTTCTTTTCCATATTTGAAAAATGTTCAGCTGTTCAAAATACTGTTCAAAAATGTTCAGCTTCTCCAAATACTTTTTTCATCTTTACTGTTTTTCTCTATTTCATAGACTGCAATGACAAATGTTATAGTTCCCCAGGTTTTTGAGGTTCTCTTCACATTTTTCACTCTGTTTTCTGTCTGTTGGTGAATTTGGGTCAATTCTATTGTTCTGTCTTCCAGTTCAGTGATTCTTTCCTGGGTCCCCTCCATTCTGATATTGAGGGTTTAAAAAATTCCAATGATTTTTTTTTAATTCTAAAATTTACATATGGGTTTTTTAAAGTTTATTTTTGAGAGAGAGAGAGAGAGCGAGAGAGAGAGAGAGAGAGGGAGAATGAGAATGAACCAGTGGGGTGGGGGGCAGAGAGAGGGAGAGAGAGAATCCTAAGCAGGCTCCTTGCTGTCAGTGCAGAGCCCCACAAGGGCGCAGTCTCATAAACCGTGATATCATGACCTGAGCCAAAATCAAGAGTTGGATTCTTAACCCACTGAGCCACCCATAAAATTTACAAATGGTTTTTAAAAATATATATTCTGTTTCTTTCCTGAGACTTTTTAAGTTGTTGCAAGGGTTCGTAACTGCTCATTGAAGTATTTTTATGATGGCTGCTTTAAAATTCTCGTTGATAATTTCAACATCTGTGTGATCTTGATGTTGATGTGTGTTGATTATCTTTTCTCTTTCAAGTTGAGATTTTCCTGGTTCTTGGTCTGACATGTAATTTCTGATCATACCCTTGAAATTTTTGGTATTCTGTTATGAAACTCTTATTGAAATCTGTTTTGGTAAGTTTCCTCTGACTTGCCATACTGGTAGGGAAGGGGTGTCACTTTGTTGCTACCATGTGGGGATGAATGTCCAGGACACCCACTTGGCCTCTCTTACCACCTTAGGAGGAGCGGGTGCCGTATTGCAACTTGGTAGAGGTGAGATTTCAGGCTCCCCACTGGCATTTACGCTAGGAGGGCAGAGGTCCTTTTTGTTGTTCCCACATAGCTTCTTCTGGGGGCACACAGAAAGCTTTTTACATCTGGGTGGTGGTGCAAGTTTGGCTGCCCACTCAGTCTTCTCAGACACGCCTGGATGGGACGTGGAGGAGCTTCCCTTTGCATGCAGGCAGACAGAAGTCCAGACTTCTCACCGTCTTTCCTGACTGGTAATCTGTGGCCTTCTGAATATCTTGTTGCAAAAGTGAACTGGTATTAGCCTTATGGAACTATCCACTACGTGACAAATTTCTGCACAAATTCCCATTTCCTGGGATCATTTCATTTATTGTTCCAAGGTGATCCCATCCGGGGTTGCCACTCTAATATATTGTGGTGTTTTTAATTTTGTAATACAAAATTCTCACTTTAGGTTTTGACATAACATGCTCTGGGGTGGTATTTTATTGTAAAGTTACAAAACTTTTGTCTACTCTCAAATGTTGGTATGTAGGGTCCCTGTGGATTAAAAAAAAAAAAAGAACAATCAATATTTTTAGATTAGCTATAACCTCTTGAATTTTGGCTCAGTAAAATTGAGTCTGTTATTATTTTGTTTATGAAAACAAAAAAAATCTATTGTATCTAGTGGCTGGGAGCATGGATTTCTTTTTTGCCCTACTCTCATGTCTGGTTTTCATGTTGTAATTTTTAATATAAATATGTCCATAGAATTGTAAGCTTTGTTAAATTTTTGATAATGGAATTTCAAGAATCTGTCCAAATTTTCCTAAAATATTAGATTAATTTCCTTCATTGTCAGAATATTTCCTAACAGGATAGTATTTTTTTCCCTTCTCTTCTATAATTGTGCCTTATAGATTTCTTAGTGTTGAGTTGGTCAGGGAGAGGAATAATAATAATTATTATTTTTAAGTGTTTATTTATTTTGAGAGAGAGAGAGAGGAAGAACAAGCAGGGGAGGGGCAGAGAGAGAGAGAGAGAGAATCCCAAGAATTTGTGCTGACAGAGCAGAGCCTGATTCAGGGCTTGATCTCACAAACCTTGAGATTATGACCTGAGCCAAAATCCTGAGTCGGATGCTTAATGGACTGAGCCACCCAGGTACCCCAGGGAGAGAAATAATTATTTTCTTTATTTTTTTTTAACTTTTACTTACTATCGAGAGACAGAGAGACACAGCACGAGCATGGGAGGGGCAGAGAGAGGTGGAGACATAAAATCTGAAGCAGGCTCCAGGCTCTGAGCTGTCAGCACAGAGCCCGACATGGGGCTCGAACTCAAAAACTGCAAGATAATGACCTGAGCCAAGGTTGGATGCTTAACTGACTGAGCCACCCAAGCACCCTGAGAAATAATTATTAAAGCAAAACCTTCTCTTCAGTTAATATTTATTAAGACCTGTAACTGGTTCCTGAGCACAGGCTAAGTGTGGACATCATGCAAACTGAGGGAAATGTGTGTTGTTACAGCATAATGTTTACTTCAGTAAGTCAGGGCAACTTAAATAGATAACCCAGATGAAAGGAACTGGGAAGCAGGAAATGTGTGTCTCAGCACACATTTTATTGCTGAACTTTGTTGGGTCGCCTTAGTCAAATCCTGTAACCTCTGAGGGCCTCAATTTCCTTACCTGTCAATGAGGATAAAAGTACTTATCTTTTCTGACTTGTACAGTTTTGGTTAGAGAAAATTTACATTTGTGCCATAAATATAGATAACATTGCTAAAGACTATCTACTTCTTTCTACTGAGCCTTAAAAAAAGTACCTGTACCTCCCAGCTTTTCAGTTTCTTTTGGTGTTTCAAAAATGTCTTTGAGCAAAGAGAATTTAAACAGTGCTTGGGGGGAAAAGTGCTTGGGATAGCTATAAAAATGTTTACAGACTTCATTGACAGGGTTGACTATGTCCCATTTTTGCTATGAGCGAGAAATCAAATTTATTTTTCTCTCCTGGATACTCTGATTCTTCTTTAGTTGCCAGACAGCTAGTTACGTCGCCCGTGCAGATTCAGGCAGAAGCTTTGCAGATTACAGAACTGTGTAGCAGACATATACAGATCAAAATAGCTGTAATTAGAAAATCAGCTTCACGTTTATGAAATATGAAGAAGCATGTGGATATTCTGACTTGCCCCAGAAGCACAATAAAAGTAAACCAGCTGCCCTCGAAAGCAAGAACAACTACAAAAACACACATTTTGAAAAAAATGAACACAAAGATTTGAATAATAAATGGTTATCTCTAGAGAAACAAGGAAAACTCACTTCAAATTTCAGAGTGAAGTGTTCATAGTAGTTAGACCAAACCAAGCACATTGCTGCGTTAAAATGGGAATCTCTGCATAAGGCCCATCTGTAGGAGACCAGCAGCCCACAGGATCTCTCCTATCTTTGGACAGGTTTTCAGATGTGGCAAGAAACTAAAAAAGAATCCCTGTAAATTTTATCTGTGTAATCTTCAGAATCTGAAATCAGGGAGTGAGCCAAAGCTGGGTATTACATGAACTTTATCTGTGGATATTAAGGTCACTTTACAACTGGCTGCAAAGCACATTTTTGGCAGAAAAAAGGTAAAGCAATGTTTAGAGTTTTCTTTGTGTGTGTTTACTACTGGCTTATTTCCCTGTCATATAAGTCACTCTGAGCTGTACAGTAGGCATGGGCCAGAAGGGCATGGAGCATGAGTAGGGATCTGTTAGTGCAGCCTGAGGAGGCCAGGTGAAATCCATTCTGACTTTTCCAGCTTGTTGGTTTCATTGTTTTTACAATGGGTGATTGTCTTCAGCCTGCTTGGCTGGCTCCGGGTCCTTTGAGGTTCCCAGAAAATCCCCATGTATATGCAGCCAGAAAGTTGGGGGCACAGTGGGCTTAATGTCTGGAGTGATGCTTGGTGCACACTTCCCCTGTCTGGCCTGGGGGGCATGCCTCTAAGTGAGGAACAGAAATTGTCTTAATTGAACGTACTTCTGTGGGCAGGATGATTTCAGAGACATCTATGAGAGTCTACCTCCCTTTGAAAACAAACCTTGGACTGCTCCCCAGGGGTCTGGAATCCCTCATTTTCTCATGAGATCCCTTCCTTCCTCCTTCGTTAGTGAGAGCTGATATTTAGATGCAGACCTAGGAGATATTCTAGGAGAAAATATTTTATAGAGCTACCATTTATTGAGCCCTTACCATATGCAAAACACTGTTCTGAGAGATTGACATCCACAGATACTATTCTCATATTTTCAGATGAGGAGATGGAGGCCAAAAGAATACATTTGCACAAGGTAACAGAGTATGTCATAGAACATAATCAATTCCAGGTTCTTCAGACTCCAAAATTCATGCACTCACAAGACCCTTTACTGCTTCCCTGTATACAGCTGAGATTCACTGAGATCTCCAAAATTCTGATTGCCCTGCCCAGAAGGACAAAGAGTGCTAGGCTTTAACCTCTCTGGGAATGGAGAGAGTAGGGAAGAGGGGTGGGCTGAGAAAGCTCTGGGCCTCCCAGGGGGTGCTGTGCACAGGCCAAGGAATGAGGAAGGCCTGGGTCCTAGCCTCCACCTCCAGGTACAAGGAAGAAGCCCTGCTCCTGCTCCATAGAGCGACCTGCCAAGGGTCTCATTTAGGATGGAGCCCCTTCTGGGAGAAAGAGGAGCAGGAGTGGTGGCTGAACTTTGCCTGCATGAGAGCTATTGTGCTTATTTTCCATCAGGAGAGGGTGTGGATGGTTGGAGACGGTAGGGTGGTGTGTGTGATGTTCCTCGGCATTTCTGTTCATTTCACTGCAAGTTTGTGAGCCTGAATAATGTTGGAACACCTATGCTGGGTGTGTCAAGGACTGATGGCAGAGTGGAGGGTGAGGCCTCAGTGGGGGATTTCTGGTCACTGTCCTGATGGGACTTGGTGAAGACTTTCAGCTAACCTTCAGAGGTCTATCTCACAGTAGAAGCACCAATGATCAGTGTGGCCTAAATACAGCTGGAGAAGAGGCACCTGGGTGGCTCAGTTGGTTAAGCGTCCGACTTCAACTCAGGTCACGATCTCACGGTTTGTGAGTTGCAGCCCCGCATCCGGGTCTGTGCTAACAGCTCGGAGCCTGGAGCCCGCTTCGGATTCTGTGTCTCCCTCTCCCTTTGCCCCTCTCCAGATCACTCTCAGTCTTTCTCTCTTAAAAGTAAACATTAAAGAAAATTAAAAAAAAAAATACAGCTGGAGAAGGTGGTGAGAGTACCTTGCCTCCACAGTCTGGTCTGGCAGTCTCTCCCAGGTGCTTGTATGGAACCTCACTCTTGTACAGAAACCTCACTCATAGCACTTCTAACACTGGGTCACTATTGGTCATCTGTTCTAGATGGTAGGCTCCTTGAGGCCCCCAGCCGGTTCTGCTTGTCTCAGTACTCTCTATGCCTTTTGCGGCTCCTGAGCCCGAGGACATATTCGCAGATGAGCGGGAAGCTGAAGAGCCTTGGCCTGATTACAGGAGTGAGGAACACTTCATGACAAAAGGAGGTAACTAAGTTAACTGTTTCTGGGAAAAGTCTCCTTCTCATCATTTGAGAACCAAGTGTGTAAACTGAGGTAGAAAGAACTGTCCACTTCCAGAGTGATGGGGGCTGGCTGGAAGGGACTTTTGCAGAAGAAGGAATAGCAACTTTGCTCGGGACAAATCCTATGTTACTTTTTCAAAGAATAATCTGCTAGTGTGAAGACTGTGCCTTTTATTTCTATTTTGCCTTGTATTTAAATGAAACATTTAAAATGGAATCCCTGAAAATTTAGAAGGCAAATAAAATGATCCTGCTAATTTAATGAAGCCCAAGCTGTAAATGTAGGTTTTATGGAGTGTCAACCACTCACTGAGGAACCTGGTAACCAGAGGGGAAGGAGGGGGCAGAGCTGTGTTCTGACTCATCCCGAGAGGCCAGAACTTTTACTAGTTTTCTAGAGCACGCAGGGTCTCTGCAGAGGAGGGGGGCTCTGCTATTAAGGAATGATCCAGAAACCTGTGAATTTTTCCTTCCAATTGCCTTGTTTCTTTCTCCACGATGAGGCTGGAGGATGGCGTGACTGTCAGAAAACACTCATTCCCTTGGGTTGGTGAACGTCTCCCTCTGGTACTCTGTGCCAAGAGGTCTGTATTGAAGATGAGTCTGATTGCCTTTGTGGTATGCGGCCTATCTACAAAGCTAGTCAGAGTGCAGCGGAGGGAGGGCCAGTCTGTCCTCCTGGGCGTCCTTTCTGTAATCCGCTTGTCACAGCCACCTCCGAAGGCTGCTCGCCCTGACAGAGGGGATGTGATGGGCAGCCTGTCAAATAGATTGTGAGTGCATTAGCAGGATTAGCAGAGAAGGCTAATGTTGCAGCATTCCCCAAGTTCATTCACAGCATCTGCGACTGCGAAGGCACAGGCTTCAGAATTAATGTCACATTGGGGACTGTCCCTGAAGCGGTCAGAGACAACAGTCTCATTGTGTTTGCCTGTGTTCGTGTATTACTATTTCACAACAGAGCTTAATTTCAAATATTAGTATAAAGATGCTATAAAGATTCTTTCTTCCATCTTATTGATAAACTAGCTGAAATACTTTAGTTGCCTCTCAAAACCAGAAGCTTTGTTCTTGGCAGTTGTTGAAGTATTGCTGATTTTATTTCTGCTTGTTAAAATAATATACCCTCATTTAGGAAAAATTGGATCAGAAAAATAGAAGGGAAAAATTTAAAATACTTAGTTCTTTCACCAGATATAACCTCTCATGCCATTTTGGTGTATTTTTATGCAGTGTTTTTTGGTTTGTTTGCTTTTTAAGTTTATTTATTAATTTTAAGAGAGAGAGAGAGAGAGATCACAGGAGGGGCAGTGAGAGAGGGAGAGAGAATCCCAAGTAGGCTCTGTACTGTCAGCACAGAGCCCAACATGGGGCTCAATCTCACTAACCAGGAGATCATGACCTGAATCCATATCAAGAGTTGGACACTTAACTGACTGAGCCACCCAGGCATCCCCCTTCTATACATATCAATTAAAATTGTGCTTATATTGTATATTTAGTTTTGATTCCTTTATTTTATATTAAAATTTTTTTAACTGTTTATTTAATTTTGAGAGAGAGAGATAGAGCACAAGTGGGGGAGGGGCAGAGAGAGAGGGAGACACAGAATCCGAAGCAGGCTCCAGGCTCTGAGCTGTCAGCATAGAGCCAATGCAGGGTTCGAACCCACAAACCATGAGATCATGACCTGAACTTAAGTCAGATGCTTACCAACTAAGCCACTCAGGTGCCCCTTGATTCCTTTAAAAAAAAATCCAAATACTGTATCATAAACATTTGCCAGTTTTCTTGTACTTTTAGTGAAAATACCAATCAGATACTTGAAATACTTTGTGTGAATATATTTGCACTAGTTTTCTATTGATGTGTAACAAATTACCACAAACTCAGCAATTTAAAATAATACCCATGGGCATGTAGGTTAAGCATAAGACTCTTGATTTTGGCTCAGGTCATGATCCCACAGTTCGTGAGATCAAGTCCCGAGTCAGGCTCTGCGCTGATGGCCTGGAGCCTGCTTGGGATTCTCTCTCTCCCTCTCTTCTCTGCCCCTTTCCCACTCTGTGCACGTGTGCTCTCTCTCTCAAAATAAATAAATAAACATTTAAAAAGCGAATAAATAAAATAATAGCCATGTATTAGCTCACAGTTCCATAGGTCAGAAGTCTGGCATGGCATGGTTAAGGTCTCTGGTCACATGTCAAAAGGCCAAAATCAAAGTATCAGCTGGGCTAAGTTCTCTGAAGACTCTAGGAAGACTTGTTCCAAGCTCATTTTTGTTGGCAGAATTCAGTTCCTCAAGGTCATAGGGCTGAAGTCCTCTTGTATTTGCTGGTTGTTAGCTGAGGACTGCTCTTAGCAGCTGGAGGCCACCTGTTTTCCTTGACATGCAAGCAAGGCCCCCTTGATCTGCAGGCAAGTAGTGGTGCATTGAATCCTTACTGTGTTTGTACTTTTTGGCTTCTGTGACCAGAGAAAACTCTTCCCTTTTAAAGGGCTCATAAGATTAGGCCATGCCTACCAGAAAAATCTCCTCATTTTAAGGATAACTATGTCATATAACATGATCTAATCAGGGTAGTAAACCATCATATTGATAGTCAGCAGGATTCTACAAGGCATGTGTACCAGGGTGGAGAAATCCTGGGGCCATCTTAGACTTCTACTTACCATAATATTGTAATTTATTTAACAGTTTCTTTGTTTTAAAAAGGGCTGGGTTTATGTCTAATTTTTTATTATTATTTTGCACCTCAAGATTTTAGAAATGTGTTGATTACATTTCTCTATTACTTTTATAGATGCATTATGTGTGTTTAAACTTCAATGTACATGGGATTTATTTTGATATATAGTATGAGGCATGTTACGTATTTAAAAATTTCCCCCCAAATTTATTAACCAGTAGCCTAATATTTGATAAGTAACTCATCCTAACTGATTTCAAATGCCATTAACTTGACCTTTTTTGCTGCCTTTTCATTCTGTTCAATTATTCAAATATTTTGCAGGCTGGTGCCATAGTGTGCCATTTTGATTACTGCATTTTGAAGTAAATTTAAATATATTGAAATGTAAATTACTCCTTGTTTTCTTTAGTTTCCAATATTTTATTGGCTCTTTTACCCTAATACTTTCACAAATTTCTGATGGAATTTTAATTTGAAGTGTATTGACTTCATAAAATTTACGTGGAAGAAATGATGGTTTTGAAATATATAACCTTCCCATTCTAGAAATACAGAATGTCTCTTCACTTATTAGATTTTTCCTTCCTGTTCCTCAGTAAAGTTTTATTTTTATATTTTAATAAAATTTCATATTTACAGAAAATTTGCCGGAATATTACAAATAACAGTTTTCCTGAACCATTGGAAAGTAAGTTGCTGGAAGACTTCAGTATGTAATTCTTCCACAGAAGGATTTTCTGTGCTACCATCAAAATCAAAATCAGGCCATTAACATCTGTCTATTACTGTCATGTCATCCAGAGATCTCACTCATGTTCCCCCAGGGTGCCCAGCTATGGTTTTTAAAGAAAAAGGGTCTGATCCAGAGTTGCGGGTTGTATTTGGTTGTCTTGCATCTTTTGTCTCTTTCACACTCAGTTTCTCAGTCTTTCCAGGACTTTCATGACTTTGCCACTTTTTAAGGTCATAGGCCAGTTACATGGTAAAACTTCCCCCATTTTGGGTTTGCCTAACGTATCTCCATGATTTGATTTGGAGAATGCATTCTTGGCAGGAGCATTACAAAAGGAATGCTGTTAATGCATCCTCTGAGGAGGCACATTGACTTGTCCATTACTGGTGACTCAACTTTTGATCATTTGATGGGCTTGTGTCTGCCTAGCTTCACCACCCTAAACTTACCCTTTATCAGTTTGTAATTAATAAGTATTTTGTGGGGAGATACTTTGAGACCATAGTGTTGTTAAAGTATTTTAAATCTTGTTAGGTGCTACTGGAATTAGTGTTTATATCAGAGCCAATTTTGTCCCATGGCTGAGGGAAAAAAACCTTTCTTAGTGCTCTGCCTGACGCTCCATGAATTATGAGGTTTTCTGCTCTGCTGTGGCAACAGGAATTGTTTCCAGGTGTGTGTGAACTCTGGGGCTTGTGCTTGCTGATCCTTTCTGGTGGTTCTTTCCCCAGTCTTGGGTAGTTTCCGGACACCATGAGGATGTGAGGGAGACTCCCTAGATCTCTGGAGGAGTGCTCCTTCTGCAGCTCTTTCCTCGCTGGCACAGTTCCCTGGAAGCTCACTGGAGTTTCCCTCCGTTCCCCCCACTCAGGAGAGCCTGAGCCCTGCCTGGACCCTCCCCCCCAGTTCCAAAGCCTGCACGCGCTCTTGGGCAACAGTAGGGCTCACCTCATTTGCTTCCCATCTCTGAGGAATCACTGTCCTTCGTTGCCTGGTATCCTATGTCCCTGAACACCATTGTTTCATATATTTTGTCTGGCTTTTTAGTCTTTTCAGGCAGGGGCGTAAAAATGGTCCCTGTCACTCCAAACTGACTGGAAAAAAACCACTTATACATTTTGGATGAATCAAACTCATCATTTTTCCCCAAGCATTTATTAAAATGTAGACATGTTTCCCTCTGCTCTAGATGGCCCCGGGATGCCGAGAGTTTTTTAAATGTCACCTGTAAGTCTGTCTTCTCCATCCTCAGCTACTGCTTGCCTCTGCTATCAGCTCTATACCTACTCTCCAGTAGTTTATGTGTCAACTCTGCTGTAGGGCAGTTTCTCAGATAAGGGTCAGTAGGTTCTAAATGAGTCTTCAAAAATCTCTTCTAGGAATTAAAAATGTGAACTATGTCATAGGTATTTGACTGGGGCACTTTATTGCCTCCTTTCTGGTCCTTGGCCACAGTTACATAGTTGAGTCTCCTAAAGCATTGCTTTCTGGATAAATGAGACAGAACGCTACTTTGAACCTTTGTTTGGGAGTTCTTCTTGTTGATGAGTCCGGTGGGGGTAGCGCTATTGCACTTTTGCTGGATTGTAGACTAAGCTGTATTAGTTTTTTAGGGTTGCTATGACAAAGTACCATGAACCGAGTGGCTTAAAATAATAGAAGTGCATTGTTTCCCAGTTCTGGAGGCTACAAGTCTGCGGTGAAGGTGTCAGCAGAGCCATGCTCCCTCTGAAACCTGTAGGAGAATTCTTGGCTGCCTCTTCTTAGCCTCTGGAGTTTGCCAGCAATCCTTGGGGTTCCTTGGTTATAGCTGCATAACTTCATTGTCTGCCTTTGTCATCACGTGGCCTTGTGCCTGTGTGTCTCTGTGTCTTCACATGGACATCTGCTTCTGCGGACACCAGTCATATTGGATTAGGGACCAACCTTACTCGAATATAGTCTCATTTGAATTCAACTAATTACGTATCTAATAGCCCTATTTTCAAATAAGGACAAATTCTGAGGCATCTTGGGGATTAGGACTCTCGTATTTTTTTTTAGGGGATGCAATTTAACATTTAACAATTGGTATAGAATATTCGGTGACTTTCTTAGTGGAACCTGAATGAGCAGCCAGAGTGGTAGGCCTTGAACCAAAAGCAGATGACACAGGTGTAATGATTTCAGCAAAGATGAGGAAAGCTGGCTGGGCTACGGGTAGCATGCTAGCAGGAAGTCCTGTGCCAGGTTTGACTCCTAACTCCTGCAGATAGGAATGCAGCGACATCAGGATCCTGGTGTTAAGCCCATGTCTGGAATTTCCTGAGGTAAAATCCTTCACCCAAGCTTTGGCTAGTGGCCCCAAGTGTCAATGAGTGCTATAGACAAAGGGCAGATCTTATAACTGAAGCTTCTCTGACAGGTGGTCATGGTAGCAATGACCATGTATAATGATGGGAAATGTGCTTCCCTGTTTCTCAGTCTTTCTTAATTGTGAAGATAATTGCTTCTTCTGTGGATTTACATTTGCATAGATCTTTTTAGTTTGAAGAGTGATTTCACAGTTTACAGTCTCCCTTAATTTTCATATTAACTCTGTGCAGTTAAAGTTACTACTTCCTTTTAGGTATGGTGAAGTTAATATTATTATGCAATAACTGCCAACACAATGAAAAGTAGATATTATTTTTATTTTACAGATGAGGAAATTGAAGCTAAGGAAAGCTAAGTGACTTGTCTAATGGCCTATGGTAAACTGTGGGACTGGGACCAGGACCCAGCTCTGTCCTTCCTAGTCTCATGCATTGTCCTCGACACTATGCTACCAAGCTGACCTCTAACTTGGATGTGCCTAGAGAATGTCAGCATTGGCATAGCACAGGAATGTGGAAGTCCTACTTTACACAGTATTCTCTAGACTCGATGCTTACTAGCTGTGTGATCTTGGAACAACTCTGTTAATCTTCATTCATTTATATACTCAAATATTCCTTTTTTTTCCTTATAATTTCTTCCCCCTCCTCCCCAGGCTTATTGGGCTATGATTGACATCTTAGCCCCACCTAAGTTAAGGTGTACAAAGTGATTATTAGATACATGTATATGTTGTAAAATGATTATCAGAAAAAGGTTAGTTAACACCTCCATCACCTCACATAATTACCATTTTTCCCCCCTATGGTGAGAACATTTAAGGTTTACTCACTTAGCAATATTCAAGTGTACAATACAGTATTGTTAACTATAGTCACCATGCTGTTATTAGTTCCCCAGAACTTACTCATCTTACAGCTAAAAGTTTGTACATTTAACCAACATCTCCCCATTTCTCTCACCCCCAGCTCCCAGGAGCTACCATTCTATTCTCTGTTTCTGTGAGTTTAGTTTTGGATTACATATGAAGTGATATCATACAGTATTTCTTTCTTATGCTTTATTTATTTATTTCACTTAGCATAATACTCTCAAATTTCACCTATGTTGTTGCAAGTGGCAAGATTTCCTTTTTTAATGGCTAAATTATATATAATTCACATTTTCTTTGTCTATTTATCATCTGCTGATTATCATGTGGGTTGTTTCCATGTCTTGGCTATTGTGAACGATGCTGCAGCAAACATTAGAATGCAGCTGTCTCTTCAAGATAATTTCATTTCTTTCAGATATGAGTCGAGAGTGGGATTGCAGGATCATATGGCATTTCTATTTTTTAATTTTTTGAGGAAACTTCATACTGTTTTCCATAATGGTTGTACCAATTTACATTCCCACCAACAGTGTCCATATCTCTCCCCAGTTTTAGGATTTTCTCAGCCATTCTTTCCTTCAAAAACCTTTTGCCCTTTTCTCCCTATTTTCTCCTTCTCGGACTCCAGTAATGCACGGTCATTTCTTTTAATGGTATCCCATAGTCCATATGGCTTTCTTTTATCCTTTTCCTTCTTTTTGACTTGTTCTCCTCTTATTGGACAAGTTAAAAAGATCTGTCTTCTGCTTCACAGATTCTTTCTTCTATTTGATCCAGTTTGATACTGACACTTTCTCCTGAAATTTTTAAAAGTTTTTTTAAATGTTTATTTTTGAGAGAGAGAGAGAGAGAGAGAGACAGACTGTGAGTGGAGAAGGGGCAGAGAGAGAGGGAGACACAGAATCTGAAGCAGGCTCCAGGCTCTGAGCTGTCAGCACAGAGCCTGATGTGGGGCTTGAACTCATGAACTGGGAGATCATGACTTGAGCCAAAGCCAAATGCTTAACCAGCTGAGCCACCCAGGTGCCCCTTTCTCCTGAATTTTTAATTCCATTCATTGCATTCTTCAGTTCCAGAACTTGTTTTTAAAAATGATTTATATATCTGTAATAGACTCTTCATTTTATTATTGTTTTGCTGATTTTGGCGAACTGCCTTTCTGTGTTTTCTTGCAGTTCAATGAGTTTCTTTGAAATGACTATTTGTATTTTTTATTAGAGAAATTTCATTTTTTAAGGTTGGTTATTAGAAGATATTATTTCTTTGATGGTTTTATGATTAATAATTTTTAAATTTTCCTTGAAGTTTGTGTTGCTGCATTCGCATTTAAAGAGACACTCACCTCCTCTAGTCTTTACTGACTGGCTTTAGGAAACACCTTCCATCATCCATGTTAGGGATTCTGAGCCTTTTTCAGATATTTTCTATTGTATTTCTTCTCCACAGTTCTTGTCCCCTCTTACAAAGTGAATTCTTAAGACTGCATGCCTTCTTTTGATCCTGCAAAACCAGACTTGGGGCTGTCAGACGCCCATTTGCTTTCTCGAGGGCAGTGTTGAATGCTCAGACTGTGTGCTTTTTCACAGTGCTGCAGAGTTGGGCTGGCTTTCCACATGTGCTCACTAACTTTCTGCAAAGACTCAGTTTTGTTGTCATAGGGATTGTGCTCAGGGAGCTGGCCACAGAGTGGTAGGGTAGAGTATGGGAGAGGTTGTGATGCATTTGGGGTGCCTGTGGACCAGTGGGAGGATGTGTAGGTGAGATAGTCCCACTGGCTCATTGGTGGACTTCCTGATGGGGTGTGCAACACGTTTAGTAGGATGTATGTCTTTTCAGTGCCCTCCAAGAGCCCTGACTGCTGTTCTCCCAGACATTTCCTGCTTTTCGTTCAGGCAGCACATCTCAGGATTCTAGGTGAAGTGGGAAGGAACTGGGTCTATTTGATGGTGTTCCACACAGCTGGGGAAGCTGGGCACTCACTCAGATACTCTCACTTTCCCTTGTTGGAGAAATCACAGGCACTCAGATGTGCCACTTTGAGAGAGGGATGATGTGAGTATAATGAAACTGTTGCTTTTATCCTCTTCAATGCATCCAATTTCACTTTTTTTTTTTTTTTGCTCCATCTGTATGCTAGAACTTTCCACTGGACTCCCAGACTTCTACAAAGGCATTCTACTTTATGGGTAATTAAATGAGTATTTTTGGACAGAAAGATGGTAAAAACTATTAATTCCACCATGTTGATGATATCACTCTTCTCAGCCATTATTTCTTGAGTACTTACATGCTAGGCACTATTCTAGGCCATGGAATTGTTGCAACATACGATAAAGTCCTCATAGAATTTGTCTTTTGGAATTGCATCAATTTCATTATTTGTAAAGTGGAGGTAAAAAGTGAATATCCTCAATTAAGTTGTGAAGAGTAAATGCAGTCATTTGTATAATGAGCTTAGCTCAGTGCCAGGCATAACAGAATTTTCAATAAGTATCAGTTGATTATATGGAGATCAGACACAGTGGAAAGTGGGCTTAACTCTTGTCTGTTTTGGAACTGCAGTGCTCTGACATGGGGAGGGCATGCTGAATAATCTGGGTGGCAGGGGAAGATAGAAGTTTGGAGTCTTGGATGTCTTTTCAAGATACAGGATGGAAAAAAAAGATTTAGGATGGAAACACAAAGCTGGACTAGAGTGGTGTCATGAGGACAGTGGTAGGGCCCCCCAAAGGGCAAGGCCTGGAGGACATGTACTAAGTTCATCTCCTTGACCAACATATGCTTCTCTGCTCTTCCCACAACTGCAGTCAGAGGTAAAGAATTTCATACTGCAAAGCAAAGCATCAGTGAGGACCAAAAGCAATGTAACACAAGTTACATTGTGCAGAGCATATTGTTGTTTGAAATTTGGGTTTGCCTAAAATAGCTCACTGTATTAGAAGCCTGTCTTAAGTTCCTGTACCTCAATATGTGGTATTAACTCTGGTAGAAAATATGCAACTGACCCAAAGACAACATAGTTTAAGAAATGTAATATTTTATTTGCATCACATTTTAGAAAGCTGTTTTTGTTGAGGAATGTGGTAATCGCTACTGGGCATTTTACTTTGCCTTGGGGACACAACTCCGAGAGCTGGAGTTTATACCGTAATTTGGCTAATCAGCTCAGAGTCAGCATCTGTACTCCTGTAAGTGCCATTTCATATTATGAAAGGAAATCTTTACTTTTTTTCTATCATAAAGAAACATTACTAAACTGTATTGTATTATGTGCTCAAATTGGCTCACCATCTCTGATGAGCTGTAGAAGAAATGGAAACAGATAGTGAGTGAGTGGAGCAGGGATGCCTACATGATCAATCTTGCCTCCTACAAGGGTTACAGGTCTGAAGCATGCATTCCAGGACTGAAGATCAGGGCTCAGATATTTCTAGAGCTCCCTGAGATGGATAAAATGATTTCCCTGTTTCAGGTTGGTTGTGATACTTAAATGAGGTAATATGTGCAATAAACCTGACACACGAGAGGTATTCAGTAAAAACAGTTTACTCTCCTTTTTTATATCCTGTTTTATGAATTCAGTTTTCTTCCATATTTTTAAAAAGCAATTCAAAATAGACCAATTAGTTTCTTATTCCTAGCTGGAGGGTCTGGCACATAGAAGGTGATCAGTGGGAGTGTGTGGAGTGAGTTGTTTGTGGTGCTCAGTATAAAGGTGTTTCCTGTCCGAGTCCCTTGGTGGGTTGGAGATTCAGCACTATCTCCCAGTTCTTGAGTAGCACATACAGACAGGTTAGACTTAGCTGCCTAGGCTCTTTCTGGGTATGGCTTATGCCAGAGTTATTCACATTTCAATATTTGAGCCATTTAATGCACATACTCTGTGTTTCAATCCACCTTTTGAATACCTGGCCACATTCTATGTGGAACAGTATCAGAGTTTAGAAATTCAGAGAAGAATTAGACATATCCCCTAATCTTAGGAAGTCAGTAATTCAGTAGCAGAGAAAGTACTACACACACACACACACACACACGTATGCACTCAGTCATGCATACATATACATATATGCTTGTGTCTCTGTGTGTGCACCTGTGTGTATTTTGGGAGGTAGTGTCCTAAGGTAAAGGGCAACACTCAATGTGGGAGATACAAAGTTGTGAAAGTGTTGACCATGTTTTATGTGTAAAACTTAGGATCCATGGATAAGAACATGATAAGAGCATAACTCTATGGAGTTATGATAAGAACATAACTCCATAGAAAGTCAAAGGAATGACACTTAAAATTGGGGTAGTTCCAGGATCAAGTCTGCCTCCTTAAGAGGTAATTCTTGAATAAGTTGACAGTCTAGTTAGAGAGTCATGGGCATACCCACAAGATAGGAGATGGTTCATAGAGGCAAGAGGAGGACCCAAAGAGAGATATGTCTGCTCAGAGCTATGGGAGATGAAGAAGGGGAGGGAGGGAGTTTGCTGTCAGTGAGTAGCAAAGGATCTGGGAGAAGGGGGAATGCTGAGTCTGGAAAGATGCTGGAAAAAGGCCTGGCCGCAACCTTGTCTAAGTAGGGAGATCAAAGAGCCTTTCCTAGATTTAAGACAATGAGGCACACATCATTGGGGAGCCAGGTGCTTCTGTGGCCAAGGACTTTGCAGCTTGTCTGGCTGGCCCTCAGAAACATGGTTGAGAACAGACATGCGGGATTGATTAGAAAACTGCTATGCTTGGGAAAAAAAATGTAGATTTCAGAAACATGAAAATGAAAACATGCAAGCATTTGTAAATGGAATGTGCCTATCGTTGTGGTTTATGTGCCCAGAGACCTTGTGAGTAACCTGTAGATATGGCTGGGGAAAACATGTCTTCAGAGCCCCTTTCCTTCTCCCTTGCACAATGGTGACTTTCCTTGGGTGACACCTGATGGTTGCTATATTTTCCTTTCTGGTATAGGACCTTCTTCTCACTGATTATTATCAGGAAGTGACCTGGTGGCCCACTAAACTGGGGCTTCATTGGGCTGTTGAGAGGAAACCTTATTATGTGTGTATGTGGGGGTGGCGATGGTATTGCAAGTAGATCAAGGGCCCACTCTGAAGACTTATTTGTTGTTGACATTTGCAGTTACTTGATCTCTCTGGACCTGAGATTCTTCATCCATGAATGGAGATAATCTTGTAGGGTTCTTGAGAGGAATAAACATAATAACAAATAAAATAGATTAGTACAGTGCTTGGCACACATTAGGTATTGAATTAATCTCACCTGTTATTGCTATTTTTTTGAGGAGGTGGTGTGATATGGGTACACATTCTGAGTATAGTTAGAACATAAAATCTCTTGGGGGGGTGGTGCACATAAGCATACACATTGCTGTCCATAGTGCTGAACTATCATTGCATGGGGCATGGCTGTAGCTCCTAATGCTAGGCCATACTTGATGGCTACTTAGTCTCTCCCAGAAATTCTGAGCCAGAAGTGTAGAATGAAGAGGTCAAGATGGTAGAGAGGCAGACTAATAGTGGCATTTGGATAAGTCACTGGAAATTCTTATGGAGAGAAAGAAACATTTTTGTTTCTCTTAGATATTTATATTACCAAAGGAAAAACTCCAAATTGACAGGGCTGAAAATGCGGCTACAGGATGTGTTATGTGATGGAGGGCTGTGCATGTGTTAATGTAAATAATGAGTTTGGATAGTCAGCAGAACTCTGGGGGCGGGGGCGGGTAGAGCTTGTTTAAGAGTGGTATCATTGTCAGTTGGGTTAAGATAACATTTTAATAGATACTTAAACATTTTGGGTCAATAAAATATTTGTAATTTGTACAATGTCACAGAACAAATGAAAGTATTACTTATAGTGTGTGTGGTCAATTTCATATACTATTGAAAATCAAAACACACTTCTCAGTGTAGTAAGTATTTCTTGAGAATTGGAAGTTTTAAGGACAGATGTCTCTCACACATTCCTTTCATTGGGTATTCTGGTGATGATTCTGGGTATATTGTTGTCTGTGAGCCCTCATTCAGGCTCACAAAAGCACCATCTTACAAAGGCCCAAGCTGTTGGAGCAGCTTGGCTAGCCTACCTCCTAATGTCTACCCATCAGTGAATTCATCCTTCCTTCCTTCCATCATCTATCCATTCATCCACCAGCTAACCAATTGTCAAACATGTAATTATTGAGCATCTACTGCACTTTATATACTCTGGTGCTCTGTTGTGCATTTTGCACCAGTAGATTAGGTTGCCTAATCTACCTGTTATCATGACAAACCCTGACCTTGGACTCAGCCCCTCCAGGATCTGCTGGTGCTATATTTATTTCTTGTTCAACAACATTCATTAGGCACTTACTGTAAGCCAGATACTGCTCAAGTTAGTAGGGATACAGCAATGAATAGTGCTATCTAGTGTCTGGATTGCTAAGGTAGGCTTCTGATTGGTTCTTTTTGTGTCAAAGACCTCCTGCGGTTCATTGTCAATACAGCCAGAAGTCCTTTTAAACCTAGGTCATATCATGTTATTTCTCTGCTCATAGTCTCCCGACAGCTTCCAGTCTCACTTAGTGGAGGGTAGTAGTGAAGGCAATCACAGTTTGTATTCTCTTTTTATATTTTGAAGGCATTGGCCACAGGACTCACTGACAGATCAGACATTTGAGTATGACCAGAAGAAAGGAATCAGTAATATCTCCAAGGAATTTTTCCTTGGCAACTGGAAAGATAGAGTTACCAATTACTAAGTTGGAGGAGACTGACAGGAGCAGATTTGGATATGAAAAATTCTAAATCTTGTTTTGGATGTGACAATATTGATGTGCTTATTTGGCATTTAAATGAAGATACTGAACATGTAGTTGGATATAGAGTTCTGGAGTTCAGGATGGAGATATAAAGGACATTTAAAGCCACAAGTTTATATGAGATCGCTAGTGTAGAGAAAAGGAAAGTTCTTGGGACTGAGTTCTGGGGCACTCATCATTTAGAATGTGGGAAGATGAGGAGAGCCTTGGGAAGAAGACTGAATAGGAAAGGATGAAGAATTTGGAAGTGAACCAAGTGAGCTGTGTCAAGGGGAAAATATATTTCAGTAAGGAAGGTGGGATGAGGGCTGAAAATTGATTTCTGGAAATCATAGGAGGTCTTGGTAAGAGCTATTTTGGTGGAATAATAGAATCAAAAGCCTGACTAAATCGTGTTCAAAAGAGAATAAGAAGAGAGGAAATGAGACAGAATAATGACAACTCTTTCAAGGTAACTTGAAATATTTCAAGGAATCTCATGATTTTCAAAGGGCTACACATGAATAAACCATGAATGGCTTTGTTACTGCTGTGCTGTTTTAACATTTCCAAATACTGCATTGGCCTAAAAGAGAAATCAACATCCAGGTGTGAGTATCCGGCAAAACTAGTTGGGAAGGTGTCGAGTCAGCCAAAGGCTACATCACCTATAGCTTCCCTAGAAGTAACTCAAGTCTTGTCATGCAGAGTCTCTTAATAACCGAACAGCCACAATAGTAGCAACAACTAATAATAGTATATTCGAGTTCTTACTGTGAAGCATTATACTGAATGTGTGTCATGGATTATCTTATTTAATGCTCACAACCCAGTGAGGTTGGTATCTCTGTTATTCCTATCTTACAGACTTAGTGGTTTATAGGCAGAGCTGTAGTCCTTTGAAATATTAGTGAGACTCTGATTTTTACTACTTTTTTGCATATAGGCATTATTTCAGGACCCTGCCAAAGAACAATGACGTGACACAACTTTTCAGAAGTGATGTAGGGAATAAGTAAAGGCTGTTTTCCCCAAGGGCTACCATGTGGATTGAGACCTCACTCTTCCTTCCTCCTTCACTTCTTACTCAGAGGTCTTGGGAATACAGATGTCATTTGTAATGGATGGTGCTAGGCAATTAATAGACAAAGCGTGCTATCATCAGGGGCTTTGTGTGGTTGTGGAAGAAGTCCACCCTTCTTACTGTGGTTCATCTCCTCTTTGACTCCCCTCCCTGACGGCCATGGCTCTCCTTGCCCCTTGTAGAGTGGAGGGCTTGCTTCATTCAGAAGGAAGAAAAGTGCAAAGTGAGGTCACTGGTTCCTGCTAACTCTTAAGACCTTAACTTTCAGAAACATTTCAGAAATGTTTCCTAAACATTTACAAGAAACAAGAGGTATTTTGATAGGCTTATAAACTTTATTTAGTTTTAACAAATACTGAAGTTACTGGTTTACTATACCAATAGGAATTACATGTTGTGCTATAAAATCAAAGGCAAAAATAGTTCAGATAGCTACGGCTCTAATTAAGACTCCAGTGCATGGTGGAGTGTGGGGAAAGTAACACTGCACAGTCTATGGTCTATTCTTTTCAAAACAGTTTAGCTACTCAAGTTCCATTTATTTAAAAGAACCGTTTATGGAAAAACTTAGAGAACATTGGATTCATTAACAACAATTGTAGGTTTCCATGAGTAGCAGATTGATCCATTGAAAGGGCCGGATGAACAAATATGAATTGAGCATGACCTCCAGCAATTAGGGGTCTGTTTGAAACCTGTTAGTGTTTTGTACAGTAGCTTTAATCTTTTTCTTCTTGGGTGGAATTAAGTGCTCATTTTTTCCTTTCTCTTCCTTACTACCCTTTTCTCTTTAGTTTATATGTACAAACACATACACACTCGTGCCATTTCATGTTGTATTACTACAGTATAATTTTCTCTTTGCTTGTATTTCCATGCATGTTTTAGTTTGCTTGTTTTTTCCAGAATTGAGGATGATGATGGAGAATGGAAATATGTCTATAAGGTATTGTGTGTTTTTTCAACTTTGCTGAAGTATCATTGACAAATAAAAGTGAATATATCTAAGGTGTACAATGTGATGATTTGATATACATACATACACACACACACATTGTGAAATGATTACCCTCAAGCTAATTAACACACCCATGACCTCACTTAGTTATCTTTTTTGTTGTTGTAAGGACACTTACAATTTACTCTCCTAGCAAATTTCAAGTATGCAGTAGCTATAGCTTCTATGCTGTATCCCCAGACTTATTTAACTTCTTTGTTTAAAATTTTTTGTTTATTTATTTTTGAGTGAGAGAGAAAGACAGAGTACAAGCAAGGGAGGGCAGGGAGAGAGGGAGATACAGAATCTGAAGCAGGCTTCAGGCTCTGAGCTGTCAGCACAGAGCCCTATGTGGGGCTCAAACTCCCTGAACCATGAGATCATGGCCTGAGCTGAAGTCAGATGCTTAACCAACTGAGCCTCTCAGGTGCCCCGAACTTACTCAACTTCTAACTGAGGTTTGTATGCTTTGACCAACACCTCTCTATTTTCCCTATCCCCCAGCCCTGGCAACAACTATTCTCTGGTTCTGAGTTTGACTTTTTAAAAATGTCACATATAAATGAGATCATACAGTATTTTCTTTCTGTGTTTGGTTTCTTTCACTTAGCACATTATCCTCTAGATTCAAACATGTTGTCACAAGTGGCAAGATTTCCTTATTTTTTATGCCTGAATAATATTCTCTGTATGTATAATATATATATGTATATGTATTGTGTTTTTTTTAAACATATTTCCAAATGACTCAGACTTCACATCCCCTGCTAATCAGTAGGAACAATACCAGAATATAGCTAATATATTTAAGGAGAGTTTTCTATACTTATTTTCACTCTGAAAAGTGATTTTTGGAGAGCAAAACAATTAAAAGTATCAAGGAAATAAATAAGCTCTGTGTGATGCTGGTTTTCCATTATGTAATTCTTGAGGACTTTTTCAGGAATTGTTAGGTGATTATGAAAATTATGAAATAAATATTATTTTAGTACCATGTTTCCTCTTTCTTTCTCATCTTTTTCCTTCTCCTCCCCCTCTTCCTCCCTATTATTATTATTATTATTATTATTATTATTATTACAACTTATTGTAGACACAGCTACCCCATCCTTTTAGGTTATTTAGTGACCCCTGACTGTAGAGGGTCTAAGATGAAAGCCTCTTCAGACTTGTAAACATCTTTGCTCTTTGAGCACAGAGTGTCACAAGTCTTTTTTGGCCCTTCATATTGGTCAAGCACATTTTGCAGTGCACTTCACAATGCTCTGAAGCCCCTTCAAGTAAGGCTTGACATTTTTTTGCGTGTATATCTACTCCCCCCAACTCCCATCAAGAACCTGGATTTGAATCTCATCTCTGCCTCTTATTAGGTATCTGACCTTGGGCAAATCACTTAATCTTTCTGAGAATCGGTTTCCTTATCTATAAAAACAGGCATCATGACTAGCTCATACATTCGTGCTGATTAAATTGAATAAGTTTGATGTAAGAAATGCTTACTATAAATTGTAAAGTTCTACTAAATATATGCATTATTATAGTATCAGTAATAATAACTTAATTGGAAAAATATCCTCCTGTTGGGGACCAGAGTGTTCATGTGTCATAGCCTATTTTAAGTGATATGGTATAATTAGACCACAATTTATGTAACCATCTTCTAAATTGGGCAATTAAATTGTTTCAGACTACTTGGGCCTATAAATAACACTGCAGTTATTATACTTATGCATAAATTCTTTGTCTGCATTTCTGAATATCTCTTTGGAGTTTGGCTTCAGGAGGCCACTTTCTCATAGGGCTGCCATTGCTCTGGGCTTCTGTCTTGTCAGCACTGCTGCTCTGCTCTTTGGAGAGCTCTTTCCCCTTGCATTCTCTCTGGACCACAGAAGGACCTCCAGAAAGGCCCGAGTATGAGTGGGGTTGCAAGAGGTAGGCTTTGGGGTTGTTGGGTGGATGGTGAAGCTGGACTGATAATGCCCCACTGCTCTGGGGCATCTTGGTGTAGGGAAAGGGTAGTCTCTGTTTGGGGACGGATGGGCAGAGAACAAGGAGAGGGAGGGCACATCAGGTCTCTGAGTGCATGTTCCTACTTAGAGTCCCCATTGGGTCTCCAGGGCTCTCCCAGCTGGGCTTTATAAGATTACAATCAAATTCATGGCTCAATCTTTGCGAGAGAGAGCAATTCTGTCTGCACTGTCCCGCTCAATGTTGTATCCAAAGTGAAGAGTGGGGGCAGCAACCCTCCAGGCTGTTAGCAGCTCTCCCTTTGAGTGAATGGCCTGTGAAATGTTAGAGAAGACCTGAAACCCTCCTCCCTGGGCGGATATCACCTTCTTCTTTTGGATTTTATAAAGAACCTGATCCTCTTTGCCTGAATGGAGCCAAATAAATGGGAGTCTCAGAGGAGGTTGATGGCTCCGCCATAGAAGTCCCACAGCGACGTCTGGTTTTGATGTATTGCTGATGGATACGATCATGCTTAGAGAGCGAGATCACTTTTGCCAGTTTGAAAGAAAGGTCATGTTTTTAATTTAACTTAATTTCCTACACCAAAGAGAATTTTCAATAGGATATTCGACTTTTGCACCTTTAATGAGACCAGATGCTCTGGGGCCTGCAGCAATGAAGAGAAAACAGATTTTCTAGTTTACACTTCTACTTTGTACATTTTCTAAATTGGGCATGTGCAGTTTCTTTAAGGATGCCATTCCTCATTGGTATTTCTCTCTTTCCTTCTCAGTTTTTCCTTTCTTTCTCCCTTTCTTTTACCCTTCCTTCTTTCCTTCCTTCCTTCCTTCCTTCCTTCCTTCCTTCCCTCATTCTTAGGATTATCTTTGAGCACATAACATGAGCTAAGCCCTGTGCTTAGAGCTTTACAAACTTATATTTAATTTCCATTTTACAGATTAAAAGAGACTCAGCAAGGTTAAGTAAGGAGTGTGGTATATATCCTGTAGTGGGATGGTAGGCTGAAAAACATAGTCATTACAAGCTTGGATGCTGAAACTATATCATCTGGGTACAAGTCCAGATTTAGTGATTTATTTGTGGAGTGACCTGGGAAAATTACTTAACCTTTGACTACTGGTCTATATTGATTGTATTAAAGTTACAAGTTTAATTTTGTTTCTAATGATGACAATTACATATATAAAAGAGCATATGTATTGTTTATAGACTAATAAAACAAATGCCTGGGTACCTTTCAGGCAGATTAGGAAGTAGAACATTTCCCATACTTTTGAAGCCTTCCATATGTCCCTCCCCTATTGACAATGCCATCCTCACTAAACCCCAGAGCTAACCGCCATTTTGGATTTTGATTTTTTTTAATTTTCTTATTTTTCTATACATGCACTATATATGCATACACACCCAAACCACATTCCTAAACAACATGTTGATTAGTGTTGATTGTTTTTGTACTTTATTAAACTGAGAAACACTGTGTGGTATTTTTCTTTGACTGGCTTTGTATACTTTTAACTTGTATTTGTGAAATTCAACTATATAGTTATAGTTCACCTCTTTTCAGTGCTAAATGGAATGCTACTTATTTTATTAGTTTTTAAATGATTGTTTATCTTTGAGAGAGAGGGATCAGGGGTGGGGGAGAGAGAGGGAGACAGAGGATCTGAAGTGGGCTCTGCACTGACAGCAGAGAGCCCTACATGGGGCTCAAACTCACAAACCATGAGATCATGAGGTGAGCCAAAGTCAGACGCTTAACTGACTGAGCCACCCAGGTGCCCCTGGAATGCTACTTTAACTCAGTTTATTTAGTCATTCTTTTCTCAGTGGACATTTGGGTCATTGAAGCTTTTGATATTACAGATAAGTCTTTCATGCACATTATTAGTCTTTCTCCTGGGGCCCATCTGCTGAATTTTCTCTAGGGTGTATACACCCAAGAATGGGAGGGTCATAGTTATGTGTGTTCAACTTTATGCCCAACTGCTTTCTAAATTTGTTGTAACTTATTTACTGCCTGATTCATAGAGTAGAGAGTTTCCATATTTTTACATCTTCACCAATACTTGGTATTGTCAAATTTTAAGTGTTTTGCCAGTATGGTGAATGTTAAATATATCTTATTATTGTTTTAACTGGCAACCTTCATTTCTAGTGAAATTGAACAACTTTATATATGTTTATAGTTATTTGAGTCCCCTCTTAGGTAAAGTTCCTGTTTGGTGCTCCCTGCCCCCCCCCCCCCCCCCCCCCCCCGCCTTTTGGGTCCATTTCTCCTCTTATAGTTTCATCTTCCCCCATGTATTAGATGGGAGCCTATTCTGGAAGCCCTCTAATGGGCTTTATAGTTGTATGCTCTGTGACTCAAAGTCTGATATTTTTATGTTGCTAACTCTCTGCTTTCACATGTTGGATTCCTTTCTTTAAAACATGCTTGGATGTCTTACGGATTGATGTCAGTTCATGGCCTTCTTAGGTCAAGGACCATACAGAAAAAGTCTTCCATACAATAGCACAAGAGAATTTTGACTTTCATTGATTATTTTTAAATTCCTGTTGACAGTTAAAAGTAAGATCTCCTTTCTCCTCATTTCTATTCCTCAAATATTTGTAATTCAGACACATATTTTTGACTGGCCAGAATCCATAGTTTTCTGTCAAAGATACAATGGGAGTGCCTCTCTCTTCTCTTTTTCTGCTATTCCATCCTGATGGTAGAATCAAGAAAAAAATTTAAAGCCTAGGAGATATAAATTCTTCCTGTTTTTACAAAGATCATAGTTTATTTTTAGGATAATTTCTTACATGCTGCTTCATTGCTCTGTTTCTAACTCATGTTTTCCTTCAGGTCGATGGTTTCAAAAGCAACAACAAATCAAAACAAAATAAAATTCTCCCAAACCAATGAACCAACTAACCAATGGAAACCTAAACCTAAACCACCACAAAAGAACGCCAACACATATTATCAAATCTAATATTACCCTTTGATTTAGACCAGGAACTACACAGGGGCAATTAAAATTTCTTGCACAGTTGTCAACAATTCCTACCTCACCTTATCTTTTATCAGATTAGGGATCTCTGAACCAAACAGAAAAGTGGGATGGCAGTAAGGTGGTGTAACAGGAGAGTACCCACTCATATTCTCCAAAAGCAACAATAATTTGGCAGCCATCAATGGGCAAAAGTGCCTTCGTGGGAACTTTGGGGTGTAGGTAGTATGTTGTGAAACCCCAGTAGAGCCTAAGACCAAAGAAGGCCATTCAGAGAGGGCAGCTACACACTCATGATGAAGGCTTGCCAACCCTGGTCCTAGTTATAGTCATAGAAACAGCTCCATCCTTCTGTGGACTTAGTGACAGCCCTGTTTGTCCTTCATCCAGCTAAGGCCATCTGCTAGCACTATCTGCCAAGGGACCTGGGAAGATCCACACACCTGTATACCTTGGTAGCGTACCAGATGACCTGTCTTGGCTGTGGAACTTGAAGCAGCCCATGATCTGGCTCCAGACCCTCTCAGCCATGGTCTCAGATTGGTCTTGCCTACCCAGAGACCCAGCAAGAGATGTATTCCTGTATCCCTAGAGGCAGATCTGCAGACCTTGATTCTGACTATAGACCCTGAAGCAGCTCTGTGACTTGGTTTGAGCCACACCCTCCTGTGGTCTGGGGCCAGTCCTACCCCAGAGGATCTGTCCAGTGATGGAGCAGGAACCCTCTCAGGGACGTGGTAGGAACCATACCTTTCTTCATGCCTGGTAACAGCCCCTGTCTGTGGACCCAACTGTAGATCCTGAAGTAGATCCTTGTCCCAGTGCCAACCCTACTGAAAAAGGTCCTGGAGGCAGTCCTGTCTTCTTAGGGACCAGGCAGGATCCACACCGCACTGAGCTCCTGGTAACAGGTCTTTTAGCTGTAGACCCAGCAGCAGCCATGTGATCTGGCTCCAAACCCACTCAGCTGCAAACCAGAGATAATCCCATCATCAAGAGATCTAACAGGAGATATTTACCTGCCAAAACCAGTCTGTAAAGACTGGAAGAGGTGTTCCCTTCTTCAAATGCCAAAGACACAATACAAGGCTATATAGATAATGAAAAATCAGGTAAACATGACACCATAAAAGGAAATGAATAAAGCTTCAGTAACCTATCACAATGAAATAGAAATTTACAAATTGCCTGACAATTCAAAGTAATCATCTTTTTAAAAATGTTTTATTTTAGGGGCGCCTGGGTGGCGCAGTCGGTTAAGCGTCCGACTTCAGCCAGGTCACGATCTCGCGGTCCGTGAGTTTGAGCCCCGAGTCAGGCTCTGGGCTGATGGCTCAGAGCCTGGAGCCTGTTTCTGATTCTGTGTCTCCCTCTCTCTCTGCCCCTCCCCCGTTCATGCTCTGTCTCTCTCTGTCCCAAAAAATAAATAAATAAACGTTGAAAAATGTTTTATTTTACATTTGAGAGATAGAGAAAGCAGGGGAGGAGCAGAGAGACAGAGACAGAATCTGAAGCAGGCTCAAGCCTCTGAAGCTGTCAACACAGAGCCTGGTGCGGGGCTCGAACTCATGGAGCAGTGAGATTATGACCTGAGCCGAAGTTGGACACAAATGCAAGAGAACACAGATGACCAAACACAATCAACAAAACAATATATGAGCAACATAAGAAATTTGATAAATATAAACCATAAAAAAGAACCATACAGAAATCCTGAAACTGAAGAATATATGATTGAACTGAAAAATTCAATATAGAACTTCAATAACAGACTTGATCATACAGAAGAATTAGCTAACTTGAAGATAGGTCATTTAAAATTAGCATGATGACTATAGTCAATATGATATTGCTATTTGAGATTTCCTGAGAGTAGATCTTAGGTGTTCTCACCACCAAAAAAACATGATAACTATGTGAAGTGAGGGATGTGTTAATTAGCCTATTTGTGGTAATCATTTCACAGTGTATACATATGTAAAACATCACATTGAGGGAACCTGGGTGGCTCAGTCAGTTAAGCATCAGAGTTCGGCTCAGGTCACGATCTCACGTTTCGTGGGTTCGAGCCCTGTGTTGGGCTCTGTGCTGACAGCTTGGAGCCTGGAGCCTGCATCAGATTCAGTGTCTCCCTCTCTCTGCCCCTTTCCTGCTTGTGCTCTCTCTCTCTCAAAAATAAATAGACATTTAAAAAAACCAACATCACATTGTACATCTTAAATATATACATTTTTTATTTGTCAGTTGTACCTTAATAAAGCAGGGGTAGGGGAGGAAAAATGTGTTGTAATGGGAAATCAGAAGGTCTAAGTTTTGGCCACTTATTTAAGCATCCAACTTTGCCCTAATGTCAGAGGTTCAACTCAATATAAAATTGCCATGTGGCTATGATAAGAACTTTTGCATCATAGGTAGTGAGTAATGCCTGAGTAAGAGTGGCAGCGGTGGTTGTAGAAGACTCTTGAAAGCACATTGCCTTTGTGTAGTTTCTTCCCTGCATCACAGAGGTGTCTTGACTCTGCCTTCTACAGGCTTCAGAAAGAGCTCAGGATCAGGTAAGAAAATTGAGCCCAGTCTTCACAAGATTGGATTATTGAACTCTACCAAGGAGGCACATGAATATACTGAAGTAGCAGCACTTGGCTTTAATAGGGAGGTTATAAGAGATAGTTTAAATGGTTTTGGAACTGGTAGCCTTCATTTCCACAGGATTGACCAGGATAGACCTGGGATGGGTAGGGAGTATGTGTCAGCTTGTGGAAGACCATAAACTAGAATGAAGAGCACACACATTTCTTTAACTTAATGGTTTAAAATCCCTGGGAATTCTGTAGAATCCTCTCAAGGCCCAATACACTTCTCAACTAGAAAAGCTGGCTTACCTGTCTCCTGTGCATTTTGATCTCAGGTAAAATATTATTTTAACAAAGGTTATTAGTCTCCAGAGAAACAGACACAATAGAAAAAAAAATACACACACACACACACACATCCATCCATCCACACACAAACATATGCACATACATATATAGATACATATACAGATAAGTATGTACATATGTATATGTATGTATATATGCATATGTGTTTATATGTATATATATTTGTACATAAATAGATTTATTATAAGGAATTGGCTCAAGTGATTATGGAGACTAAGAAGTCCCAAGGTCTTCAGTCAGTAAGTTGAATACCCAGGAGTCTGAGTCTAAAAGCATCAGAAGACACTGATAGCTCAGCTCAAGGACAGGCAGAGAGAGAATTCTCTTACGCTGATATATTGTTCTGTTCAGGCCCTCAACTGATTGGATTAGACCCATCCATGTCAGTGAGGTCAATCTGCTTTACTATGTCTACCAATTCACATGTTCATCTCCTCCAGAAATATCCTTGTGGATATGCCGTGAATGATGTTTAACCAAATACCTGGGCACCCCGTGGCCTAGTCAAGTAGACATATAAAGTTAACCGTCATATGGGTTACAATATTTAAAACTCGGAAAAAGTGAAAATCCTTGGTTCATAGCATAGAAGGTGGTAGTGATGGTTGTGGGGGTGTTGTATAAATTGTGACAGAGGCCTTGGCCAATTTTCCCAACTGTGCAAAGTCCTACCCTCTGGTTGTTTATCCTCTAATTGTTGAGAGGTCTTTGCATGACATCTTATATTAGCAATGTCTAAGTGTTTTAAGAAAATATCCTCATGCAATCTCTGTAATTTTCGAAGACTTTGTTGATTCCTCCCTTGGCTGGCTGTTGCTACTAGTCCCATGAATCCTTATTCACTTTCACCATTGAGTGCTGTGACCCTTTGCTACACTGCATTAGGCAGTCTTTCCTTCTTGCCTGTTTCCCCTGGTCCCCTGGAAAAGCCAAGTTGGATTGTTTTGGGTAATTTATTTGCCTAGAATTTGTTTTTGGTTTTGTCTGTATTCTAGATCATTGCTTCTGAAGGTTAATCCAGGATCACCTGCAGAACTTTTTAATACAGATTCCTGGGCCCTGTTCCCAGATAGTGGGTCTGGGGAGGGGATCATAGACTTTACATTTCTAACAAGATACCAAGTGATGCTATTGTTGCTTATTTGAGGACTTTAGTGCTGTTCTATATGGTACTCTCAAATATGTTCACATTTAGTATAGCTTTTTTATTTTCATCTTGTTTCAGCATAAATATTATTTGAATTATTTTTAACCATTGGTTATTTCTCACTAAGTTATTGGTTCTTTGAGGACCATCTCTTACACAGATTTGGATCCATCATAAGGTCAGTTCACCTCATGCTCAGGAAGTATATGTTGATTGAATAGAAAGGAAGAAAGAAATGCTCAGTTGGTGGAGGTCCACAGCCCTCAGGGCTCCGGGATCACCCCTCACACCCTTATGCCACATTTCATCCAAACACTGGAAATTGTGATCTCTCTCACTTCCTGCAGCAACTCACTGGCAGCCTTGAGACCACCCTGCCTCAGGCTGAGAAGTGAGAAATTCTGAAAGCAATCGAACACTGTAAATTTTCACAGCAGTTCAGCTGAAAGCTGTTGGGCACAGATGTTTCTGTAATTGTGATATGCTGGGAACATTCTCTGGGCTCCAAGCACAAGGGCCTCAGCCTCATTCTTCCACCTGGGTGCCTCAGTGGGCAAGTCTCCCTGTCTCGAGGCAGTAATGGGAACCAGGTGGCAGCATGTGTCTGTCTTAAAAGAGCTGAGCAAGATTCATGTCCCAGTTCCAGTTGCTCCTTCCCTCTTGCCCCAGCTCATGCCTCAGGGAGTTGGCTTTGGTGATGGTGGACCCAGTTCATTCCAAAGTGGGGTGATCCTCAGCCCCTCATTCAGGATGGGAATGGGATCTCATGTTTGCTGTTGGGTGGAGCCCTGGAGGCTTTCCAGCTGCTCCTAGATAGGCTGTAAGTAAAGAATCAGGAAAAGGTTTGGGTGGTGTGAAATAATGTGACTATTCCAAATGACCACCATGTGATCAAGATTACTACCATCATTTCAAAGTCCACAGAAGGATTTTGGAACTTTTGACATATTCCTTCCAAACTGAATTTGCTTTCAGTGCGTAGTATTCCTGCCTTTAGCGAGAGATAGCTCTCCTCCTTTGCTTGAGGGTTCTTCCTGCTTGTGGAAACATGAAGAAGGCTATGAATAGCACAGGGGAAACATCTGTTGCTGTTTGAAAACTGACAAAAGTTCAATGAACTGGGAACATTTTTCATAAATGTTTCCAGTCAGGATAAATTTAACCTGTATGTACCGTAGCCAAAGGGGTAAGGAGGACAGAGGATGAAAGATATGGAACTATGGACATAGGAAGAAGAAAGAGTGTGTCATCAGACATTTTCTGGGAGTAGTTAGCACCCTTCCCTGGTGACTTAGTCTGAGTGACTGTCCTTGTGCGTACAACTGTCAGTGTTACTGCATAAGGAGTGTAACTGCATCATTTTTCCACAGGACATTTTCCTGACACAAGCTGTTGAAAGACCTATGTTTATAAACCCTGGTATAAACTTTATGTCTTAATTTTGTCACTGAATTGTAACATCATCTCTACAACTGTTAAACAAAAGTTTACCCTAAACGGTATTCACAGGTTTTCTAAGAGCCAGGAGAGTATCTACTTCCAGTTTTAGCTTCTATGAAGGACATGTTCCCTGTTAAAATACAGTTGTATCTTTCTTCTTGGTTCCAGTTATTCACCATGTAGTTATTTTTTAAAACATGATTTATTCAGCTTTTTGAATGTATAAACTTCATATGGGAAGAAGGAAAAAAAAAAGATTCCAAGAAAGAATATTTGCTGTAACTCAGTGAGGTAGTTGTTAAGATAAACAACAACAACAACAAAATTAAAAGAAGCTTTCATTTAAAGAAAGTAGGAAAAAAACCCCACAAAACAAATGCTTATAAGTACTAAGAAAAGCTTTCTGGATCCCAAATCAGCCTAAGTATATTTAACATGGTTTTTCATCAGCAATAATCAACTATCACTTAAAAACATAAGAAGGTAACATTCATAAATCAATAAAAACTAAAGTATGCAGGCATTAGCTTACTCAAGAGTATACAAGATTTCTATAGAAAAACGTTAAGTTCTATTAGAGTACATAGAAGATGATTTATTTAAATGGAGACACAATCCTTATTCTTGCATGGAATGAGTTAATATTATCAAGCTGTTTTCTGCCCCAATTAAATTACAAATCCGATGCAATTTCATTGAAAATTCCAATGGGATATTTTAAAGAACTTGATAAACATGTTTTTAAAAATAGAAGAAATAATGGAAGAAATATGGAAGAAATAAGGTCCATGAATAGCTAAGTGAACTTTAAAAAAATAGAGAAAAGGGTATACTTATTTTACCAGATATTAAGACATGTTACAAAGACTGATATTTATGTAAAAGAAACAAATAATCCAATGAAATAGATTAGAGAACTCAGAGACAGACATGTATCTATATATTTATGTATCTATATTTATCTGAAACATCTGTATTTGAACATCTATATCATCTCTCTCTATATATGCATATCTATATCATGTATATTTATATGTATTGTATATGTATTCACCTATACATGTATTTATTACATCTAGAAACTTAATATTCCATAAAACAGTCACAACACGTGAAGGACAGGGGTGGGGACAGGAAGATAAATAGTTTAATAGTTGGATTTGGGAAAAAGGCCTCACAATTTTAAGAGAAATAAACGTGATAACATATAAAGGTGAAGTTCAGATGAATTAAAGACTTCAGCATGGAAGGAAATACTGTATGTTAATTGAAGAAAATATAAGATAATACTTTTAAGGCCTAGGAGGGAGGAAGAACTTCTTAAATGAAACCATTAAAACATAGTGCACAAGGCAGAAAAGTTGATGGATTTGATCATGTAAAATTTAAGGACATCATGAATAAAGTTGATAACAGTTTAATCACCAAGATAGCATTCTTATTATATAGACAAGATATTAACATCCAGGACATAAAAAGGACTCTTAAAAATGACTCAATATGTAAAAGAGGGAATCTCAGTGGAAAAATGGGCCAAGGATATGAATCACCAATTTAACAGAGAAAAGACCTCAAAGGCTAACAAGTAAATGAAGAAATTCAAATTAAATGAAAACGAAACAGTAATGAGATATAAATTTATACTTGTTATTCTGGCTAAAATTATAAAATGTGATAATGCCAAGTGTTGGGGAGTGTAGGAATATGAAGTAACACTCATGTTCCGCGAGAGACATTGAGAAGAGCAGTCTGGCAGTGGTTGGCTAAGTTATATACACACATACTCTAATCTGGCACAGAAATGTGCATACAGGTCTCTAGGTGACTACATGAGGAATAGGCATTGTAGTGTTGCTTATGGGGGAAGATGTTGAAGGCAACCTAGTGTCCGTCACTGGGGGAATGGAGAGTTAAAATGTGGGGTTGTGTATGATGCGGTAGTATGCTGTAAGTTAGAAACGATGGACTAAATATTGGTGGACCTTAAAATGTAGTACAGAGTTAAAATGTAGAAAACAGAGCAAGATCCATAGCATGGTACCATGTGTGTATAAAACAATGCATATTTTACAAGAAAACATAAACAAGGGGATGTGCATTAAACACATGAGAATGATCCTCATGTGGGGGGAGGGTTAGGGTGAAGGTTAGCATTAGGGGTTAGGAGGTCAATGAGTCAGAAATGGGCATTAGGGGGAAAAATAATTAAAGGAGAACATGTGCACGCTAACGATGATAATGTGCCCTAGACTGGGAGGCATGGTTAATTTAAAACTTCAGATCTTAAAAAATGAAGGAAAAAGTAAAGGAGTCTCCATTGAAAAGTCACCAACTCCTCTGCTTTTCTTTCTAAGTGGAATCAGGAAAACATTTTGGAGCAAATCGTATTCCTTTCAGAAATAGGAAATACATATTCCTTGTCACTTGAGTGACAACTCTAACATCTAACAACTCTTACATATTAATGTAAGGTCAACTCTTGTGGCTTCACCAAGTCAGTCCCTTCTAGCATCGGTAGATAGGGTTGCTGTGGGGTAATTTGTATAGGGGCAAAAATCCTCCTTCGGGAGGAAAGGATTGAAACTCTTAAGTTTTCTTTTTGGGGACAAGATTGGATTGAGGGTGTTTTGACTAAGTTTCCTCAAAACCATGTGTTCCCAGGGAGAACTCAGTAGAGTCTGGTCTGTTGACCCAGGCTCAATGCCAGGGCGAGGAGACTGCCAGGTGCTACAGGGAGGAGAGGGGCAGGGCTGGATCTGGCATAGAGCTAGGCTAAGGCTAGGAGCTCCTCCCTTTATCTAGCCCCTTCTGTCACAGGGAACAATAGTTGAGCATGTGAGGGTCAAGCAAAGACCTTGGGAAGCCAAGTTCGGGACATCTTTGGCCAAGCCCAACTCTGGAGTAGGTGGGATGGTGCCTTTTGAAGAAACTACTGTTTGCATAGGGACCAGACAGGGTGTTATCACTGCTGTGCAGCAGGATGTATCTATTTTTGAAAGAAATCAGTGTGGCAAAGACAAAAGCCATGGCAGTCAAAGTCTGGGCTTTTAGTTGTGGACAAGTCTGATTCTCTGGTTCTCCATTTAGTTTGAAAGTTGAAGTAGCCCCTTTGGTCTGAATAAACATTGGACTCATCGACAATTCTAGGCAAAGGAAATCCAAAGAAAAAGAAACTGGATATGCTGATAGTTTGGATAGGATAGAGACTCAAATGGTCAATTTGAATGTTAAGAAGAAAAATGACAGTGTCTTAGTGAAATTGGTAATAATACCAGTTGCACAAGAAAATTCTGGTATCCATTATATACTAGGCATAATGCTAGAAAATGGGATGGATTCAAGATGACTAAGACATAACTTCTAGAAATCACAGCGAAATGATTTCATATAATCAATGGAGACTTCTTTGCTTTTTCCTTCTTCATTTTTTAATATCTAAAGTTTTAAATTAACCATGCTTCCACAGTTTAGAGCAGATTATCTTTGTCAGTGTATACACATTCTCCTTTAATTATTTCCCCCCCTGATGCCCATTTCTGACTCATTGATCTCCTAACCCCTAAAGCTAACCTTATAATAATGAACTCCTTGGAGGTTCATTCTGATCTTATTTATAAAGTGAGGATAAAGAATGGAGTGCATCAGTTGTTGACCTGGAGTGCACCCTCTATAAAGGTTAGCATGACCTTGAAGTCCGCTGTAAGATATTCTCTAGGCAAATCAAGTACACTTCAGATAGAGTGCAACCGTAATACCACAGTCAGTCATTTAATTGTATCTGTTGTGGAGCTCTGTGCTTGGTGTTCAGAGATGTCTGGGAAGGAGGTGTGGGCTTGCATCGTTTAGGTGTTGGTGTAGCACTGGGCCAACGCACCTGTTGAAAGAGCATCTCTGACAGAATTATCTTAAACTTCTGGGAAAGAAAGGCTTCACCTTACAGGGACCTCTGTGGTTCTCTTTCTTTCTGGTCTGTTTGTTCTTCCTTGCTTGTCATAACCATGTTTACATACCACCCAACCCTTCCCATTAAAAATGACAGAGATGATGGGGCCCTAATGAATCACTCTGTAGGCATCCAACTCACAATAATCAATTATACCTCTGTGTCACTAGAACAATGATCTCTGAGGTCTTTACATAAGCTTGTTAAGAGATCCATTAGGAGGGAAAATGGACTCTCTCCTTCAGTATATTGTTCCAACAAGAAGCCACATGTCTACGAGGCCTTCACTCACAGGACTTGAAGCTTTGAGTCACAGATTGGCAGTATGGGAGTAAAGATGGATTCAACAAATCCTGCCTGAGTTGAAGGGTGCTTCCTTCTGGCACATTGTGGGGAAGACTACAGTGTTTGGGGCTTTGCTTTCTTCCTCTCCTTGAAGAATCTACCTTTCATCTCATCTTGGTCCATCTCTAGTCAGGGATTGGACAGACCTGGCCCAGGTGGAGATAGACTAAGTGAGTCAGCTGGCTGTTGTGGTGGTAAATATCATAGGGCAAAGGAAAAATGAGGATCCCATTTAAAGAAGAAATCCCAATGGAGTTGAACACAGAAGGAATTTCTCTGGGATTCATATATGTGGATGGGGACAAGCAGCTACTTCAATTTGGGAAGACAGAGGAGAATATAGAACTTTGATTTTGAACAGGGAGAGGTACCCAGAACTTTAACTGATGAAGTGTGTAAGTTCAGGGAGCAGGGTTAGGGTTGACACCTCCAAGTAGCATCGCCCTCACATGGCCCCTTTCTGTCTGGTCTGCTGTAGAGTCTGGCATGGGTGCCGAAATTTCTCCTTCTCTGCAGACTTTGGGTGGAGGGTAAATAGGGTGTGTCTATCTGCAAAAATCTGCATTCACAGGAAATCACAGACGAGTGATCGCTGGGACAAAAGTATCCTCCCTTGGACTTGCCTGTTTATTGCTAACATCGTCTTTGTGGCCCTCAGCCTCTACATCCTCCAGTCTTCATTTGGAGTGGATTCTGTCCCCTGTATCAATCCCCATGGTGGCAGGAGGAACCAAGTGAGTTCCACCATCTCCTCCCTCTCCTCTCCACCTGATGAGGATCTTCTCCTGAGACCCTTCCACATCTGGATCAGGTTCTCCAGAGCTAACCACTGGGCCTCTGTGTCCCCTTGCTCAGATCAGGGTTACTCCATCCTTGTTCCTAGTTATTGGGCTAACTGGCCAGGCCCATACATGTACATATTGCATCTCATTTGATATTTATAACAATTCAGTTAAAGAACATTAATATCCCAGTTTTATGGATAAGAATACTCAGGCTCAGAAGTTGTAAATATTTGCCCAAGGTCAAATAAATAACATATCTGGGGTTAAGTCTTGAACCTGTCAGATTCTACTTTTTTCTTTTTTTTTTTTTGCTTCTCTCTACTTCCCTTTTAAGCTATTTGGTGGTATGGATTTAGGTAGTTTCTTTCTTTGTAACTTGGATTCTGGGGTTGTTCATCAGTTCCCCACCAGAGGCCTCTTTGGCTCTTATGTCCACTCCACACAGAAAGAAAATTTTAAGACAGGCCAGTTGGCCCATGCTTCCAGCCCATGCCAATCTGTGAAATCAAGTGGCAAATGTTAGTAGATGTTCTTGGCTGGGGATTTTTAAACTAAAGGATTCATTCTTTTAGTGATTATGCAATTGTTATTCAACACATTTACTCTTTCTTTTTTTTTTTTTTCAGATTTCAGAATAAAGCTTTTCTTACCATTGCTGGCTAACTGAAGATTATCTTCATTATAAAACAATTGGTTAAAGATTGCTATTGTCACTTGCAACAATTTGTTGCTGTGACCAGAATTTCTTTTTTCTTTTGAAATTATAGAACCAGGACAAAATACTGAAATAAATTAGATGGAGAGGATGATAGAAAATTGCAGCTGTCATCCTCTACTTTAGATTTTTATCTTAATAAAATGAATTTCCTGTTCTTATCAGTTGTCTTTGTAATTAGTAAATGTACTAATTTCCTAATTACTGATTAAAACATCTGTGTGTTAGGATTGCATATATTTAAAGAGATCACCTACTCAAAATGTTTGCAAAACGCTGCATTGTCCATTCCTCTGAAAGCCTTCACTTCTGCCTCGCTTCCACTGTCCCTGCCCTTGTAGACCCTCTGCCTTCTTGCTTGCACTCCAATCTTGATCGCTAGTTCTTAACCCCAGCAAGTGGGGATCTCTTAATTCCCTTCATGCTATTTTGAACCTTGCATGAGGTTTTCAGCTTTGTAGGTCCAAGCATCTGCCATTTTCTGGGGACAGGACTTAATTTTCCAGCCTAGCCCTGCAGAAGCAGCTTCTTCTGAGGCTGATCCTGCAAATGATCCTGAGCTGGATCCCCTCTTGAGAGGTGTGGACTAGTGTAACTCTGTTGATTGCTGAGAGGGCCAACTGGAAGCCTCAAAGATGGGTGCCTGAAGTTTATATTGTTCCTGTTCACACGTAGCAAGTCTGCACAAGTGCTGAGAAGCAGGCTTCCTGGCAATGGTACCTACCACTTATTGCCTAACCATTTTTTGGTCCATTTAAAACACGAAAGTTTGCACTCTTCAAATAAGGCAGTATTGGAGGAAACACGGAGTTCCTGACTCTATGCCATGCACTGTGCTAGGTGGTTCCTTGTGCATTTTCTCTTGTTTGCTTCTGGCTTGAACTAAGTGGCATAAACAAAACAAAGAACCCATTAGCGAGCACTTGTGAGATTGGGTTGGAGAAGTTTGCTTTTATAAGGGAAGAAGTAAAGGGAAGTATTTACCACCAGCGCAGGGATTTATTTATTCTGCTAGTGATTCTCAGATTACACCTAAGGGCTCTGATGCCTTTGGAGAGCCCCGAAGGATTCTGTGTACATGGGTGGAATCATTGGCACTTTGAACAGAGCCAGGGGGATGATTTCTGAAAGTGTTCAGGGCACCATCATTTGCCAAAGGACAAACAACATAGAAGGCATGATCTCTGTTTTCAAGGAGCTCACCAGCTCGCTTGGAAGAAAAGGCACAATAGTACTAGATAGCGTATAGTCATGCCTGGCACAGACCATTGAGGCCCAGGAGAATGAATGGTTCCTGCAAGCTGGGGGCTGGGAAGTCACTCTGGATAGTGCGGCTGGTCTGGGCTGAGTTTGTTGGGGTACTTCTTTGTTTCCTCTGCTTTTTGCACATTTTTCATGTCTTGTGTATAGACCTTTCCATAGAACTTTCTGTTCCTGTTACTTACAAGGAGAAGAGATTTACTCAGGTTACTTTAAGTAATGGGCATTGGGCATGGGGGATAGCATGAGGGTTTATTTAAGGAATTGAGGGACAATAAAGGTAATGGATATCCATTCTGTGACTTGATTTCTTCTTTTTATGGGACTAATATTAATGCCCACGCATTGGGTTTGTTTTTTTTTTTTTTTGTAGAAGGAATAAATAAGATAATCCATGAAGATAATCCATGAATTACCTAGCTTAGTGGGTGGCACACAGAAGATCTTCAATACATGTAATTTCTATTATTATTGATAATTTCTGGTTTCTCGTAATTTTTACTTGCTGTTGGCTCCTGTGGTTCCAACTCTGAATTCCCCTCAATGACTCTGTCTTGACATCAGGACTTTCAAACTCCTTTCAATTTTACACTTTCTTGTCCATGCCTGAATATCTTCTCATTTCCAACATTGTTCTTAACAGAGACTCTGGTTGTCTCAGCTCACAGTTTTGGTTGGGTCATGTCACAGTGATTGGCATTTTGTTAGCAGGCTTCCGTTGAGTCTGTGCCCTCTTCTGGTACATTATCAGAGACTGTTGGCAGGAAAAAAAACATACATACAAGGGAGTGTGGACATGGCATGTTGGGTGGGGTGGGGGTGGATTCTTGGTGTTGTGCTGTTAATCCTTCATAGCCTAACATATAGATATCTGCCCAGTTCAGATTTGTGCACTATCTCTTACACTTAGTGTTGAGAGGACACATAGATGAGAAATACGTGGTCCTTGTGAGACCTCTCCATCAGTGAGTGTTTGGGAGTGGAGAAAACAAAGTACCCAGAAGCTGTAACGTGCGTTAGCTTCTGAGAGCAGAGCAAGGGGACAGACTAATAGAGGTCAGTGGTGGGGCCTGAAGACTCATGGATCAGGAACTGGCTCCTGGAAAAAGAGATTCTGGGCAAGGGCTTTGGGAGTCTTGCAGGCAAGTAGCAGCAACTCTGCCAGATTTTGTGCTAAATGGACTCATTATTTTTTACAATATGCAATTGAGGTAAGTACTCTCGCTCTCTAAATTACACCTATGAAAGAATGGATGCTCAGAAAAGTTAAGTGATCTGCCTTAGGCCACACAGTGCTAGTAAGTGGGAAAGGAGTGTTTCAAACCCAGGCACGAAGGTTTCCACAACAAGGGTGTGAAGGTTCCCACAAAAAGGGCACGAAGGGAAGGCACAGTTTAAGCTCATTCCACTAGGAAAGGCCCTTCAGTCCATTTTTCTGGAGACTGCTGAGGAATGCTTGGGGAGAGACTGGAAAGGTGAGTTGGAAAAGATTGTGGAGGGTCCTGAATACCGAGTAGATTGGGGTTGGGACCAGAGTCTCAGTGCCAGCCCTTGGCAGTGGGCCTTGCATGTTGTGGAAGTTCAGCAGACACCTTTTGAAGGGATGGGGAATTAACTGCCAGGACATTTTCTTGGCTGCCACCTTGGGCACCTTAGCCTTGTTCCTTAGTTTTGCACTCCCTCCTCCTCAGCCCCTGCTTCACATGGACATCCGAGTGGTCTTCCTAAACTCTAGTCCTCTTCATGTCACTCTTTGCTTCAAGTCTCCCAATGGCTGCCTAGAACTCTCAAAGAAAGTTCAAACTCTTCGTGCCTCATTAAATAACTTTCCAGTCTGTACTGATCCCACATCCTCGTTCCTTTGCTGGTGTCCCTGAAGCTGCCACATTGAACTGCGTACCCTTCCTTCAACAGGATATCTGTTTTCAAGATTCCATGTGATTGACAGGCTCTCCCCCATGTTCTGCCTAGAATGCCATGTTTTATTCACTAGTGTTGTTGGCTCAGTCCCTTTATGGGAATTAATTTGTTAGCCTCCACAACAATCTGTCAAACAGACTCTTTAATTTACATTTTACAAATGAGTAAACTGAGGTTCAGAGAGATTAAAATTCTTGTCCAGGGTCACAGAAACTAGTAGGATCAGAGGCAGGATTACAGCCCAGACAGCTTGATCCCAAGGCTTGTACTCCTTACACATAGGATGGTGATCCTGTGTGATCTCCCTGCTTTATTTTTTCAAGGGATGGGCTCTTTCTTATTCTACATGGCCCCGATCAGATGTCTCTTCTATGGTACTTTCCTTGATTTCTCTCTCAGCCCCAAGTCCCTCTGTCAGAGGAGTCACTCCACAGGATTCTGCTCAATTCTCTAACAGCATGTCTCACCTCTTCTATCAGGCTTTGTTTTCTAGAGCTCTGTTTTGTGCTGAATGTTTGTGTCCCTCCCAAATTCATATGTTGAAGCCCCAACCCTCAACATGACTATATTTGGGGATAGGGCTTTTATGGAAAAAAAGTTAAATGAGATCTTAAAGTTGGGGCCCTGATCCAGTAGGAGTAGTGTCCTTATCAGAAAAGACCAGAGAAGTCACTCCCTTTCTCGCTGCCACGTGAGGGCACGGTAAGTAGGCAGGCATCTACAAGACAGGGCGTGAGCTGTTATGACTGGGTTAAATTAACATTTGTCGAGTGGAGCACAGGGTGCTAAATAGTGGCCCTCAGTTCAACAACAGACCACAAGAGAAATTGAAAAAGAGGATTTTATTACTCTCAGGTCCTAAAGGAAGAAACTGGCATGCCTTGAGGGGTCACATGGGGATGTCAAGGCAGAGTGCAGAGATGGGGGGCCTGGGGCTCCTGTCTTTATTAGGGTCTGTGAGTGGAGCACACTGTTTTCCAGGCTAGGGCTGGATTCGTCAATTCAAGCCAGAAGAACAGGGTATTGGTAAGCCCCACGGGATTCCTAGTTAAGGGGCACACGAGGCAAATAGACGCTGGGAGGCAGGGGGACTGTTGCTCACAAGGCTGTTAGGAAGTCCAATCAGGAACTCACGTTTGCTCATGACTCTGCTGCTGCAGCCTAGGATGTGAGGGGCTAGTGTCAGTGTAAGGTCCCCGCAGGCCACTTGGCCACACAAGATGGATGCTGAGGCAGTAACTCCATGGAGTGGCTTAGTTCATTTCTCGACAAGAGCCTTATCAGAAACTGGTCCTGTGGGATCTTGATCTGAGACTTCCTGCCTTCAAACTTGTGAGAAAATGCATTTCTGTTGTTCAAGCCACCCAGTCTATGGTATTTTGTTAGGGCAGCTCAAGCAGACAAATGGAAGCTCTTTTCTTCTGACTGGTTCTCCCATCTGGAATGTGAGCTACTGATTGGTGGGGATCCTTTCTGTCACTGGCCCTGGATTCCCAACCTCCAACTTGGAGCTTAATGCCTGGAAGCAGGGCATGTGAGAGGCTCAGGGGTTGTGGAATCATGCTTCAGGGTGCCCTCACCACCGCTATAAGCTGACCAGAGCACTCTCCCTGCTCCTGCCCATGTCACCTGTGCTCTGGGCCCCTGGCACTCCGAGGTGGGGCTGCCTCTTCTTCACAGAACTTCCACTGACTGCTGATTTACTAGCTTCTCACAGAGGGCTTGGCGGCCTGCTGTCTCCTCTGGCCCTCGTAAAGCAGCCCCTCCCCTTAGCCCAGTGCCAGCAGCCTCCCGGCCGACTGCCTGGGCAGAATTTATGACAAGGATTCATCAGATTAGGAGGCACGGACAGGGAAGTTCTTCCCCTATGTGCAGAATGCAGTCGGACGGCATTGCAGGCCCTTCTGCTTGCTGAGCAAACCCACGTGGTAAGCTTGGCATTATCTGACCTGAGTTGTTTGGAAATGTTTTGATTTGACAAGAAATAATTTTTAAAATGTTCTGGAGCCAAATAGAAATTTAACTCTCCCAGGTCTGTTTGTGCTACCTCCTGCCCAGCTTTGGGAGTTTCCAGTGGTCTGCTCACAATGGTTTGCTCTTTGTCAGGACCCAAAGGCAGCCTCGGGCTTTAGCCCAACTTCCACTTCCTCCTCTAAGAATGGAATATTCACCCCAAATCCTGAAGGCCACTCATCTCCTCTCTATTTGTTAAGTGTCCATGAGAGGGAGCTCAGAGCTGCCCCCAGTCATTTTCATGGTTAGACTACTCTAATTCATAGAAAATTATTCAAAGTTTGAAAAACGTTGTGCCTTCCTCTTGCTTTTGCATCCCCTAGCCTTGTTCTGCCATCTTAGGCAGCAACTAAAACAATACAAATCAGCTCCATCTTTCACACAACGGGTTTTCACCTATTTGTAGATAGCACTGTGTCTTATTCACCAAACATTTATCAAGAGGCTGCTCTTCTGGGCACAGTAGATGGAGAGATGAGTGCAAGGCAACAGGTGTGATTTCACAGTTGTGTTCCGTACAACTCCAGGGGGGTCCACTCCCATAGATGACAGCCTGTGCAGGCATATTCTCGCTCTTGAGGCCCTCCCAGATTGCTCGGGGGGCTTCTGAGTCTTCTTAGCCTAGCTGAACCTCCTGGGCTCTCTTCGAACAATGTCCTCTTAGTGATGGCCCTGAGGTTGCTCACCATTCTGTTCTTCCTCCCCTGAATGTGTGCTTATCTGTCAGGGTCCCTCTGCAAGTGTGATCCTTTAGAGTGATTTAGGGCCTATCATCTTCAATCTGGACTTCAAACTTCTGTTAATGCAGCCGTCAGGAAGAGCCATTTGCTAAGATTTTGCGTTAGTGAGTTATTTTCTAGAGACCAACAAGACTTGGAGATCATTTGACTCAGATTAAGGGAAAGAGATACACACCCTTTGGCTACATGTGAAGTGGGTTCCTCTGCATCTAGCCTAACGTGCTATTTGGGATTATAATTATTCACTTTTATATTTGTCTCCTGTATTAGCTTCTTTATAGGAGGAGCTGAGTTTTATTTTTGTGCATCTTCTGAAACAGCAGAGTGTCGGGCCCTGGCGGTTACTTGGTAAATGTGAAATAAATGACATCTGCTATGTTCATGTCTCACCTAGGTATTGTAATGAAGAACACATGGCACTTACTCTTACAAGGACTTTGACAGGGTTTCTTATGATATAATCAGTGAGTGACTGGCAGATTTTGAGAGGTTGATTTTGGGGAAGGCAGTGCTTCTGAGTGGTGCTCACCATCCCGTGGACTTTGCTGTACCCCAGTGAAAGGCTGTGGCTTTACCAGCAGCATGAGGACCTTTTTTGATCTCAATAATGGCACACAACCAGGGAAGATGAACCTGCAGCCATTTCTGGAAACTCTCAATTTTTAGGGATCATTGGAGGCACTAAGAGGAAGAAGTTTTGTGGGGCTTGGCTTTCGGTTGAGCCCCAGTATTCCCAGGGACACGATCATCAAGTTTTTGATTTTGTAAAGGTCTATGGGGCAAGATAAAAGTGTCACTGGACTCTCTTGGAGGTCACAAAGCCTTCAGCAGGTCACCTGCTCAAAGATATGTTCAAAGATAGGTGTTGGCACCTATTTAAAAAAATCAAACACATTCAAAACACCAGAGTTAAATAACCAGATAGAAAAGAACAAGGAGGGGGAGACTCTCCAGGGAAGGGAGGAAGGAGGGAGGGAGATAAGCTCTTGAGGGAAGGCAGGTGTCAGTTCTGCCTGTACACCCCCTTTAGGGAAGGCTGACCAGGTCACTGGGTTCACAAGTTCCTTCGTGATCTCTCAGTGTCAGCCATAAGCTGTGATAGCTCTCCTTCCTTCACTCCAGCTAATTCCTTTCCAGTGCCCCAGACAGTGGCAATTTTAGGCCTTGAATTTGGCACTCCTGACCCCTCGTCCTATAGTTTTCCATGGCAACACACATGGCTGCATTTTTCATTCACTCTCTGGTGCTTACATCGTGATTTTATCCAGCTCTGGTCAAATATTCCTAATCATTAGGCTGAAGGAAGGCTCCTGACTCCGCCCCACTTTAGATTAAGACAACAAGATGAAGCTACCTCAGTTTTTGGTATCCCTCCACACCTCTCACCTCCTGCGTCTCTGTTTTGTTCCAGAATGTCTATAACTCATCTTTGTGGTATTTTGTAAATTTAGCTTAGGGTCGAATTCATAATAATATTTGGAAGCTACCTTAATTTCATAATTAAAAATGAAGTGACTCATTCAACCTTCTCTTTCTCTCCCCACAAATAATCTGGCCGTAAAACAAATCTCTGCTATTAAGTGGTATTTATTTAATTGTGATTTGCTGTAGAGCTGTTTAAGAGGGGGTCATTAGGTTAAAATCATTGCGCTTGTCCTCTGAGCAGAGGATGTCTTGTGCTGACTTACGTTTGGGTGTGTTTTCTCTGACGCTGAGCTAACACAGCCGTGTTTACATTATGCACATTCTCTAGTTGCTGACATTTTTTTTGTTCCTCCAGAAAGAAAAAAGACACAGCACAGACTAATGACCCTATTTGATGTGATATATCAGGTCAAGCTGGACCAATGGGTGATATTTTCCACTTGCATTAACTACATTTTCTTCCCATCTTTCCAATCTTCCTCACCCAAATCAGGTTGAAGAAGAAACTAGTAATTTTAGGTCGTCTAAATACTTTGTAGTTTATCCCGAGAGTCTCTGAGGTTGGCTAGATCTTGAGGGACTAATAAATCAATGGGCTCCTTAGGCACAGACTCCAAAATACCACCTGAGCTCTTGGTTGTCACCAAATGGAGAGGAGTTTGGAGACCCATGTAGAGCTTTCTTTTTGAAATTTTGAAATGAGGCAGTTTACATACAATACAAAAAGATGCTCAGGGTAGGGCAGGGCTCACCATAAAACCCCCTTTGGAAACTTTCCTCAAAAAGTTTTTCCAAAGTCCTTCATCTTCTTCCCATTCAGAGCCCTCTTGGCTTTGCATTTTCTAGGCAGATGTGAGAAATGTCACCACATTTCCAAAGAGGAACTGAACAAGACAGATGGGCTCTACCCCAGCAGGACACCTGGATGGCAGCCTTATCTAGAGCCAAAATGGGACCGCATGTGCCTGCCTGTTTATTTGTTCTCCTGTTTGGAGACTTTCCCTGATTAATTACTTTCTAGTAATTGAGGCTGCTAACTAATGTCTCATCTGATTAACCTGTAGTTTGGCTCTTGGTCCCAGAGGGTGGGCTGGCCATCCAACTGGGGAATGAAGGAGGTCATTGGCCAGGGGCCCCTGGGATGCCAGTTTTGGGTTCGTTTATTTGCTTTAAGTCTTGTTTGCTATTCCTGCTGCAGTGACTGGCGACAGCTCCCCCCCAAGTCCCATCCAATCTAATTGGTCTGCTGAAACAGCAGTGAGCACAAGATTTAAGAAATGTTTTCTTTGAAAACTTCTGGTCCGACAGACACTTTGAGATCATGTTTCACCCTGTTTCAATTGCAAACCATTCCCTGGGACTTTCAGGAGAAATATTGAAAGGGAGTCTTACAGGGGAGCTGCAGCTCTGTGGTTTGGGGGGGGCTGATGAGCTGGAGGGTGGAGGGGAGGCTGTGCTGAGGCAGCCCGGCATCTTCAGAATCTAGAGACCCTGCCAACGTTAACACATCCGAGGAGGTATTCAGTATCAAAGTCTCCAATATTTGGCTCCATAAACACGATACTGGTTGCAAAAACAAAGCTAAGGAGCTCATGCTGATTACTTCAATAAAAGCTGTTTAATTATGAACGTTTGGGAAATGAAGTTACCAACAGGACCAGGAGAGCTTTGGCGTCTAGTGTGCCTGCTCCCAGCATCCCACTGTTAAACTAGATTGTCCACTCAGCTGAAAAGTCTGACACTGAGCAGGGTACACCCTCAGCCCCACAGGATACTACTCACTTGCCAGTAACACACCCTCTTGTTGCAGTGGCAAATTTTGGGAACTGAGTAGTGCCAGAACTATCTAATGTTAGCAGTGCATTTTCAGACCATCCAAGGGTTACTTGGGGAGGTGGTCAGAACTCCTGGAAGACCTGCATTTGTTTCTAGGTAGCTTGGCTGACTTTTCTTTTTTCCCCCAGAAGTCCAGGTTCTGGGATTAGGCAAAGTAGATATGAATTCTGAGTAGGGAACCCGTGGATCTCGTTGTGACAGCATGTTTTGGAATTCTCAAATGAGTTTTTCTTGATAATAGTTTAGGAAATATGATCTTATTAATGCTTCTGTATAATTCTCCTCTTTTTGTGTGGTTATAGCCAGTTATTTTATGTGTGATGGAATAGGTAGAATCATCCATGTAAAAGTTTAATGAACAGAAATCAGAGTTGAATCTGTGTATGTAAGGAAAGAAATATAAGGACATACACATTGTCAAGGAGTAAACTTTTTCCCATAAGTAACTTTCCCCCATAAATTGGTGATGACTTCTCAAAGAACCAAAAGTTTTTATATTTTAGTCATTTTTAAGGAAAATCTTTAAAACTTATTCATCAGCAGATATTGAATACAAATTAACATTCTTATATTCCAAATAACCATTCAGTAATTTATGTTTATTGCTCTGTGTGTGTGTGTGTGTGTGTGTGTGTGTGTGTGTACTTTGGGTCATGAGGATATTCTATGCTCTTATAATGACAGTATATTTTTGATTTTTATTTCCCTTTAACAATGCATAATAATTCTCTTCTTTTAGTGAATAAGATAAGGAATAAGTCGGGAGGAAATTCCGAGTGTTTGGGGCAAAATCCTTCCTTTAAGTTCATACCTGCCTGGAAGGTCTGGAACCAGGTGGCTGGTGAGATACGGTGAAGGGGAGGGGCCTGGGGTGTGTGGACAGAGGGAGGGGATTAAATAGGGATAACTCTAGAGTTGGGTTGGGGGTCCTGGAGTTAAACCTCAGGCTCTGGGGCATTCACCTGGAGAACATGTGCCAAAAACTTTTCTTTTTCCCAGCTTACATTCAAAAATTCAAGTTAAAGGGTAACTTTTTATGTGTGATATACAAAGTTAAAATAACACCTCAAATTCCTCTGTGTATGGATTTGTTTTGTCTCCAAATGGTCAGAGTTACTGAAAGAAACTTAGAAAGGTTATTTGAGGTTCATAAGACCCTCTGGGAAGAGCCCACTTAGTCAGACTAGCCACTGGGACTTTGAGAAAGACCAGTGTAGTGTTGTTACCTGACATTAGTGAGAAGGGGTTCTGACTGGTTCCCAGAAGCTTCCTGTGTTGTCATTAGCTGCAAATACCAGAATTTGTGGAGCAAGGAAAGGGGACCAGGCTGGGAATCAAGATGCCTAGCTCTCGGTCCAAGCTCTCTTGCTATTTGTGTGACCCTGGATAATTTATTTACGTTTTCTGAGTCTGGTTCTTTATTTATTTAATAAGCTAATAATACCAATGCCTTATCATCAAAACTGGAGATACAAACCAATGAGGTAATGGGTGTGAGCGAATTTTACAAAGATGACCAAATGCTATGCAAATTCAAGGGCTACTTAATTCTACATATTTTAGTAACATTTAAGTCCTTTCAGACTCCATTCATGCTACAATGCCTTAGAGCAACAATAGTCTTGGAGGTCATCTCATTCAGTGCTCTGATTTTACATACAGGAAACTTAAGGAGAGAGGCAGGGAGAGAGGGATTTGCCCACAAAGTGATGTGGCATGGTAGTGCCAGGGCTGAAGCTGGAGCTAGGAGATCAGACTCCCTTTGGAGGCTTTTTTGTCTGTTTGTTTTAAACAGTGTCTGTTATAGAGAAGGCTCGTAGTCAATGATGGTTGAGTTCAAATGAAACAGCTTCAGATGTTATGAAACAATGAAATCCAAGGGGAATCAGGTAAAGGTGTCAAATTAAGGCAATTGTGGGCTATCATGACTTTCTTGACTTGGTTTGAAATCTACTGACTTTCCAGGTCCTTATCAGTTTGATCCCACAAAGGGAGCACACTCTTCCAGTTTCCTGTGTCTATCTTCTCAACTCACACATGACTGTGAGGTTTGGGAGCTCTCAGCACATAGGGCTTTGAGTGAGTAGCTGCTCACCTGGTCACCTCAGGCAGATCCATGCCTTGCCTCCCCAATGGGGAGAAGGGAGTGTGACCAAGAGCTGGCCAGCCTTTGAGGAAGGACCAGCTTTTAGGCAAGGGTGCTAGCTCAGGAGTATTCCAAGTACTTGGTATGTTTTTTTTTCATAGTTGGGGTGGGGCTCTTGACTGCTCTCCCTTTCATCCCAGATTTAACTCTCCATAATGGACTTGTGGGGTAGCCCAGTCCCAGCCCAAGAGTCCCAGATTCAGGTATCACAGAGGCCATGCCATGAAATGTAATCACCCGTTGTTGGGCATTTGAGCGTTATGGGGGAGCTGCTAGATATTTTGGATTTTTGATTCTTTGAATTTTATTTTATATTGAAACTTCTCCCCTGTCCCAAGTCAGTAGTACCTCAGGCAGGGAAGTCTGCTTAGGAAGTGGGAGGCTATGGCAGTCTTCTCTGTTTCCCATCTGTGCTATTCTTCCTTCCCCAATACCTGCCCTAGTCTGCTGGGATCATCTAGGGGTTTGTGGGGGTGAGTTAGGGAGTGAGAAAGGTACTGCTTGATCGGCACTGTCATGATCCAGTAGTGTTGCCCTCTGGGTTTGGTGGAAGCTTGTTACTCACATTGAGTATCAACTACTGTTCCCTTAACACAGTTGCTGACCCTTCAAATTGGCCACTTACTACTCCAGATATCAATATCCAGCCTTTTTGGGGGGATTATCTTGCTACCCAGTTCCCATGAGGATTTCCTGGGCAGAACTTTTCACAACATGGTATATTCTGGTTATCTTTCTACAAGGTCCATATGGAACCCAAGGGAAACCTGAAACCCAGGCATTTCCCACAGAACCATCTCTCCTCCTTCTACATTCAGGGCAGATGGCCCTTCACTGCTTCTCTCTTGTGGGTTTCTTCAAGTTTGGAACCAACACCAGATTCTGGGCTTTAGACCCCAGATCAAACTCTTCAACCTATAATTCGAAAGCCCTCCCACCCCCCACCACCGGCCCCCAACAGGTAAAAGGGATGCATTCCCTTTCCTTCTCTCACAGAGTGTGTGTGAAGGTGGTGGTAATGCTTAGTATTCTTGCCAAAAACATCCTTTCTTCAAGGTCTCTTCAACCTCAGAGTTTTCCAGAGTGGATGTTGGACTAAGGATTATACATATGGTTTCTCAAACATTTCCTTTGCAAATTCTGCATTGGTGGGCTATCATCTCATTTTATAATGTGTGATTTCAGAAGAATCCCATTTTAACTCCTGTTACCCTTCCATTTGAGGTGCAGGCAAGTCACATTGGAACCTGCCTTGTCTGCCTTGCAGGACAGAGGTAGATTTTAAAAGGCGTCATGGAAGGAAAGAGACTTTGCAAACTCTAACATCCTATAGAATTGTTTGGGCATTATTCTTAACATTATCCTTTTTAATGTAAATATTGGAAAATAGGCATGTACAAATAAATCATATTTCTGTCTTTTAGAATAAATTTTCTGAATCTTTAGTGGATACTGACTGGCATTTTTGGCCATTGAGGCAATTCATTAGCAAACAGTCATTTCCAAGATTAACTAGGTTCAAACCACGCATTTCTTTCTCTTTAAAATTTTCTCCTACTTTTATTAATGCCTGATTGTCTTCATGTCAATGGAATGGTGGTCTTTGGTTACCCATAGGAACAGATTAAGAGTAGCTCATCAAAGTCTTTGCTGTAAACTATTGGTACCCTACAAAGAGGCAATCTGTTTTTGCTGTTTGCAAAGGAATTCAAGACCTTTATGGTCACTAAGAACTAATAAAACCAATGAGCCATGTATATGAAAATGATCCCTGAGTCTAGTCTTCAACAAGCCAGTGTTTGCTAATCAGTTTGGGAAATAAATATGAGCAACCAGGGCTTTGGACTTGAGAGTGTGTAGTGTGTTGGTGAGTGGGATTTCTCCTGAAGTCATCTTGACATTCTGTATGGAAAATCATGAGCGTTTAAACAGGTTTGTCTTATATTTTCATATGCTAAACAACAATAAATAAACAAAAATAGGTAGAGCAAAATCAGAAAATTTAGTGTATGTTTCCAACCCCGAATTTTTAAAGTTTATAGAAGTTTTAATTTGTAACCAAAGGATGCTTCGTAGCACTGTGTGCTTTTTGCTTTTACCTTCCCCAGATGTGTAATCTCTTAGGGTGTGTTCCTACCAGAATGAGAATGATGGTTTTTCCTGACCTTTTAAAATTGTAATTTCCAGATATAATGCCATATCTTTTATTTTGTTTTCTTGGCATGTAATAGCCCAAATTAGCTGGTCTTGTGTGTAAGTATATGTATATGTGTGTATGTATTGAGAGGAGGAGAGAGTAGGGGGACATGGGGGTTATGTTCAAAGGCTGGCACACAGGATTTATTATGTGTCCCCCAATATGGTTAAGTGTGACATTTAGTCTTTCAACAAATATTTATAGTCTTCCATGTTCCAGGAACCTTGGTCGTTTCTGGGGCTACACAGTTAATTAAACCCTGGTCCCTCAAGGTGCTTACATTGGAGTTGGATCTCTTTCACTGCTGGAAATGGAGCATAGGGCTTGAAAATTATTCACTATGATACACATTTATTCCTTATTTGGTACCCAAACAATGAGACAATCCTTGCTTAAGTAGTTTTTTTGAGAACTTTCATTTGAAAGTGCTTTTTCCATAAAGCATTCCTGTGTGTAGAGATCGTAGTTTTATGAGGAGTGGGAATTTTTCTTATGCAGATTTTCTTTATAAATGTGGAGTCGCTGATGAAGTGGCAAGGGTGGGAGATTTAGAGGGTGGCAGGAAGATATACACATCTTTGGAAGTTGCCAAAATCAACACTAATAAGATATTCACTATCATAGTTTTCAGAGTGTGGATCTATAAAAGTATTGTGGTTATGTCTAGGACCAAGAGGCACTGATTTTTATTTTGCTATGATATTGCAGATTGTGCCATTGGCAACAGAACTTATCATACCATTCTTTTGGCAAGATAAACTAAGTCTGGTTCTACTTCATTCTGTGTTGGGTTGTCTATGGATCTGGGGTAGATTAACTCCGCTCATGGGTGTCTAGGGCCAATGAGACTTAGTTGCAGTTCTGATTCCCAATTTGACATCAATCACTTTCATACAAAAGAAAAGGAGATTCTTCTTTGGTTATGGTTGTCACATAATGCCTGCTGCCATAGCTAAATCATACGGTCATCAGAAGACATGGACAAAGAGGGTGTGAGGACTTGGTTTCTGTAGTCATCTCTCCCAACGGTATATTCAGCATACTTACACGATGACTTAATCAGTCGAGTTGCCAACATTTTTGTGAAGTGAACCTTGGAAGCATCGCAGAATAATACCTACCCAAATGGAGCCCAGGTCCACTGGCGACTTCCATTGGCAAAGGTGAGCAAATCTGGCCCCGGGGCCTAACTCCGCCTTGACTATTCCAGAGATAAGGAACCCCAGGTCTCACACTGTCAGAGCTAGCTCACTCTTCAGTAGGATATGGTGCCAGTTCTTGATTCTCTCATCCTAGGTATCCTGTGTGAATTAGACCCCTTTATACGGAGGACAGAATGGGATCTGCCTAAGAAGCAGGCATCCAGCGTCTGCTTTTCCAAATGTTACTCAGGGTTGTGGACATGCCCTCAAGCATCATTCTTCTCAAGACCTCACAGCTTTTGCAGTTGTCTTGGGTTAAGAAAACGACATTACTCAGCCACAACCAGTTTCTTGCCAGGATCTCCCATAAAATGCATAATAAAGCTGGATTTTAAAGATGAAACATGTTTATGTGGTCTCTCATGTTGATGGAGTAGTCACTGAAGTTTCAATTTTTCCAGGAAGATAGGAGACAAGAGGGTGGTGGTCTAATGGTTGCTCTGAATTGAAATAGGCAGAAAGAGCTAACAGATCTAGATATAGTAGAGATTTGCAAAAGGATGCAGGTGGTTGGCACTGGAAGCAAGAATAGGAGACAGATGAGAAGTTGGTGTGGCATGTATTTCCAGTCAGTGCAGTTCTACAGTCCATGGCTGGCTGCCCTGGAGAAAAAGGCCGGAGAGTGGCTCATGGTAATGGAATACACATTGACTTAGCGTGGGCTAAGTTTTCTAGGGTTATAGTAGATGATGGACTCTTTTCAACCATGCCTCACTGATGACTTTCCTCATTTTCCCAAACTAAATCATATTCTTTGGACTAAAGACAGAGTAAAGGTCCCTAGCTCAGACCTTTCTATTATGAATTACTTTGCAGTTGTTCCTCTGTGACTCTCAATTTTTATCATCTTCCAAAAAGTAGCAATCATGCCCACATCCTTCCCTGACCAGGCTGCATCCAAGGGTATCCTTTACTATCCTCCATCCTGGGCTTAATCCAAGACTATAGGCCACCTCCATAGTGACATTACCTAAGAAGTCCATTTGCCACCTGGAAACCTCCTTACTAATTGGTGGTCCCATTGCCTAGAATCTCTGCACAGAAGGCAGAAAAGAACTGTAAGTGGTCTCTCTGATTCTTGAGTAGGGTTTCTCAGAAGAAGCAAAAGCTCACAGTGACGCATTAATTCCCTTGTTCCCTGAGGCTTTGGGCCCATTCTTTCTGATCAGACCTCATAGTATCACTGCTATGAATTCACTGCCTTCTCTTCCCCATCTATCTTAATAGATACTTTCAGAATGGAGGGTTGTGGCCTCACAGACAAGCCCAATTTGTCTCCCAAGCATCTATGCACATACTTATGCATGATGTCATCAGTCTGTACTCTTGGGGCATCCATGTCTAGGCGCCCCAACAAGAAACTCTGAAAGTGTCTTGTCACCCTGAGGACATATTTTGTCTTGAACCACTAAGTGCCCATGAATTTGTCTCTCTAGTACTGTTATGTTCACATGAGGTCCAATGGGCCACTTAGGTCCTCAGGTGAGACTCAGAAGGCAGTCCTAGGTGGGCAGGAAATCTCTGAAAAAGCATAGCTGAACCAGGGTGATTCATCCTTGCCCAGGAGATATGGCTCTGAGTGCATACTCCAAGGACGATGGGAAGGGTGCGGTTATCTTACTATCAGGAGGCCTGGGTTTCTTGACTTTTATGTCCATGGTACTTTGTAATCTACCTGGGAGAATGAGAAGGGACCAGTGGATACTAGTCCACTCTTTTCCCCCTTCTGTCCTGACCTGCCCGTGATCTTCTTGGGCACATTATTTGGGAAGACTCGGGAAGGTGAAGTAGAAAGTCTGGCCTTACCGTTCAACTACAGCCCAGGGACCTCTTCATTCTGGTTTTGCCATCACTGTTGGCATGATTAAGACCCACGGGAGACTGCAAGAGGCCCAGTGTATAGTTTACACTTCATTTTTGGAAAGAATCTTTATTCATATATCAGGGAATGGCTCTCAGAGTGTGGTTGACTCATTAATTGTTCAATTGTTCCTTCCTTTTTGAACAGACACTACCTGAAATACAGGCCAAGCTTCAGGAAAGAGATTGCCAAATTATAGGACAGTTTCTTTTTTGAACCAAGTTGTGCTTAGGAAAAGTACCATTCTTCCCTGTCTTCTACCCAGGCAGCTATGGGAGAGAAAGGGGACCCAGTTCTCTTGGGGCCTAGCCCAGCCTTACACATCCCAAAGCTAAGTTTATAGTGTACCCTGGATGGATGGGTAGTCAAGAGAGCAGGCTGTGGCTTGTGTTAGTGCTATCTCTCTCTCTTTCTTTCTCTCTCTCTCTCTCTCTCTCTCTCTCTCTCACATACACACACACGCGTGCACACACACACACACACACACGGATACTTTGGGGACTCCTGTTCCAATAACTGGACGCTTCCTCACTCTTGACTCAGGAGTTTTGGGAAAGTGCTTCCCAATTCCAGGTGCTGCCCCCTTAGAATAGTACATTAGGAAGCAGAGAGTTTTCTATCGGACATTTGATCTCAGGATTGGAGCTGCTTGTGTTCTGTGGAGACCACTCATAGCTCTATATGTGTAGATGTGGAGGACCAATCCATTGACCTCACTTATTAAGCACCTCCCTGTGCACAGAGCAGTGTGTGAAACACTGCAGGAAGTGCATAGGTGGACTGGAGTCCAGTGGATCAGTCTGGAAGAGAGACAAGTGAAACCACAACGCACGTGGAAAAGACAGGATGGATCAATGGGGACCACGGATTTCAGGGTAAAATTGAGGCTGGGCGTGGTAAAGTTACAGAATAAGAGAGGAGGGTACTGACTTCCTATGTGGCAAGTGGTGATGGGACATGGGGGTGCTGGGATTCTCACCTGAGATCCTCACAGGCACCTGGATTTTCCAGGGAGTGTGTTCACCTGAAGGCTGCCTTCCCTGCAGTGGCAGAAGAATGGATTTTTTTTTTAAATTTTTTTAAATGTTTATTTATTTCAGGGGGAGGAGATGGGTAGAGAAAGAGGGAGACACAGAATCTGAAGCAGGCTCCAGGCTCTGAGCTGTCAGCCCAGAGCCCGACATGGGGCTTGAACTCAGGAACCCTGAGGTCATGACCTGAGCCAAAGTCCGATGCTTAACTCACTGAGCCACCCGGGCACCCCAAGAATGGCTTTTAAAATAAAGGTCCGCTGCTTCAGCCGGTGCTCTGCCACCATGGGCTTACAGAATCTCGGATGCCTGAGGCAAGCCACTCTGGTCTGCTTTCCCTGCATCACCCTTTCGGGTCTCTTCAGGGTTTTCTTTGACCATTTAAATGACAGAGGGGAATTTTTGCAGGGATGGTCATGGGGAGAATATTTTTAGAATGAAGGACATTAAAAAAAATAAGACAATTACTGCAAGATTTTGAAATTTGACAAGCCGACATTTTCCATCCCCATCATGAGACTTTGCCCAATTTCTTGGACCTTTAAATACCACAGATAAGCTTCGGTTTCTGGCTAGCACCGAAGGGGGCTCAAGCAGAGATCTGTGGAGGCTCAAAATGACACCTGTGCGGGGCTGCCAGTAATTCTGGCATTTCAGGCCCAGCTTCCCCTCTTTTACCCTAATTAACTGGATGCTAATCCTCTGCTAGTAGGATTTGGCTTCAGAACACCCAGTTGTAAATTCCAGCTTCAACCAGTTACTAGCTGTGTGACCTTAGGTAAGTGAGTTCATCCCTCTGAGCCTTTGTTTCCTCATTTGTAAAATCAGGATAAATACCATTCTAAACTCACCTGGTTTGGGCAGGATCATCTGTTTCGTTGCAGGGTGTTTCGGGCGCAGCGCAGTGAGTGACGCTGGGTACGGGAAGTGGGGCTTGCAGCTTCATCAGAAGGCAGGTGACCAAAGCAATCATTCTAATACAATGTGAGAAATGCGATCACGTGTCAGAAGTGATTTCACAAGTGTATACGTGGGCAGGGTTCAGTGAAGACAGAGAGGAGGGCAGAGGAGATGGACCAGGAGGAGCCTAAACCAAGAGATGTTTGACCTGAGAATGGAAGGCCAGGGAGTCGTGGGTGGGCTTGGGAAGGGAAGTCTAGAGAGGTGACCCTGAACACAGGTATAGAAGTGTGGAGGAGGTAACCCATGGGCTCATACTGCTGCATGACTGGGTGTAACCTGTGTGTGGTGTGTCCGAGGCCGGGGGTGGGTGACAGGGCAGGGTGCCGACCAGATTCTCATTGAGGGCAGAGGCACCACACTGTGGAGGTGACAGGTTTCTTCTCGGTGGCATCTCTCATGACTGGCTTTCTGAGGTAGGGCTGTTCTTACCCTCAGGCCCATTCCTCTGCTTGCTTTTCTTCAGAGCAGTTCTCACCAGCTGAAATTATTTATGTACCTTAAAATTTAACTTTTGGTGTAAATTGAATGTCTTCTTAATGACTGTATCCTTCGGGCTTATGCATATAGTTGCTGTAAACTAGGAGCAATAAATATCTGTTCAGTGGATGAATAAACAGCAAGTGGTTATACTCATATGAAGACCAAATTATTCACAGCCTATAGCACAGACCCTAAGAGATGCCCTAAGAGATGTGGTCAACACCCCTGAGTCTACTGAGGATGAGAAAGGAAGAGTTCACCTTCTTTGCTGTAAAGTCTTCTCAGGTTGGGAAAGTGAACATGCTTCCCATGCATCTGAGAATGAGGAAATGAATTTCTATGCCTCTTCTTGTTTCTGCAAAGAAGGGAGGCAGAAAGAGACAGTGGTCGACTCAGAGAACCTCAAGATTAAAAAGAAGGGATACATCAGCTCCATGTTCCGGTCACAGGCCCAGAAGTCTTCGTGATCTTGGTGATAGGAGAGATGTCTGCTTTGAGCCCCTTGTAGACTCCAAGGTTTGACACCCCATTTGGTTACTCTGCCACACTGTAAAATGCCATGATGTGTCAAGTTAATTTGGCTTCCCAATCACATTTCTTTAATCATTCCCAGTAGCTGCTACTGTCTCTAAATGTTTCCTTTGAGAAGAGATTTACTAAAGAACGTGCAAGTTCATTTACGTTCTCTGGCTCCTCCTAAATTGCCTAGTTGTAATAGGTTATGAGAGGAAGCATTTGGCATCCTTACAACTCTTAGAGTTGGTTGCACATCCTCTTGTTGAGAGCACCAGAATCACACTGTACCTGCCTTTTGTAACAACCATATCTTAGTTTTTCCACTGAGTTTTACTCAAATGCTAGAGAAGCATTTTCTGTGGCTCTAATGACTCTTAAAGGCAGCTAGCAGAGCCTAGTATTGACTCTACCTCAGCCTGACCGAATAGCTGATGGCTTGCGGATCAGTCCCAGTAGAGCGTTTAACAAAGAGAGTTTATGTTCAGAGCAGGGGCAAGGTGAAGGAAAAGGACAGGGACCAGCCACCCAGCGGCCAGCAACCGTGGGAAGCCATGAGTCCTGAGGGGCAAGATGAGGGACCATGAATGGTTACCTGGGCTGTCCTCACAGGCTTTGAGGCTTTCCTCTGCCTGTGCTCTGCTCTGTGAATACTCAAGAAGAACAGAAAGTGTCTGTCCTATAGTTTAGGAAATGGTGCTGGAAAATGGACCACTTTTAAGTTCTGAAACTGTGTGAAGAGGTTGGGACAGGAGAGCCTGAGAGTCATGCCTAGTGAGTCAGGCTGGGGCAGGATTTATAAACTCTGCTGCCATGCCAGCATTTTTTTGCCTGCAGTAACAGAATAAGAGCTAATAATTAGTGGGTATTTACCATGCACTAGTCCTTGTTTTAAGCAATTTGCATTATTAACTAATTTACTTTTTGGGAACATCCAATGAGGGACATACTACTTTTTCTCTGAGTTTAGAGATGAGGTCATGATCACAAAGTTAGGAAGTGTCCATGTTAGAGTTCACATCTCAGTGTTCTGTCTGCTCTGCCCAAGGTCTTGATCAGGGAGCCACAGTGCCTCTCTTTTGTAGTATTTCCACTGTTACATCTCTGAGGTCTAGTTTGTTTACTGAGGACCCTCCTATTCATGGCTGCCAATATTTCTGCCCGCTTCAGAAACCCTCAGAGAGAGGGTTTGAGTTATCTGTGGCCGAGATTCTCTGTGTCACAGTAGTCTGCACCTAAAAGGGTGTAGCTTCAAAGCCAGTCTGCAGCTGGTCTATACAGGCTTTCACCGGCCTCTAAACTGGCCAGCTTAATGCAGTGTACAAATTGCGTGTCTGAACAGCCCAGTTCAAAGTGTTCTGGTGAGTGGCACAAGTGAAGCTTACTCAGTGTTCTTAGGTTTCCAAGAATCTTTCCATGAGTTTTTAGGAAGAACATTATTTAGTTATTAAAGTTTTGAAAACCGTATGTAATAATTATAGAAAGTTTTTTCTTACACAATGTTTATACAAGGAAGAACATTAGTTATTATTAAAGTTTTGAAAACCATATGTGTAATAATTATACAAGTTTTTTCTTGTACAGTGTTGCAAGACCACAATAGTATTATTTCCATTTTATTGCTGGAGAAACTGAGACTCAGGCCCATATTATAAAATGATATGGACATCAGTGGACTGCGAACCCTGAGGTCATTTTCTGGCTCCTCCTCCAACTAGATGTGTGACTTTGGGCATGCCTTCTCCCTCCCTCTCTCAATCACTCTCTTTCTCTCTCTCTGGGTCTCTGTCTTACCATTTATAACATTTGAGGCTGAATTTGATTTCTGCGTTCTTTTCCAGCTCTGAAATTCTATGACTTACTAAGATCAAAGCAAGTTGCATGTTAATTGATGTGTTTTATAGATGACATGGTTCAAAAAAGGATTCGAGGTGGCTTATAGGATTAAAAGGCACTTAAGTCAAGATGGTTAAAAATAACAACAGAATTGAAAATAATAAAACACGATGCAAAAGAGATGCTTCAAACACCAAGACTGAATGAGTCAGTCAGTATTATGTCTGGAGTCCCAGAATTCCAGGATGCTGCAGCTGAAATTAGCTGGAGAAATCATGGCTTTTCCACATACATCCCAGCCTCTTAAGCTTCTCCTCTGGAGCATTCTGCCAGTAAGAATATGTTATTTCTGAATGAAACCCTCCCGGAAATCTGTCTTTCTGACCCACAGGATCTGTGAGTCCAGAGCATCTTGGCTGTTAAGACATGGACAGATTTGGCAGCTCAGCCAGGAGTGGATCCCAGGTCTCCTGATTTTTTCCCAGTGCTTTGTCCGTGGCTGCATGCCACCTCCTCTAATGACAGTGACTCTACCATATAGTAGACAGATGGAGATTTGTGGTTATACAGTCTTTCCATAAATAGCATCTCTCTGATTCTCTTAACCTCCTGAAGGTAGGCAGGAGAAGTGCTATTATTCCCATAGTATATCTGAGTGAACAGGCTCAGAAATGTTGCGAATTTTCCCGAAAGCACACTGCTAGTTAATGGAGAACTGGACCTGGAACCCGGTTCGTTGACTCTGGAGTATTCAGTGCTTGCCTTATGCTATCTCCAGGGACCGGTGTTCTACGTTGATGTGCCAACAGTCCACTTCTCAGGAGGTAAAGTCAAAGCAGCTGGTCTGAGACAGCCTGACCCACGCATGGCCCAGTGACTACCAGAGACAACCTTGGGAAGCGGAGTGTTGGTAGACTCCCTGGCATTGAACCTGTGACCCAGACACCCGGCCTTGAGTTTAAACTCTGTCATCTCAGACTAGTTTTTAGCACTGTGAGTATATAAAACTTCATGCTATGTATTGCACAGGTCTTGAGATTGAGACTGGTGATATTGAGGGAGAGCCAGAGTTTGAAGCAGGTTAAATCTCTCTGAGCACAGCAGGGGCTTTTCATCAGATTCAGCTGTGGGAAACTCTTGAACCGGAACACATTGCTACTGAACATGTCATCAATCAATCAACAATTATTTCTTGAGACAGCAATGTGAGAATTCAGTGAGATTACCTAAGTGACAAGTTAGGAAGGCAGCATGGCACAGAGAAAAGATGTGGGCTTTAGAGGCGTTCAGAAATAAGTTTGAGGGCTGGTCCTATTATTTATGAGCTGTATAAGCCTGACCAAATTACCTAATCTCACTAAGCCTCAGTTTATCCATCTACAGAATGGGGGGAAATACCTATTTCATCAGGCTTTGAAAAAGCACTTATTTTGGGGTACCCGGGTGGCTTAGTCAGTTCAGCGTCTGACTTCGGCTCAGGTTATGATCTCAAGGTTCATGGGTTCAAGCGCTGTGTCAGGTTCTGAGCTCTCAGCACTGGAGACTGGAGCCTGCTTCAGATTCTGTGTTTCCCTCTCTCTCTCTGTTCCTCCCCACTCATGCTCTCTCTCTCTCTCTCCATCTCTCAAAAATAAGTAATTTTTTTTAGACAGAAAAAGCACTGTTTCCTATTCATTTTCTCTCCTTTGTCTGATATTTAAACAATTATAAAATAATATGTCACTGATAGTTGTATATATCACTGATATATTGATATATCGATATTATATGTTGATAGTATATACCATTGATGTTTGTCAGTTAATTATTCCTATGTACTTGACATTGTACAAGATGATGGGAGGGATAAGGGATAACCCCCTTTCTCCTTACAGAGACAAGACTCATGCAACAAACAAGGCAGGATGTGGGGCAGGGGAGGTGATTGAGGGTTTCTGGGCTAAGCAAGAATTTCCTGGAAAAGACAGAGATGGGTCTTGTTGGGTGGATGAAAACATACAATAATGTGGGAGACAGGAGTTCCGGGTGAGAGAGATAGTAACAAGCAAAGTCTGGACATTTATAGCACATTTATAAAGGTCTGACCAGAGTGGACAGGACATAGAGGAAAATAATGGTAAACAATGCTCGTTGAGTGAGGCAGAAAGAGGAGTCTTTAAAAGTGGATTAACAAATTTAGACTCATTCCATGACCTGGTACAAAATGTGTTAAGCTTTTTCAGTAGAAGAGTGATAAGGTTGGGGGCTGGAACTATGTCTTATTTTTTGTATCAAATTTCCATAAAATTTTTAGCTGGATATTTAAAGATGCTCAGTAGTTATGTATAAAGTAATAAATAGGTAAGTTTATATAGAGGCGGTCTGGCAATGGTGTGTGTGATGTTGATACCCCTTCTGAATGTGGAATCTCACACTAGATACCAAATGACTGAACTCAGCCAATGGAAGCAATTAATGAGGCCAAACTGGAGTTGGCTTTCCATGTTGATTCAGACTCACTGCAAATGACTCCATTTATTTCATTTAGATTCTTGACTTACACATTTTAAAATACAAGAGGTGTCCATGCTGTTTGGAAAAATACTAATACGGTAGAAAGTTCCCATTCACATTCTTCTCTCCTAGGCTTCTGCCACTTTTAAAGGCTTGTTGTATTTCCTTACCGACCATTTATAGGCCCCAAAATACATAGGTAACATCCACTAACATATATACATGTATATATGTTTTCCTTTTGATAAAATTTACTGAAGTATAATTTCCATAAAATAGAATGCACCAATTTTGTTTAGTGTTTTGTGAATTTTAACAAATATATACACCTCTGTCCTATCTAGTTTTCAAACATAAGAATGAAATCATGTTGCACGTACTATTCTGCAGCTGGTTTAGGCATTCAGTAATGTCATGGAATCTTTTTTTTTTTTTTCATGACACTGACCTCTTTTTAAATTATTGTATACCTTATTGAATATAAGCTTGGATACCAGTAACTTATTGAACTATTTCCTTCTAGATGGACATTTAGAATCCCTACACATTTCTCAATTTAAATGGAGTAATGAAGATCCTTTTCTGCTTATCTTTGACATTTTGAAAGGTATTTTTTATAGATTATAGATTCCTAGAAATAGAATTGTTTGATCAAAATTTTTGAAATTAAAAAAAGATTATAACAATTTAAGCTCCCACTTAGAAGAAAATGCCCTCTTTCTAAAGTATTTTCTATCTGGAATGTTCAGACTTTGTAAGATTTGCTAGTCTGAAAGGTGAAAAGAGGTAAGATGTTGTTGCTTTAGTTTGCATTTCCCAAATTGCTGGAGAGGATGAACATTTTATGTTTATATTTATTTTCTATTTACATTTCTTCTGTGAATAAACTGTTCTTAAATTTGTCGATTTCTATCTGTTTTTTTCTTATTGATTTGTAGGCACTCTTTTTATATTATGTCTTTTTCCCTCTTACTAACCATTCAAGTTAACCTGTTAAGCAGTATCCTAGATACTAACATGCTTTACTATCACTTGGGTATCTTGTTTAAATAGAGAATCTGATTCAGTGGGTCAGGGGATGGGCCTGATAATCTACATTTGTAGCAAACTCCCAGGGGCTTCCAGTGCTACTGGCCCACAAATCATTCCTTGGGTAACAAAGTGTTAAGGTTTATGACTTTTATCTGGCAGAATTCCATCATGATCAAGAGACAATGTGTGTTAGATTTTTCTTTTGCTAAATAAAAATACTAGGAATGATCTGGAGAAAGTAATCTGTGTGGAAAGAAGAAGCCAACTGTAGTTGTTGAAATGACTTCAGTCATAGTCTTTCTGGGGAGCTAGGGGGTGCTGGTGTGAGTTTTGAGTTAAGTGTCACCTCTACTTACCTTGAGCTTGCTAGGCTTTCAGTTTCCACCTTGAGATTTTTTTTTTTAAGTTTATTTATTTATTTTTGAGAGATAGAGAGAGAGGGAGAGAGAGAATCCCAAGCAGCCTTCCGGATGATGTCAACACAGAGCCTGATGCTGGTTGGGCTTGATCTCATGAACCATGAGATCATGACCTGAGCTGAAATCAATAGTTGGTTGCTTAACCCACTGAGCCACCTAGGTGCCCCTCCACCTTGAGAATTTTTAAAAATAAGGCCGTAATCTCTGCTCTATTTCACAAAATTTTGTTGAAGATCAAAGGAGAATTATCAATATGCTTTGTGACCTGTAACAAGCTGGAACACAGCGGGTATTGTCCCTGTCCACACAAAGCCTCCAGGAGTCTGAACAGCAGGCCTGGAGCACATGAGCATCCAGTCTGGCCAATGTCTACAGTGAAGGCAGAGTGCTTGTCAAGTTTTTGTATCAGCCCTGAAATTCTTCCTCAAAGTTTGGACTGTCCTAAGTATATCTGAATCAATTTGGACTTCAATTTTATAGTAGGGAACCACTTAGGATTCCTTGGTATTTATCTGTGGCAAGTAGCAGGTGTTGAACTCTGTTCATGGTTCTGGAACTAGGTCATCATAGTCCAGTTATGTGGATGACACACAGACACAGACATAGCCACACCATGAACCAAAATGTGATTTCTAAATTACCATGGTAATAACAAAATTGGTTCTCTAAAGTATGGATTATTAGAGTATGGTCTATGGAAGACAGTGGCTAGCTTTTTATCAAATATGTTTCCTTTTCTGGAACACACAGGCAGGTGATCTCGCTCAACTTTCTTTGCAGTTAGGTGATTTATGAATTGTGAATGGGAATCATATTGTCATTCTGGGCTGCAGTTTTTAAGAAGTGTATTGAGCTATTCCAGTCTCTGATCTCCTGTATGCTGGCTGAACACAGAGGACTCTACTGTCCCAGCAGAGCACTGAGAATATGATGGAAAGATAGAGATCATGGGTCCCCAAATCTCATGTGGGACCAACCTGCCACCAATCTGTTTTGGACTTCAGGGGAACAGGTTATTTATGCTTATTGTGTTGAACACATTATATATTTTGGGGTTTGTTCATTATAGTAGTTAGAGTTACCTTTATTAGTCACTCTAATTTGCATAAATCACTGAGATACTTTGGGATACTTTTTAATTGATATCGGCATAAACATTGCAGTCCCTCCGAGTAATCTATTAAATGATTACCTAGGACAGATGAGTAAAAGAGAAAAGGTAAATGTGATAACCTGATGAATGTGGTTGGAGAGTCTTTGAGAGGTGGAGCATTTAACCTATTGGGAAACTTCTAATTGTCCTTCATTTCAAAATATCAACTTTTTGTGAATAACTGACTTGAAGCTCAGAAATCAGACAGTGAGAAACAGTTAAATGCTCCATGTGGCTACCCTGTGCCCCATCTCCCTTTAATTCTTTTCTTGCTGCTCAGGCCTGGAACAAGATGGCTATTCTTTGGAGAGTGAAAAGCAAGTGAAAGTCTTGTAATGTTTCTGTTTGATGTTTTTGGCAGTGATGATGAAAATTCTAGACTGAAATGATATTGTATGAAGTCTGGACCAATTGCCTTGTTAAAGTCGAATGGATTTCCTCTCTTTTAGCTGTCTGGATCAATTCTTGGAGGAGTTAGTCAGAGAATTTGCTTTCTCAGTTGAAGCAACATATTGTACTGATAACACGTGAAAGTACAGTCTGATTGGACTCCCCAGGCCTTTCCAACTCACTGCTCATGTGAGCATTAGGAGGGCTTTTGCAAAATAAATAGAGCTTGCTGAGGTCTGTTAAGAAGGGTTCCAGATTCCATTGACCAAAAGTGGAATGTTTAATACTCCACAGTTAAAAAAGAAAAAAAAAAAAAAAAGAACCATGGAATTCTGAGTCCCACCTGTTAAATTATTTGTCCTTCTAATAGAAGCAGGAATGAAAGGCGTATGTTCAACATCATTTTGGACCCATTTTCTGTGGCGGGAAACCAAGGTAAACACATTTTTCCTGATGTAATTGTTGATATTAGTTCAGCTCATATGATGCAGGCTGTGTGAACCATTTCACTTGGACCTATCCTCGGCTGGAGTTGGACAATGCTAGTGGGAAAGCTTGGAGCCCACAGAGCCAGCAGTCTGGGGGCCCCAGAACTTTTAGGGAGCACCCAGGCTCTAACATTGCTGCTGTAAAGGTATCCTTTGGGTTCCTAGCCTCTGGTCTCATTTCTTTGCATGTATGCTTGGGAACGTTCACCTCATCTCCTCATTTGGGTTTGTTCTCACTTCTTAATTTCTTATTTGATTTGTACCAGAGAATTATCATTCCCCTTTTCTAATTTTTCATATATGTGTATATACATATATATATGTATTTTCATATATATACATATATATGTATTTATACATATATACACATATATGTATATATACACATATATATTTTCATATATGTGTATATATGTGTATGTATATACACATATATGAAAATACTATTATACATATTATAAATACTGGAGTTTCTTTTTCTTTAAATTCTCTCTTTTTGTGTGTGGTTCTCTCTCTTCTGTCTGCCCCTCACCCTTGGCCAATCCCCGCCCTCATCTATGTTAACAACCCAGCACATTTTCCTTCCTGTTTCTGCACACTCTTGTATTTATGTGCAAACACAAATGTTCATATATATATTTTCACTTTTTTGTGTCATTTTAAACAGTAGTTCCCAGGGGAGCATAGGGGTTTTGTTCTTAGGCTAGCCTCCCCAAACACATTTAGCCCACAATATAGTTGTTTCTTCATTTGTTTTTCCCACTAATATCTGCTTTGGGTAACTTCGTGTCAGACCCTGTGCTCGGGATTATGGCCACCAAGATGAACTGAATGCAGACTCAGATCTCAGGAAGTTACAAGAGTGTATGCTTAGTGCAATGAGAGACAAGGGGCATCTAGGCCAGGCTGCAAGGTGTAGACCCAGTTAATACCACTGGGCTCATTGCTTCTCTGGAAAAACATGTTCCAAGTCCCATTTTGGGATTATTTAAAACCCACATGTCTACCCCAGGCTCAGGATCGGCAGGGGCTTTGGCATGGAGGCAGGAGGAGTGGGACCGCTGCAGGGATGGGGGGCCCTGCCCAAGGGGTCCTGGACAACTGTGTGGTAAAGAGGTCAGATGGGTGACACTTCTGGATCTGCATTGTTCACAAGTCTGTCTTTGTAAATGAGGCACCAGCAATGAGGATGCCTGTCTTGTATTGCTTACATAGTTATTTCCCATGTGAGACCTGGCCTTCAAGACTGTACATGCAGGGAGGGCAGACTGGTCTCTCACGTGCCTTGTGCTCTTCCTGTGGCACAGAACACAATGCTGATCATTAATTTAAATGCAGTGCTGGTGACCGAAAGAATAAAAATAATATAGTGACTGAACATTTGTACATGAAGCTACATCTCCAATTAACTTTTTAATATGTTTTAACATCCTGGTTTCTGATAACAGAAATGCCTATATTTGTGCAGGACTTACAGTTCACAAAACATTGTCCCATACTTCATTGGGTCTTTACAATGTCTTCGGGGGCAGACATCTTTGTTAGTATCACAGTTTTGCATTAGTGCAGACATACCTGAAATTTAATTTTTTTAAGTTTACTTATTTTTGAGAGAGAGCTAGTGGGAGAGGGGCAGAGAAAGAGAGGGAGAAAGAATCCCAAGCAGGCTCTGCACCATCAGCATGGAACCTGATGCGAGGCTTGAACTTACGAACCATGAGATCATGACCTGAAACAAAATCAAGAATCAGATGCTCAACCAACTGAGCCATCCAGGTGCGGCTCCCCACCCCCTTTTTATACTTTGAAATTTAGGTTTTTAATTCTCCAGGAGAGCAGAGCTGTCATTGGGAAGACCCAGGAGTCAAGCTGTGACTTGCAAACTTACACAGGAGAGACCCAGAGAATAAGGTGGCTCTCACGGCCCTGAATTGGTGCAGGGCTCTTTAAACTTGTAGCCAAGTAAGCCTGTGTTCTTAGGGGAGCTAGCCTTCACTGCAGTTTGAGTCGACAGTCACAACTGTGGGTGATGAAGAGCACCCACTGGGGCTCCAGAAGGGCTGAGAAGGAACTACCAGAAATACCACTGTTAACAAAGCCATCTGTTGGGTTAAATATTGCCTGCTTTGGTCTTCTGTTTAAACCAGACATGCCTGTAGGAGAGGAAGACGTAAGTTTGAAGCCACCAATTAATATCACTGCAGTGTCAGTTGGGTTATCAATTGCTCAGGTTATGAATTATTTGAGTTACCAATTATTGGGAAAGAACTCTAAGGTGAAGTAAATTTGCCTTGTTTGTTCATTTTAGGAAAACTTTGGAGCTTATATGTGATTCAAGGGAGTAGACCAGTGGGCCACACTGGGGTGGGGGGGGTAGGACAAGGGGTGCTGGGGACAACACAGAGATCCTCAGGTTGCTTCTAGATCCTTGTGCTCCTGGCCAGAAGACTTTGACTTCTATCTAGTCATGGACAACTGCTCCTCCAGGCATCTCTTAGACATTACATTTCCGAGGCTGTGCTGGGAGCAAATGAGGCAGAATAAGGGCTTCCTTCCTGATGACCTTCCTAAGTCAGAGGGGTGTATCAGGCAGGCAGGAGAGAGCAGGCAGCCAAGGCATGTTTTGGGAGAGAAGGAAGCTGGTCTGTGTGATGCGTGATTACTTTGGGGGAAGCAATCACAGGGCTCTTGATTTTAGAAATAGGACAACCTACTGTGCTGAAATGATGGACTCTGGGCATGGCAAGGTCAGCCCAGAGCCAGTGTGGGGGGCATATGTACCAGGTCAGGGGGTTAGCAGTGATCCTCAGCCCACTATGGACCCTACAGATACTCACAGCCTTTTTTTTTTTTTTATGACTTGCACGAGAAACAGTCATCAGTGCAGAAGTTCAAAGCCATGATTCCCGTGCATTCCTTAACATGATACAGGTGGGCTTTCATTGGAAACACCTTCTGCTCCCCCAGCTCAGTTCTCTTGAAAACAAACATCGGTGCCCTTTGCCCAAGTCGGAAGAGATGGCTGTGAAATCCCCGTGAACTTCCCGTGCATGCCACCTCTTCAATCAGGTCCTTCTGTAGGGGTGAGGACCCTCACATCCATCCATCCTAGAGCTCACCACGGGCAGCATGGCAGAGTCCCGCGAACAGCATGCTTGCACATGGCTCCAGACGTAGCCACGTTGGTGTGGGGTAAGGGGTCAGGGTCCCTCAGCTCAGGCCAAAGTGCAGCTACAACTGGGAGGTCTCCTGTCTTTGCTCAGAAAACACTCTTTGCAATCCAGGCTTTGAATTATTCCCTCCTTCCCTTTCATATTAAAACTGCTGTTCAGATGTGAGGGCTCAGCATAGAGCCTTGAAGACAATGAAAGAAACAAATCTGGAGCCTGACTCCTCACATATGAAAGCTAGGTCATTTGACTTTGTGCAAGTCGCTAAGCTGTTCTGCATTTTGGCTTCTTCCTCAGTGAAATGCAGGTCATAGTAGTGCTTACCTTCCAGGGCTCTTTTGAGGACTAAATAAATTGATGCGTATAAAGGACTAAGAATGATCTCTGGCACTGATTAAACACTCAATGTTAGCTATTATTGTTAATAATAAAAATAATCAAACTGGATTTTTAATAGGCTTTATTTTTTTAAGTTTATTTATTTTGAGAAGGAGAGAGAGGAGAGAGAGAGAGAGAGAGAGAGAGAGAGAGAGAGAGAGAGAGAGAGAGGCAGAGAGAAAGAGAATCCCAACCAGGCCCCATGCTGTCAGCACAGAGCCCAATGCCAGGCTTGAACTCATGAACTGTGAGATGATGACCTGAGCCAAAATCAAGAGTCATCCGCTTAACTGACTGACTTAAATAAAAACCCCTAGGCTTTATTTTTTTAGAGAAGTTTTAAGTTCACAGAAAAATTGAGGGGCAGGTACAGAGAGTTCCCATTCATGCATGCTCCCATCGTGCACAGTCTCCATTATTGACATTGTGAACACAGGGGTACTTCTGCTACAATTAATGAGCCCACATTGACAGGCCATTATTACCTGAAGTGAAGATTTTACATTAAGGTTCACTCTTGGCATTGTGCATTATGTGGATTTGGACAATGTATAATGACATATATTTATCATTATAGAATCATACAGAGTTTTACTGCCCTAAAAATCCTCTATGCTCCACCTATTCATCCATCCTTCCCCCAACCCCTAGCAACCATCTATCCTTCAGTTTATCCATAGTTTTCTGCTTTTTCCAGAATGCCATGCAGTTAGAATCATACAGTATGTAGCCTTTTCATATTGGCTTTTTTTTCACTTAGTAAATGCATTTAAGTTTCCTCCATGTCTTTTCATGGCTTGATAGCTCATTTCTTTTTATTGCTGACTGGTATCCCATTGTCTGGTTGTACCATAGAATATTTATCTACTCCCCTACTGAAGGACATCTTGGTTTCCTCCAAGTTTTGGCAATTATGAATAAAGCTGCTATACATATCTGTGTGCAGGTTTTTGCATAAAAGCCTTCCTTTTTATTACATTAAATATATATGGAATTAACCTGTGCCATCTCAGAGTGTATAATATATTTACTTGGTATTCAACTCCTGACTCTTCCACAAATGTCTCATGTAGATTTCTGTGCCCAGGCTGGCGGTGATGTGATCTCTAGGATTCCCAGCTGTTGGCATGCCCTTCACTCAGAGGACACCTTGCCAATCATATCTCTCTCCTCTGCATTTGTGCCCTTAATGCCAACAGCTGGTTTGTTTGCTTGTTTGTTTGTTTGAGAGGGCACAAGTGAGCGAGGGACAGAGAGAGAGAGAAGTGGGGCTCATTTGGGGCTTGTGTTTTATCTAAAGCAGGGCTCGTGCTCCTGAAGTGGGGCTTGAGTTCACCCGATGTGGGACTCAAGCTTATGAACTGTGAGATCATGACCTGAGCCAAAGTCAGATGCTTAACGACTGAGCCACCCAGGTGCCCCAACAGCTGGTTTAAAAGCTAGACATAGCTGTCCCTAAGTCTTTACTGAGGTTTCTCATACTTTTCCCTAGCCTCAAGTTTTAGAAAAGACCAACAAAACAAAACATCAGTTTTGTTTGCAATATAATGTTGCAGAGGAGTCACACAAGAGTTTCTGAAGCATAAAAGGAACATGCAATTGAAAAGGTGGTAGAATAGCTAAAGATATAAAGTAGGCAATGTTGATAGAAATTAAAAGGCCAAATTACTGAGTGAATAGAATTGCTAGAAATCTATGACAAAACCGGCATTTTAATCTTGACTATACACAGGTTTAAAGAATGTGGAGTGGGATTGCAAACACTCATTTTTGACAAATTTGCTTCAGATGACTCATTTCAAGAGGGAAGCTAAGCAAGAAGAACAGAAAAAAGTAGGACAAACTTGGAAAATACTTGGAAAGCAAAAGAAATAAAGGACAAACCTTATCACCCTAACCAAGACTTTCATAAGTTATATAATACTGAATTAAAAAGCTGAAATTTTGAGAAATTGCCCACGATTCACCAAAATTTCCAAGAAGAGAAAAATGAGTGATAATATTTTCATTTTCTACCAATTTTCCTAATGAAATACTTGTTTTAAATTAAATTATAGTTACTCAATGGAGTAACAATGACATTAGGCCTTCTGAGTGTCAGTCCTTGTGAAAATGGCAGTGATTCCTTGTGCTCATGTGTGATGTGAGGCCAGCCTTACTCATTAGACTCCTACCAGCTGTCTCCTTTCCTTGATTTGAACTTGGGCAAGTATCTTCCCCTTTCTGAGGGGAAGGATTTGAGCCACATGTTGTGTGAAAACTCTTGTAATCCTTACCTTTTCTAACTTCAAACAATACCATGCATTATTAATCCACAAAACTCTCACCCAAGACATAACTTTGTTGGTCATGTTGTCTTTGCTCATTTCTTCAGTGAAGGATCATTTTAATCATTAAACCACTAATGCCCAAGCCACCAAAAGTGACTGGATTCAGGGCAGGACTTCTGATTGTGAGCAAAAGAGGCGACCCTATAATTAAGGTACTAGAAATAACAGAAACCCTGTCTCTGCACGAATCCTATAAACTCTAACTCCCATTACACACCATCAAGTTTGAGCTGCTTCATTCTCTTCCATGCCCAGCCTCCAGATTGCCATTTTCTGATTACCTACCTTCCAAGGCTGTCCTTAATATGTACTATAACCAATTTTTACCTACTAATAACAATTTACCAGTGTGTGTGTGTGTGTGTCCTACCATCTCTACATATCTTTTTTTATGCAGTGCTGAATTGTGTTTGTTCAGCTAGATCATCATTTCCATCTTGATGGTTTGACTTAGAAAAGCACAATATGCTTACTATCCATGGACTGACCCAATTTTTCCCTCTCTCAAAATATGGGTACATGGGTAACCATCGCTTAATTTTTTTTCTTCTCTTAATGGTAGTATCTAGTGACATTTGCCTGTCATTTTATGTCACATGCCTGTGCCTGAGGAGAGGTGATAGGGGAGCTGAGGACTGGCCATAGATGTGATCAGTAGGGTGCTCATTTTTGCAAGGAAGGCATTGCACTTGCTTCTCTTGTACTGCATATTGAGTTGCTGTTTACTATTTATTTTACAAAAATTAGTAGACTAGAGATTATTATCCCTATTGAACAGATGAGAGAACAGAGGCCAAGAGGGTTAAATTAACACGTCAAGGTCTCGTCTGAGTATCTGTGTATGTAGGCATGAGCCCACACAGAATAATTTGTCCTGAAGCACCCCTTTCTCAAGGAAGCCCTTCCTAATGTGATATATCCTGAAGGGCAGACTCCAGGCTAAAGTAACTTGATAGTAGATGGCAGTCTTCCAAGCTGTTGCTGGTTTCCCCAGGTCTCAAATTCCTTACTTGTGTGAATATTAAGGCAAATTGAGTGGGATATTGCAACACTGGGTTATCACTCACATGGTAACTTGCATGGGAAAATGTCTCCCCTGCACAGATTAATTAAGAGCCAATCCTCTGGAATTCTGTGCTTCGGAGTGAATTACGGGTGGTTTCTGTGAAGTTAAAGGGACGGAGACTGTTTTTTTCGTTGCTAACTGGAAACTGTAGAGGAGTGTAAGTGGGTAGTACAGCTGCATTTGTAAAAATACAGGTTGTTTTTAATTAATGCCACATGACGCATCCAACCACAGCATTTTCCCCCGGTTCGATGATGTCTGTAGGCATTGTAGCCTAGAATTCTCCAAATTACTCCCATGTTGTGCTAGATTCAGCAATGATTGAGTATCATTTGCTAGGGGCAATTGGGATAATAGGAACCTCATCAGTCAGCTGAGGAGGTGTGGACAGCAGATTGGGGTAAAAAGGTGAAATCTGATCTGAGGCTGGTTCCGGAGCCAGTTATGTCCACCTGGCAATAACCAGGGAGTAAGAACTTACTCTTTGGAACTCAGCTAACTAGTTGTTATTGCTTGGTCAAAGGGAATTGCTTCTAAGTTCATAGGTCCAGGCAGTGCTGGAGCCTAGACACAAGAGCGCCCTTTACACAGGCAAGGAGCCCACAGGCACCATGAGGTTGCATCAGTTCTCCAAGGCATTATGACTCAAGATCTTGAACTTGTTGCCCTTGTTTCTAGGAAGACATCTCAGTCTCATGGTGATAGTTTGACATGAATTTAAAGTAGAAAATCATAGTTGATTTTGATGTCATTCAGAGGAAGCCCGCTTTGCATTGATCACTGGAAAGTAGGAGGTCAAAGGAAGAGGAAGAGTTGAGTAATCATTATATACAGTATAGCCTTACTGATTTGAGTCAGTGGGTAGGATTGGTCTGATTATAAAATATTTAATGAGAAGTGTATTTTAATAAAGTTAAGATGCATTCAGGGTTAGGTATGTATAATAAAAGTATATATATATATATATATATATTTATATATATATAAAGGATACTAGGTGAGTATAAAAAAGTCATTCTCAATGCTTTAAAAAAATTTTAAGTAGGTAAAACATATGCCATACTAGTTGCTTTACATTATTAATTTACTTTTCAAGTAGCTATGGCAAAGATAAAATCTAGCCTGGCTTCTGCGCAAATTATCAGAGATTCCGATTAGGGGAATTTGGATCAGGTACAAAATGGTACATCAAGAAAGGAGGGTTTCGTTTGAGTGGGTCCAGACCTAGGGCTCTGGAATCAAGATAGGCTTGTGAGATTTAATTTATAAATATTTAATGATATCTACTGTATGCTAAGCACAGAGTAATGCTATGAGGGGGATATGAATGAAGCAACAGAAACTCTGCCTCATAGAGAATGTATGTAAGACATCTATGGTTAGTGTGCATAGTAACAATGGGAAATGAGGATGATTTGGTCAGCTTTGGATGATATACTGAGGGGGTAGTGAGGAGCCATAGAATGTTTTTGAGCAGGGGAATAACATGACCAGAGCTATGTTTTAAGAGCAGCCACATGTGGTAATTGAGGAGTTCAAGCACTGCTGCATAGTGTGAGTGAGGAGTGTGGTCCAAGAATTACAAACTATGACAGTTAATCAGATGAGAAGAAGAATCAAGATCTCAAAAGTGTTCTCTGAGACTTCCAGCCTGGAAGATGTGGCATGATGTTAATAGGGTCGGTCTGGTGTGGGAGGACTAGAGTTTTGGACAATGGTTTTAGACATTTGATAGTGAATTCTTGTGGATTATGCACCTGGAGATGTTGAATTGGTATCTGGTCTTGAGGTTAATGAAGCTGGATTTAAATTACAAAATTGAGAGTCACCTGCACAGAGGTAAGATCTGAATGTGGGGACTGGATAGAGGAAGAGATTATATAGAAGTGAAAAGATTAGGTCTAGATCTTGGGTAATGAATCCTGTGGTTAGGAAGCGGCACATGTGGTCTGTATATCCTCTGTGTCTCCAGCTCCAGGGAGGTGCCCTTGCTGAGGTGAGTGGGGATAAAGACGGGACAACTGTGTTTTCTTGTAAAGAATTACATCATTACACGATGCAGCCAATGACTAGATTTCTGCTATGCTGCGGATTATCTTTAAATTACAGTAGCAATGATCCTATTGGTCATTCTTAGTCTTAGCTTTCCTTTTCTTTGACTCTGTCACAAATGCACGTTTGGCTCCTGATTTACTGTTAGAAATTTCCCGTGTAGTTTGGGGTTGAGAGTTAGGGGGTCAGGTTTTGGGATTTAAAACCCAAACAAATGTTTCCCTGCCTTCCTACAGTACACTTAAATTAATTTAGGGGTCAGAGGATATCCTGTGAAAATATCAATAGCAACCTAGTCTTTTACTATGTGGACCCAAAGGGAAACGCATTTGAACAGCATGAAGCTCATTCCAGAGGAGCCAAATTGCACTATTAAGAACATTAATGTACTCATCCCACAATTAATTTCTGAAGTAAATATTTGAAAAGATAAGCATGTCTAACTTTGCAGAAGAAGTTACAGAATATGAGATGCAGTCCAGTAAAATGAAGAGCCCAGATCAAGTATTGAAAAAAAAAGTTACAGAGAGGGAGGGAGGCAAACCATAAGGGACTCTTAAGGACTGAGAACAAACTGAGGGTAAATGGGGGGTGGGGGAGAGGGGAAAGTGGGTGATGGGCAGGGAGAAGGGCACTTGTTGGGATGAGCATTGGGTGTTGTATGGAAACCAACTTGGCAATAAATTATATTAAAAAATAAAAAAATAAAATAAAATTCATTATCCAGCAAAAAAAAAAAAAAGAAACAGCAACAAAATAAAGAAACTTTTACCGACAGCCAATCCAATTCAACTAATGTTTACCAAGTACCTATTAAGGGAAAGCATAAAGCATGATCAGGATGTGTATGAGTATTCTAAAAAGTCAGACATGATTTCTGTTTTCAAGGAAAGTAGACACCAATGTGTGAGCTTATATATAAAAATAACAACAGCAATGATAACAATAAACTGACTATAATGCAAAGTATCATGAAATCTGTGATGAGCTGAGATTAATAAGCATTGAATATGAGGAGGTGGTTCAATTAATTCTGACTAGAGGATCAGGAAATTTTCTCAGAAAATGTTGCATTTGAACTACAACTTGGAGGATAATTGTGAGCGTGGTAGTGGGTGGTTGTGGTGGTGATGATGATGGTGATGAAGCAAAAGGGGAAAGGGGAAGGAGAAGGAAGAGGAGGAGGAGGAGGAGGAGGGAGGGAGGTGGAGGGGAAGGGGAGGAGGAGGGGGAGGGGGACAGGAATGGGAAAGAGAGGGAGAAGGAGAAGAAGAAGAAGAAGAAGAAGAGTTAGAGGAGGAAGGAGAAGGAGGAGGAGAGGGAGAAGAAGAGGAGAAAGAGGAGGAGGAAGAGAGAGCAGGTGCCAATCATTGAATACCTATGATTTGCCCAGCTCTGTATTATTTGCTAAACAGATTGTATGTTAGTGTCTTGATAGGTAAAGCAGAAGGGGAGGATTTCAGATGATACAGGAGCACGAGAAGAAACATTTTGTGTGTTGGCGTGTGTAGAATAGAAAACCATTGTTGTGTTCAAGGTCCAGGGTACATGGAGAGTTGTAATATGAGATAGGATTGGGGAGGAATAGGGACCAGACTATTAAAGAGATCCAAATACCCTATGAATTACATGAGTAATACCTAGAGCTCTCTGGATACTTTTGTGGGAAGCTGATCCCATTAGGCGTTCCAGGACTGGCTTCTGGTGTATGCATCTGTCTTCCAAATCCCTGGAAGATGCTCTCTGGAATTTTACGTGAGGTTTATGAAGGAGAAACCTTGACCCTGGTCATTTGATGGCTCCAGGAAAGATGGACTTGGTGAGGGCCTAGCAGCCATCATTAACAAAGGATGGCCAGTACATCACGGACGTTGCAAGAAGTGGGTGATGTTTTCTCAGAAGATGTAGTATTCTTTTCCACTTTAGTCCACAGGCTTCCTAAAGCATTTGGGATTTCTCTATTTTTAAATAGGAATTCCACATATGCCTGAAGTAACTTACAGGCACCTCAATGTTATGTTAACAAAGAATACCTTTTATTATTAAAAAAATAAATGACTAACTTGCAGTCTATAAGGTGTCTTTATGGGGAAAAATTCGGAGAATTCTGATAGCTCTGAAAGAGGCAGAGAAACAGAAAAATAATGACCTCAGGGAAGCATATTATATTTTTTAAACAAGTTGAAATATCTTAGAGATATCAGTTGTGGCCTTTTTTCTTTAAAGTATGTGGTCATTTGGGGAATGAGGAGGGAACGCATGTGTGTGGCGGGAGGGTGTAATCAGCTTGATAAAGCTCACGACTTTAGTCCAGTTGGGCTGAGTCCAATTGAGATTAGGAAGGAACAGAAAGGTTTTCTGTAGAACAATTAGTGGGCTGTGAGGAATATTCAGTTCTGGTTTTTAGTTTTGGTAAATTTTCAACAAAATAATGAAATAATAATGACAAGCACAACAAAACCTTAGAAGACGCATATTTGTGTTGTTACTAGCTTTTAGAGCCAGCAGATACTTGGGACTCACTTGTCTGGATCGTGATGCAAAGACCACTTGCTTTCAAATGTTTAATTCAGAATTCTTCTTGGTGGCCCTGAGCATTCTGGGAGTAGAGGTACATTCAGCTGCAGGGACCAGACCAGTTTCCTGAGTTTCCAGGCATCCTTGAGCTTTGGTTTTTAGTGAAAAACGTTATCTTAAAAATTCCAGAGATTTCTAGGCAAGCTGTTAACATGAGAACCGATGTTGAACTATTCCCTCTCAAATTCACCATGAAGCAATCAACAGAATATGCCAAAAGGGAAAAGAAATCTTTATCGATATGAGTGAACAGAGAAGGGTGTCATTCACATGTCTAGACACTTGGGGAATTTGTTAGAGGCAATGTCCATGGAACCAAATGTAGCCAGTATATGGTGGAGTGACCAAATAGTTGTGAAAATGTTGAAGTACATTTATATTGATTGGTAGATGGCCACTTCCTGGAGCATTCTGAGTGCTCTCATGCCGTTCTTGAGATCAGATGGTTCCCTCCTCTGCTAACACTTCAGTCTCCCCACAATCCAGCAAATAACAGGAGAGTGCTTGGCACCATAGGGACATCTCCAGAATTTGGCTTCAGGGGCCGTCATGATTGCCCAATCTGTATTGCTTATTGGATGGTTTGAATGTCAGCACTGTTGATTTGCCAACTGAGATGTTATTTGAGGGAGGTATTGTTGTCATTTAGTGTTTATATTCTCAAAACAGCATCTTCTTCTTTGTGGGAACAGCGTCTTCCTTATATTAAACGTAGTTCTGATGAGGATGACAAATAGCTCCCCGTTACCCCGGCTATAGTGATTGGTTCAGGGATGAATAGGTAACTCAAGCCAGGTAACTCAGATAATTTGTTTTTAACAGGAGCTGCCTCTCTTAGGTTACAAAATAGAGAATCTTGGAACTCTCCACAACTATGACCCTGGCACATGGGGGAGCTTGTGTAAGAGAAAAAATGTCCACAAGGGGACGTGAAGGTAGAGATTCTGAAGAAGTTCTCAGGATGTTGAGCCCCCAGGTCTAGTTGTTGATGAAGCTCCCAGTCTAGCCCATCCTCTCTGCTGTTTACTATCCCCTTGATATAGTGTGATTTTGATTATTGTTACTTCTAACTGAAGAGTCTTGATTAAGACAGGAAATACTCCAGGTAGATGAGGACATTGGCAGTGAGGCCCTCCTTGGAGAGGGAGTGTTGGTTTCCCATAAACAAGAGAAAGAGTCACTGAGCTGGTTTAGTTACTGGGGGAAGTGGTCACACCTATAAGACACCTGGCCAGGGGATCCTGGATTTCCCCTCTGTGCTGAGATGAAGTTCCCAGTTGCCACTCAAGGATGACTCTTTCTGCTTCCTAACTCCATATGCTCAGGAGCTTAGGATGCTAGTTCTATGAATTGGTAATCCATTCTTGAGTTGGTTTTTTTCCTCCCCTGTTTTGGTTTCTTTAATATGTATGGAGTTTTTTGTATTAAAGTTTCCACCAGGAAAGTACAGACCAGGTTCGCACAAATCCCAACTTCAATCCTACCTGACTGTGAGACAGTGTTAGGTGACATTATCACACTTATTATATGCTAGTTATTGTAATATGCTTACATAGTTTCATTTAATCCAGGCAATAATTTTATGAGGGAGGTACTGGTTTTCTGGTCATTTTATACATGGAGAAACAGAGGAGAGAGAAGGTCACAGCACTAACATGTGGGAAAACATAATCCGAACCCAAGCAATCTGACTTTTGACTGTCTTGAACACTGTGAATAAGGGACTAGACTGTGGTCCTGAGAGAGCCCTAAGATTCTAGAGCTTCGTTACCGCTGAAACCTCCATTCTAGCCTCATTACCCACAACCCTCCTCATTCCAGTGTGACTCATATTTTTGGCCACTTCCCGCTTTCAACCATGAAGTCTTGACTAAGGAGGAGGTAGGAGGAGACCCTGCGTGGGCTTTGTGGAGCAGTGGAGAAGTGAGCACCGGCTGCAAAGAAAAGAGGGGAGATTTCCTTCTGTGGGGTGACCAGACAGGGCAACACTGCAGACATTTGAGAGCTTTCTGCACGTCAGGAGGTGGCTGCCAGAGACCCTGACAAAGCACAACTGCTTGCTCTGGAATAACTTCACCATAAGAAAACAAGAACATTTGAGAAAGTGCTTGATGAGAGTTCTTAAAGCAGAGCAGGGGACATGCACTACCTCATTTAAGAAAGGTGAAAATCAAGGAGGGTGCTACTTAACCTCATCTGGGTGAAGTACTTTATTAAAAAATTTTAAAATTATTTTTGCAACAGTGAATGGCTGACTTGATACCCTAGAAAATAATTAATGAAGAGACAAGAGCTTGAAAAAGTCTTGTGGAGCGCTAAGGAAAAATTAAAAAGAAAATGAGAGATTGCTGAAGAAATATCAGAAATAGACCTTGGAAACCAAACTATGCACAGTAAGAAATCCTGAAAGAGAAAACGGTAAAGATGTAGCAAGGATGAAAATAAATAAATAATAGAAGAAGCTCCCTGGCTGACAGAGATGGCAAGAAAATGGGGAATAAAAGTATAAAATAAGATGACAGAAACAAGAATAAATCTAACCGATTTATATGACAAGGGGAAAAGCCCCAATTAGATTGGTTTAAGTTAAATTGAATGTTGATAAGAGACCAGTCAAGACACGAAAGGATTAAAAATAAAATTATGAGCAATAATGTGTGAGGGAAATCAGAAATCAGGTGGCTGCACTGATACAAAGGAGAAATTAAGACCAAAAGCATTTGGGGGCCCCTACGTCATTCTATGTTGGTCTAAGAGTCAATTCATGATGAAAATTTGTGTTATGAATACATAGCATTCACATAGGTACTGCTAAAACTTAGAAATCTGAGGAAAAATCGACAGTACAATTATGCTAGATGTCAACAGAGCACTATCAATATGTAATAGCTGAGGTAAGTAATAATAAAATCCTGAAAGAGGAGAGCATAAGAACCAAGAGGTCTGGGACAAATAACAAGGTTGAATTTCTTCACTATCGATCTCCTTTCTGTCCTTACAGATAAAGTTCCTTCTTTTCAAGTGTTCTTAGGACACTTACAACATTGAATTATTCCTCTTTTCTGCCACAAACAGCATCCCAATAAAAAATACCTCCCAGGCCCCAAACAGAAAGTGTTCTGACCACAATGTCTGACCAAAAAGCTTTAACAAAAAATGGCTAATAAAGCATCCAGTCATCAGACAAAGCCCTCTGTGAACTCCTAGCTTCTCTGTTCAGACCACCACAGCCCTACCTTTGAGGACAGGCATTTTGTACTCCTGGGCTGTTAGAATTTTCACAATAAGGGGAACAGCATGAAATGATATACCCCAGCGGGGAGTGAATAGAAAGTTACTGCAGGCAACTTTGAGTTAGTTTTTAGAAACAGAAATGTATGAAATGATTTTTAAAAAATAGAACTAAGGGGGCACCTGGGTGGCGCAGTCGGTTAAGCGTCCGACTTCAGCCAGGTCACTATCTCGCGGTCCGTGAGTTCGAGCCCCGAGTCAGGCTCTGGGCTGATGGCTCAGAGCCTGGAGCCTGCTTCCGATTCTGTGTCTCCCTCTCTCTCTGCCCCTCCCCCGTTCATGCTCTGTCTCTCTCTGTCCCAAAAATAAATAAATAAATGTTAAAAAAAATAGAACTAAGGAGTTAAAAAGGTTCTTAAGACATCATTCTGTCCAAAGATCTCCTCTTACAGAGGAGGGAATAGAGACCCAGAGAGGAGAAAGGATCTGTCCCAGGTTTTACAGCAAACAAAATCTGGCTGGTGCCTGAGTCTTCTGGTGGGTTCTCAGTTCTATGCCTTTGTCCTGCTCTACAAGTTTATCTGGAAGCAAGAATGGGGGCCCACATCACACATGGAGATCAAGGGCTCAGTTGCGGGTCAGAGTGACTATGGTGTGCTCATTTGCCTCTCAGAGAAGAGGCTGCTCCCGGGGGACTCCTTGGTGGCTAGGCTCTTTCTGTCTCGTGAGGAGAACCTGAGCAATGTGGTTGTTATTACCCAAATCATAGGCTCTCCACCTCTGCCAGGTAACCTGTGAAACACCTCTGACATCATTAAATGTTGGAATCACTAAACGTAAACGTGTGCTGGGGTTGTTTTCTGGAACGCCCTTATGACCTCTTTTTGTCAAGGTTCATTTTGTTTTTTATTTTTCCCCGGGATCTGACTGTCTCTTCCTTTTCTCTCCTCTATTCCAGGCACCCGGGATGGCTTGCCCTCTTCCTCTTTGGAAGGCATTTCTGTCTTTTTTTTTCTTTTTTTTTTTTAATGTTTATTTATTTAAAAAAATTTTTTTTACATTTATTTATTTTTGAGAAACAGAGTGAGACAAAGCGTGAGCGGGGGAGGGGCAGAGAGAGAAGGAGGCACAGGATCTGAAGCAGGCTCCAGGCTCTGAGCAAGTGGTCAGCACAGAGCCTGATGCGGGGCTCGAACCCACAAACTGTGAGATCATGACCTGAGCCGAAGTCGGACGCTCAACCGACTGAGCCACCCAGGTGCCCCTAATGTTTATTTATTTTTGAGAGAGGGAGTCAGAGAGAGAGGAAGACACAGAATCTGAAGCAGGTTCCAGCTCTGAGCTGTAAGCACAGAGCCTGATGTGGGGCTCAAACCCATGAAAGGCAAGATCATGACTTAGCCAAAGTCAGACTTTCAACTGACTGAGCTACCCAGGCACCCCTGAAAGGGATTTCTAAGGCACACCCTGTGGGTAGCTGCTTTTCCATATCACCGGGTCACATTGTTTTCTCACTTGACCACCTGGGCTGTGGTTGCAAACCAGGTGGTGCAAACCAGGTTCCTAACAGAGGGGAGAAAGCAGAGATGTAAACGTTTTGCTAGCTTTTTCAAGACTGTTGAGCTCAGTGCTCCAGAGGAGACCTTGTTTCCAGCCATGAACTTATGAACTGAGGATTTTATGAAATCCAATCCTCATTGTTATTATAGCATAATCCTTGTTCAGTTATCCACCCAATTTTTCTGTAACAGTTTTATTTCTCCCTTCCTTTCCCTGTCAGGGGCTCTGGGCATTGAGGCTTGGGATGCCCATCTCTTGATCCCCTTTTCCTGCTAATATGCGAGGGGCCAAAGCTGGGTGGTAACTGGCTCAGCCTTTGAACTCCATCATGGCTAGGTATGAGAACCACAGAGCCCCTCTGCAGTGAAGGTAAGGGGATGTGTTTTGAAATAATGTCCTCTCAACTAATCACATCTTAGTTTTGGTGCTTTCAGATGAATATTTTGTTTTGAAAGGAGAACCAAAGGATTTGAGGACAAGAAGAGATTTTATTCATCTCTCACTCCAGACTTCCTGTTTCAATTTTCTATGACTACATAACAAATCACTCCAAAATGCAATGGCTAACCAACCACTGTCAGTTGTTTGTTCATGATTCTTCAGTGTGGGTGGGGCTTGCTGAAGATGTCTCTTTCTATACCAGGTGGTTTGGGCTGGGAACCTTGGTTGCTTCCAGGTGGCCATTCTTCTTCCATGTGGTGTCTCACCATTCACTCATCAGCCTGAGCATCTTTACATGGAGGCTGGCCTCCAAGAGACACAAGATGAAGCTGCCTGGCCTCCTAAGGTCTGGCCCAGAACTGGCTTCCACCTCATTGTTTGGGCCAAAGCAAGTCATAGGGCAGCCTGGCATTTAGAGGAGAGGAAGTGGACTCCACTTGGTGGGATGAATGGCATGAGCTGGGAGTAGGAGGGATATTTGGCATTGTCTTTGCAGACATCTTTGCACCACATTCCATGTTTTTCAAAGAGCTGCACTTGCACCCCTGGAACACTGTGTGACCTAGTGAATTGGTGGCATGGCTGGGAGCTCCTGAGTCCCAGGAGAAAGAACTCACTCTTCCTACTTTCGAGGAATGAATTGAAGTTCTCTCTTAGACTAATCTGAAAATAGTAGGAAGTGAGGGGGGGAGCAATGATGGCAAGAAATTGGGGTGCGATGGGAATAGGACATGTATTTTGAGCTCTACCAACGACAGTGCAGATCTAACAAATCAGCCAAAATCATGTTTCTATTTGGACTTTGCATAAAACCCCCAAGGCTGTATGTTTGTTGAATGATTATTGATTACATAACCTCATGAACTCCGATTTTGATTTGAAAATGTGTGGGATTGGCAGAGGAAAAGTGAAGCACTGAGGCTTTTTCTCCCATACTGAAAGGCAATAATATGAACATGGTGCTTTAATGGAAAGAGTGGTAGTGACAGCACAGGGAATTCCTTGAGGAGACGCTCCTGGGGGCAGCACCCTCTGTGAATGCTCTGCCTTGGGAGGCCAGTCAGAATCCCTTGAGAAGGTGTTAAAGGCCTCTGGCCACTTCTCTTTTCTCTTTGTCCATTAAAATGAAGTGTAATAGGAAGTTGGTGAGGTTGGTTTGACAATGATATTTTGTGACATGTGTTGCATTTTATGTACTTTTTCAAGCTGTTTGCTTCTAGTCCTAGAAAGAAAATGCTTAGCTTGGAGTAAGGAAGTGAGATTGGGACCCTGACCCTGCTTATGGCTGAAGGCCTGAGGCCTCCCTGATTAGTCAGTCTGGGGATGAGCCTCTAGCTTGTGCAGTCTTCTTGGGCAGGAGCAATGCACTTTTGCAGGGATAAGAAGTAATTCTCTTTGATTGGATAAAACGGAGTTCAGGCCTCATTCCACCTATTACAGACACAATTGATTCCAAGACCTTGAAGACAATAGCTGGATGAGTTCCTTTGTCTAAATATTACTCAGTGCTATACCTTGAAGAATTATTTAACATCGGGGCTTCATAAAATAAATACAAGTATAAATATAATTTATTCAGTTTATGTTAAAATTTTTTAATGTTTGTTTATTTTTGAGACAGAGACAGAGCGTGAACTAGGGAGGGGCAGAAAGAGAGGGAGACACAGAATCTCAAGCAGGCTCCAGGCCCTGAGCTGTGAGCACAGAGCCTGACAAGGGGCTCAAACTCATGAGCTGTGATATCATGACCTGAGCTGAAGTCGGATGCTCAACCGACTGAGCCACCCAGGTGCCGTCTGTTTATGTAAAATATTTAACAAAGGCCGTTTTGATTATTATTCATCATTTTATTGTCTCAATCTTTGGGTACCTGACTATCTGCTAGGAAACAATATTGGCAAAACTCTTGAACTGGTATGCCACAGCAAAGATGTTTTATAATGGCTTCCCTGTTGAAAAACTGCGGAGGTGGTCATGGTAAAGGAGGCAGATGGAATGATAATGACACATGTTGATGTTACTGTGCTGGTTTTATCATTTGTACTAGGTTCTTATTGCTGCTGTAACAGATTACCATTACCATCGTGGCTTAAAACAGCACAAATTTATTCTCTTCTGCTTCTGGAGGTCAGAAGTCTAAAATGGGTCAGTGGGGCTGTGTTCCTTTGGAGGCCTAGAGAAGAATCCATTTCTTGGATTTTTCCAGCAGGTGGAGGCTACCTGCATCCCCTGGTTTGCAGCCCCACATCACTCCGGCAGCTGCTGCCATCATCGCCTCTGACTCTGACACTCGCACTCTGCCTGTCTCCCTCTTGGAAGGACTCTTAGGCTTCTGTTAAACCCAGCTAGATAATCCAAGACAGTCTTCCCATCTAAATGTTCCTAATCATGTCTGCAAAATCAGCTTCCTTTTGCTGTGTAAGAGACATAAATCTGTCTACCACACGACTGATTCTTGAAACCTTCATATAATATTAGTTGCAAATGTCTACACAGTTTTGCTAAAACATGGTTCTTTAAGTAGTAAAAATGGTATCGGTATAATGGTGATTTTTAACCAAATGTTTTAATATTTGAACAAAGGAGGGCAAGCTTGTTCTCAAGTAAAGAGAAAGCCTTTGTGATATATAAAGACCTTAAAAAAGAAGCTGAAAATCCTGCACAATAATGCTTTAGTTTAGAGCAAGAGGTCACTGATATGATGACTTTAAATACCAGTACTCTTTCTTCTGTTTTAAACTCTGTGGGGAAGCTATCTGTGCAAATGGGGAAGCTGCAAATACATCCTCCCTAGTGTTAAAAAAATCAACTGATGAAAAGGATTTACACGTTGGATCATATATTGCATTTTGGTGAAACTGATCTCTAATAGATGTAAATACCCTCCAGGATCTATGTCTCAAAGGCAGAAATTAAAGGAATTAAATTAGAAATTAAAGGAATTAAAGATGCGAAGGATAGAGAGGCTTTGATGCTGAGAGCAAATGCCAGTGGTGATTTAACTATTCTATTATTTGTATTACTAATTGTTACTATTTTTGTGAGTGTTCTGGTTAAAATTTCAGATGTTTTGAGTGGTCTGCCCTTAACCTGTTTTCCCCTAAGTCCTGCTGCTTTTAATGTGTGGTTTTATAAAATGTGAGGTTTATCAGGGACATATATATGACATTATAACAGAAATTACTTCATTTGAATTTCAAAGTCACGGTGAATTCCTCCCAAAGTAATAGACGGATACCATCTGAGCAAGAATTGCTAATTTTGTTTTTCCCGAAAAGCCCCATCAAAGGAGGACACTTGCCCCAAGCAGCATGGGAGAGCATTTGGGAAATGTGGGGAGATTTGGAAAAATTTAGGTATAGATAACATTTGAGCTAATTGTAAAGCACTGTGAACAGGCATTACTTGGGTAAGAAAAGATGGGAAGACGATCCAGAAGGAGGGTCAAACACTCAACAAATACTTGCTGTATTAGTTCAGAAATTTCTTAGGAAGCACAAGGTTGACTGTTTACACATAACCAAATGGCTTTGATGCCAGCCTCCTTGTCATATTCTGCTCAGCATCTTGTTGAAAGGAGGCGTCAGAGATCACTAGGATGACAGCAGTTTTTTTTTCCTTGGGGGAAATTATGCACCAGGATTCTGACTCTGCTTGTGTTTCTCCAACCCCACCTGGCTGTCTGGCACTCACCTGCTAGGTGATCAGAATTGATTTAGAAAAAGCCACCTTCAACACAAATGAGGTTAAATCACTGGGGCCGTCTGCATAGACAAGCCCTGGCAAGGAATTTAGGCTCTTTCCATTTGTGTTAGAGCTGTTTCCTTTTAAGTTCAGAATGCTTTATGGATAAACAGAGAGAGAGAGAGAGAGAGAAAGGGAGAGAGAAGGAGAGAGGAGAGAGGGAGCGAAACTTGGATTCTGCTCACAATCCTTGGGATTGATTTGGGGCAAAGTTAGCATGAAGCCCTCTTTTTTTATCCCTCTGGGGGATCAGCAGAGCAGGGCAGGAGAAGTGATGCGGGGCACACAGACCCCTGCACCTCCAGGTGAGAGCAGGCATTGCCGCAGCTCCTCCAGTCTGCCTTAGTTTTGAAAAGAGGAGGTAAGAGGGCAAGAGGAGGTGAACTTTTGCTATGCAGAGAGACAAGTCAGACAATGTGAGTTTTAATTGAAATCATATCCCGAGCATTTTACTTTTCAGAAGTTGTTAGCATGATCGAGGTTGCATTTTCTTGTGACTACTATTATTACTGTCACGCTGACTGCTCTGGGCAGGGGCTGAAGGTTACATGTGGGCTGGGAACGCTGGGCTGCGAGGGAGGGGCTGGCAGATGGAGCCCCAGCCCCGGAATGCTGCTCTGGAGCCAGCTTCTGGCCGCCTCGCCTCTGGCTGCGTGCTCGCTCTCTCTGGACACTGAGAGTTGTCTTCTAAGGCACATGGTGATGCTGTTGTTTGCCTTCTCTTCTCTCCTGCTCCGACCTCTTGGATCATCAGTATGTTTCTCCCTTATGAGGAGCTAGACTGAGCCGGGCAGCCTGTGCATCACACACACGACTCACTCCACAACTTACTCTGCTGGGAGACCTTCTCTGCCAGAGATAGTGAATTCTCAAGGCTCTGCAGGGGCTGCATTCCAAGAAGAGGGGGTCATACCTTAACTAGACTCCCCAGTCTTATATGCATTTGAATCTCCTAGAGATCTTGCTAAAATGCAGGTGCTTTCTCAGTGGGTTTAGTAATCAGGCTTCAGATGCTGTATTTTTTTTTTTTAATTTTTTTTCAACGTTTATTTATTTTTGGGACAGAGAGAGACAGAGCATGAACGGGGGAGGGGCAGAGAGAGGGAGACACAGAATCGGAAACAGGCTCCAGGCTCTGAGCCATCAGCCCAGGGCCCGACACGGAGCTCGAACTCACGGACCGCGAGATCGTGACCTGGCTGAAGTCGGACGCTTAGCCGACTGCGCCACCCAGGCGCCCCCAGATGCTGTATTTTTAACAAGCTCCCAGGTGATGCCAAGGCTGCTGGTCCCTGGGCCACACTTTGGTTAGGAGAAACTTGGATTACAGCTGGAAACCAGGTTAGCTGTGGCCTGCCTCTAAGCTGTGTACTTTTTTAAGAAAGAAAATCTAAGAAGAGTAAATGCTAAGGAACCCAATTTGCTGAGTGCCTGGACCTGGGGTACTGTGTGGGACAAAACCTGACAGAGTTGAGAAACATGGTGCCACTTCCTGCCCTTGGACAGCCCATGTGCAGTGGGCATGTGGAAGGACAACACTCACACATGTGCAGAGATCAGTCCTATGTCATGCTTTCTTGCTGCCGAAGTGCCAGACGAGGGGGTCTGGACTCTGAGTGCTCTGCTCTGGAGAGTGGCAGGCTGTCCGAGGGGCTTTGGAAATCTTGGCTCAAGGTGAGGTTTGTTCCAAGGTGAGGGTGGGTGACTCAAAAGGAAACTGTGAAACTGATACACATGTTTTGCCTCTTTCCCCAGGACTTACTACTCTCTTATGTCCTTGTCACTCTTGTTTTCCAGTGGTTGTTTGCTTGCTTGTTTGTGTAGACTAAGTAGCCAAGGGGAGGGAAAGGACCTCCTCACGGTCATTTGGGTGCTTGCTCAGCATCCAATGGCAGTGCATTGTGGGAAATGGCCTTTGGCCCAGAAATTCGTTCAGCCGCTGTCTCCCGAGGGCCCACTGTAGTTCAGGCCCAGTCGCTACGAGGTCCTGGGGACACCGACTTGGGGAGATACTGTCTTTATCCTTTGAGAGCTCAGGTTGGTGACAATTAGATAACATGGCAGCTCTGCTTGTAGACAAATTTGTTTCTTGTGAAAAACATGGAGCCAAGGGATTTCTGTGAATGATTTATCTAACTCTTGCCATAGGCAGCGATAGAGTTTCTTCAAAACCAGTTCCAAAGGAAAACTGAACAAGTACTTCTCCATCGAGGCTGGTTTTGAGGTGTTCTGACAGACTCTCAAAAAGAAAAGAGTTCTCCAAAGTCTTCTTTCATTTCCTTGGGAGGTGGCTGTGGCCGTGTCAGTGTCACCTTCCAAGTGTCCCAGGTTTGGGGCTCGAGCTCAGGACCTTTGGGAACACCAGGTCTCTTTGGTTTCTGAGCATCCAAATTATTTAGAAGCTTTGCAGTGAGTATGAGGGAGTGGGAGTATGAGTACGTGGGAGGGGATTATTTTCTCATTTCAGGTATCCTTGTGGCCGTGGGCATCCTGGAGATTATCCAGAAGAAGCCACCTCTGGCATTCTCTGAAGCACACGGGATCAGCACGAGTCGTTCTGCTCACTGAATTCTATTTGGTGGGGAAGGATTTTGCCGTAACTGTCCCTGGAAGAAAAATCCTGTTTTGTCATACATTTCTCATAAATATTTTAGTGCTAAAATGACTTTGAATATAATTACTAAGAAGTTCAAGATGTTTAATGGGCTCTGTGGCAGTCAGGTTAAAATGCCTGTCACTTTGTCTCTCTAATGTGCACTGAACATTCCTGCCTGGAGTAAGAACTGTGAGTGTTATTTTTTTGGCTTGGATCTTGGCAGGTGTGTAACGTGACTCCTGATAGCAGGACAGCAGATTACATTCGGCTATAAAACCATTTCTAAGGCTCTTGGCACCCAAACTGTTATTGCATGTCTGCAGGTGTTTAGTAATTGGATTAATGCAGAGCCCAAGGAATGTCTGCTCCCCAGCTCGGAGAAACATTGAGGAAAGACAAATTCATTTCGGAGAGTGACCTGGAATGCACGATGACAGGCCTGCGCTCACACATGAAGCCAGATCTAAGCCTGCACGTTTAAAATGAACTGCTGTGAGCAATCACCTTCCATAGGAGAGTTTATCCAAAGCTAAATATAATAACAATGGCCTTGTGAGTCAGGCGGGAAGGAGCTTCAGCTTGGATTTTGATCTTCTTCCAAAAGCAACTTAGACAACTTGAGCTTAAGCCTTCCTATCGTGCAGCTCATGAACCCCACAATCGTAGGTGTTTAATAATAATAATAATTTTTAAAAGACCTTGGTAAACAGAAGAGGACGATAAGCCTCCCAGTGGAAGTGCCGAGACCACAATGGTATCCTGGATCATCATACTCCTGGCAATTAATCCCCGCCTTGATTGTAGAGACAGTCTCGCTGTGTCACAGACCTCCTCAAATATGTTCAGAACGTGATGAGCTGTGTTCACACCTCACTGCAGCCGTGGCCAGTGCATACGAGAAGTGGCTGCTTTTGGGGTAATTTTGTCATTCTGGCTAATTGAAACTTATTATACCCTCTGAGGGCTAGAAACCAAACTCTCCAAGGCTCCCATCTGAGTAGATAAAACCTAATGGTTTGGCCTTATAAACCTAACCTCTTTCTCAGCTTTACAACTCAGAAGGGAGGCGGACCATTTGGAGAGAGTCCAAATAGAAGGAAGATAATGGTCAAAAGACGAGTTTTGTGAGGAAAGGCAAAAGACTTGATATTGCTTAGTTTAAATCCTAGAGGGGTAACTTGTAGTTCACAAATATTATTATGGTAGGCAATGACAAGAGGATGGGGAGGAGGAGGAAGACAAGAAGCCAGTCATGGCATGGAGAGCAGAAGTTCAAAGGGCTTGTAATGTAGAGGAAATGTGACATCTGAGAAATCTGTGTGTGGAGGAAGGGGCATGGCGCAATGAATGGCTATTCATTCATTCATTCATTCATCCAAAAAAGTTTGCTGCTCACAGCCACGTGCCAGGCCCCAGTGCATGGGGATTACCTTGTGATAACCATCTATTTTTGGCTTTCTGAGAGCTATAGTCTAGGAAGCACAGCATTGTACTCATAACACGGGATCTGGTAGCAAAGATGGCCGTGAGCGCTCACGGGAACATTCCAGTCACCCGGGGTAGGAGCAGGGCAGGTGTGTCTGGGCAGGTGTTGTGTCCCTCTGGAGGCTACCAGGCCTCTTGGCTAGGTTGATGGGGCTCTCCCTGACACTCTAGCTGACTTTCTGGCTCTCAGTCAGAAAGATATTTTATTGGGGAGGGAGGATACAGGTACACTTCCCATCTGGTTGGTTGGGTTGTAGGTTAGTGGAAAGCAAGAGGCCTGGAAAGTACCTGTGGTCATCTCCACATGAAGGTCATCCGTGATCTGTGGGGCATGTGGGGGGAAGCAGAGCAGGGGCTGGGGAGTGAGTGCAGATGAAAGTGAAAGAGGTCTGTGACTAGGAAACAAACAGAAACGCATAGTAACAATAATAAAACTTTCAAATGAAAAGTGGCAGTGTTGAGGGGAGTGGGCAGCAGGGCCTGTTTGGGAGGCAGAGTGCTCAGAGCCTTCCTCACTTGGATGTCAATGTGGTGGGCAGGGCAGGTGGGGCCTCCCAGGTGTGGAGGACTGAGGGGCAGAGGGCTTGGGTGGGGGGAGGCAGTGCTACTGGACCAAGGAGGAGGGACGCAGGGTTCAGGGCAGGGGTGAATGGTCCTTAGTAGATCCCAGGATAACACTGAAGACAGTATTTTACATTTTTCCCTGGGCAGAAAGGAGCTTGGATAATCAAGATAAAGAGGGGCGCCTGGGTGGCTCAGTCAGTTAAGAGTCTAACTCTTGGTTTCTGCTCAGGTCATGATCTCATGATTTGTGAGTTCAGGCCCCCATACGCTCTCCACTGATGGTGTGGAGCCTGCTTGGGATTCTCTCTCTGCCTTTCCCATCTCTCTCTCTCTCTCTCTCTCTCTCAAAATAAATCAATAAATAGATTTAAAAAAAAGAGATAAAGACAAGCCACAAAGACTAATGAGACCAAAAAGCTTAATTTTAAAGGTTGAATGAAAATCTTCATTCAAAGGTTGAAAATGAAATTACGAAGCTGCTTCCTGAGTAACTAACTGAATGGCTTTTTGAAAAGTGATGTATCGCATAAACCTATAAGGTTAAACCTGAAAGGGTTCTTACAGACTCTAAGCTCAAGCCTGTTAGTTTTCACTGAGGGAACGGAGAGGGAATGGATCTAACCCCCAGCTACACAGCTGATCAGGCAGAGCAGGGATCACTGGCATCCAGGAAGTCTATGGGATGGGGATACACGTGGAGATGTGTGGGAAGGAAAAGTAGCTTCTGTGTGTGTATTTACTATACTGAAAGTATTCAATCAATCCAAAAGCCGTAACTAAGTGCCAGCTCAGTGGAAGGCATTGTGAAAGATGGTGAAGTGCTTGCTTAAGAGCTTTCAATTCCTTTGAGAAGACTCTCTGACAGAGAGAATAATGAGTTCCTCAGGAATTCAGCTGATGGAGAGACCACTGTGGTGGGCATGGTCCAGGAGGGTTTTGGAGAGGAGCTCTGACAACACAAATCTGTGTGCCCGTATGTGTGCGTGTGTGTGCATGTGTGTGTGCATATGTATGCACGTGTGCGTGTGTGTGTGTGTGTGTGTGTGTGTAGGGGGTGAGGAGGAGAGGAGAGTGGAGTCCACAAGGGACTCAGAGGCTAGCTATTTGGAAAGCCATGGTATGACTTCTATCTGTGATGCATGAAGATTCATGACTGATTTTGATGTTCTATGGGATGTTTTCTCTATAAACACGTGGGGTCAGGCCCGAGAAAGCAGAGTGCAATAATACAAATTCCTTCAGCTAAAGTGGTGGGAAACCTGAGTTCTCACTCTCTGGTATGAATCACTTTTTGTTGGTCTCTTCAGTGAACTGGGGTGTCTTATCAGGTAGATATTTCTATTTCAGCCAGTTGTGATGGATTTGCCCAGGTAACATCTGGAGATCCTTTCAGCTCTGAGCCAGACTTGTTTTGTAAAGGGAGTCAGGGTGCCCACAAAGGGTTGGCAGTGCTCCCTGGTTCAGGAAGGGAAAGGGCCCTCATCAGACTCCCTCTGCTCTTTGTCAACTTCTTCCTTCAGCACCGTCTTGCCCTGGAAGCCCCTGAAAGCAACGTCACTCTGCACTCAGAATCTTTCCTTGTTTACAAGATATGTGGGCACAGATGGAATTATTGCATCATAGGCCAATTTCTTCACCTCTTTTAAAAAAATTTTATCACGTAAAGCAGCATGCTGAAAGATCTCAATGCTACCGAAGATTGCAAAACCAAAGTGGAGATTCATCTGCTTTTGGAATTCTGTCCAAAGACCTTTCCATATACATTCCACCCCCTTTCACAGCCCACAATGTGCCTGACCCTGACACCCAGAACAGCTTCATCACCTTTCTTAGGTCAGGGTTGGTCCTGACAAATAACTCTCCAGCAGGCCCTTCCCAAGGGAACTTTCCTCAGGTAAAACCCTGATGAGACATTCTGGGAGCGAACGGTCTCTGGCAAGAGGGAAACTGAACTCTGAATTGTCAACACTAACAAAACCCAAGAAAGCAGGTTATATACCCAAACTAGACTAATAAATGTTTCCTGATTAGTAGAGGGCCCCACAGGTTATGTTTTAATAAGGAGACTGAATTGGATCACAATTAACATTACTTATGTATACAATCAATATAAATAGTTTTTTCATTAAATCAGACAGAAATTCTACTTTATCATCCTGTTTGCTTTGCTGATATTATTTAATCAAAACCCTTTTTATTCAAAGATGTGGAGTAGGTAAATTTTAATCCAGACATTCAATTATCCAAATCACTGACATTTTCCTGTTCTCAGAAAAATGCTCCAGGAACACAGGCTGCTTGTTCCCCTTCCTACCTTGGCTGGCAGAGAACTACAGGGTAAAACATAGAAAATTGGCAAAACTCCATTTTCAATCCATGTTAAAAACTGGGATCAGTCTTGCTTCTCTTTCTTCCTGAAATAGAAAGAAGAAATAAAAGAAGCCCTTCTTTATATAAAATTGGATCTTAGCATTCTCCAGAGGGGTGGTACCCCCTGGATTGCAGATGAAAAGGGCCAAGTTTTCCCAGCAAATAATCTGGGACAGGGGAGTGGAGGTGAATGGCCTTCTGTAGCTGTAAGAAATCTCCCCAGCCACCTCCAAGGGAACAGAGGGAAGCATGTGGGGTCAGGGGTCTGAGTCAGCAAGAAGCAGGGAGACAAGACAGAGAGAGGCTGGGCCATTGTGCTGCACATCCTCTCTTATATCCTGCCTGATCTGGGGCTCAGCAAAGCTCCCTAGATTTCTTTCTGTCTTCTCCAAATGCCAAGAACGAGTTGAAAGAGGAAACACTGGGTAAGAAGATTGTGAAGAACTCCAAACTCAGAAGTGTTTATTGATTGAGTCATTCGTTTATCATTCAGAAATTGTTAAGTATCCACTGCGCATCAAGCCCAAGGTTGGAGGTAAAGAGGTAAATGATTCACAGTTGTGGCCTCCAAGAAACCTTCAGCCTCAGGGCCCAAGAAGCTGCATCTCACCAAGAGTCTTGGAATTTTGTCTGCGTTTGTGTCCAGGCTTCCTTACTCATTGTTAACTTAGTGTATCAACCTTTTCCAATGGATAGGGAACACCAGTATCTTATAAGATGATGGAATGTGATATAACCTGCATAACCAAGATAATTGAAGTTAGGTAGAGACGAGGCCTTAGGGCAGGGCCTCGGGTGTGGCAGGTAAGATGCCTAGGGCACAAACTCTGTGGACAGGTCACTCACAGGGTCACTCTAGTGCTGCCTAACACTGATGGGTTGACAGATGTCATACAGTCGTTAAACTCTCTGAACTTCAGTTGCTTGTCTGTAAACCAGGGACATGCCTACCTCAGAGTTGCTGAAAAATTAATAATATAATATTTACAAAATTACATAAATATATGTTAGTTTTATCAAAAGCAATAACTGTTAATGACCTTTGTCATTAAGCACAATGACATTATTAACAAACACAACCAAAACGTTCTTTGTGGTAGATGCAACACATTATATTGGAAATGGACTACAGAAATCACAGGATCTGGTCCTCTGCTTTAAAAGAAACAATAGTTATGGGGCTCCTGGGTGGCTCAGTCGGTTAAGCATCCGACTTCAGCTCAGGTCATGATCTCGCAGCCATTGAGTTCGGGTCCTGCATGGAGCTCTGTGCTGACAGCTCAGAGTCTGGAGCCTACTTCAGATTCTGTGTCTCCCTCTCTCTCTGCTCCTCCCCCACTCACACTCTCTCTCCCTCTCTCTCTCTCTCAAAGATGAATGTTAAAAAAATTAAAAAAAAAGCAATAGTTAAATATAGTTAAATATGATACAGTAGTTAAATATAGCAAGATTTTGAGCAATGGACTCAGAGAAACTTGGATTTTAATCCCAGCTCTGTCACCTATAAATATTTAAGCTAACCTCTAAAGTCTCCATTTCCTCATTTGTGAAAAGGGAATAATAATGGTGGACTCCTAGGGTTGTTACTGAGGATTCAGTGAGATAATGTGTGTAACACTCAGACTGCAGGTCCTTGGAGGGCTCTCCATAGATATAGATGTGAGCTGCTGTTGTGTGCAGGCTGAAATAAAACTAGTTCATGCTGGACCAGAATGTCCCCTGAGATACTTCACTTTTTCCAGTTCCCTTAGCTGAGCTCATCTTACACAATCCTACATCACAAGGATGTTCTTCCTATGGGCTTGCTTTTAGGAATAATTATACTAAATATGGTTCCTTTCTTTCCTAAGTTTCTTCAGAGTTCTAGCTGTGGTGTGAGTGCCCAAAATTAAACATTTGGACTTTTTCCTTAAAAATAAGAGTTAGGAATGACATTAATGGAATCATGTTTTTTATCTTATTAATTTAGTGAGTTCAGTATTCACCTTAAATATTGTTTTAAGTTGTTAATTTCAATATTTATTTTAAAACTCTATTGTGAAGCTAAAAGTAAAAAAGCTTTTTTTTTACTTTCTCTGCTGCCTTTCTCTTGCTTCTAGTGCCAGAAGCTGGAGACATGAGCAGGGTTGGTGCACAGAGAAGATGTGGGGCTCTGAGAATCAGGCTTGGAAAAGAAGTGTTATCTAAGTCCAATGAGAAGGAGAAGGTTTGGACTAAGGGAAGGCCTATGTTCCAGGCTCCAGAAGGGGTCAGACCATACATCCATAGGTTTAGAAAAAAACCTAATGGCTCAGGAAAGGATGTGAGCCCATCTCTCAGCAAATATTTACTGAACACCCAGTGGCACCATCAAAACTGCAGGTAACATAGACACAATACATAGACCTTGACCTTAAGAAGACTCTGGCTGTTGTAAAGGCAACAGTATTTCACATAGGATAGAGGAACTCACTTCTACGACTCAGGCATATGGAGATTCACAGGTGAAAATGGTTATAGATCATCAGTTTGCCTTTTTCTGGCCATATTTCATTCTCTCATCCGTTATCTATCAGTTCCTGTTGGCTAGTGCCTAATCCAACTTCTGGCATAGAACATCCCTTAGGAAAAAAGCTGTGAACAGATGAATAGATGAGTACATGGGTCCTTGCAGCATGTCATAGGATGGATTTTTCATGACTTCCCCCCCCCCCATACATTTGCGATAATTTCTTTGCATTTAAATTGCTGGGAAATAGATTCAACATTTTCTCAGGAATTTGTGATTGTTTATAGAGTTGAGGAACCCCAGGTTTAACTAGCCTTCATTTTTGATGGCAATTTCCAGATACACAAACCTGTAGTGCTCAGCAAAGTTGGGGTAACAGATACCCAGGAGCAGGTCTCCTGCTCATGCCCACCATTTATTACTGGAACCCCAACTTCCTCTTCCATCCACATCGTGGTTCAAAGATAGAGCCCATAAAATACAAAACAAACAAAACAAAAAGCAAACAACATTTCTAGCCAATGATGGCACACAGAGTGCATCCCTTTTGACCTGGGGATAGTTCACAATTTCCCACTATTTCCTGTAAGACCTTAGGCAGGTCAAATATCACAAATCCTTCCATGCTAAAAGTTCTTTGGGAAGTGCCATTTACTTTCCATGTTTCCCTCTGCTGCTTTGGAGAGCTATAGAACACTGGTGAAGGAGGCTATTAGAAAAAAGCTGGAGTGTAAGGGCTTATTTTGGATATTCACAAATAGGACTGATCCTCACCTCTCCTCCACTTGTCTTCTCACATTGCAAAGCTGCACAGGAGAGTGTGGCTCCCCTTTGACTCTCAGTCTCTGGTTGACTTACTGGCACCCAGCAAATTCTGATACAGTTTTTCTCATATCTTGATAGCACACAACCCAAAGTCTTCAGCTTTGGTCTCAATCATAAAATAAGGCAATCCTCACAAACTGCAAATCTGGGGTAGGGTTTGAGTTGGTTGGGGTTAGCAGGTAGCTACAGTACTAACAAGTCTAAGAGGAAATGGATAGAGATGAAGTCATTTGCCCAAGGTCACAAAAATAACAAGAGAAGCAGACATTCAAACCCAGGCCCTCCTGACCCCCAAATCCATGCTCTGAAGCACTTTGCAATACTAGCAAGTGGAGAACATTCCTGAAGCCCAGTTATGAGAGAAGGGACCTCCCTGGGTGAGATGACATCACCCATTAGTTAAACATCACTTCTTCATGATAGCAACTGGACTCCAAGAGTACCCTGAAATGCTCCCATTGGCACACAGGATGCAGAGTCACCTCCAGTCTCCATGAAGAAGGGTGTTAACAAAGCAATCCTACGTGGATTTGTCAGTCAACTAAGAATTAGAATACATAACAAAGATCTTGAAAATAAGAAATGCAAGTCCTTTGTTCCCACGGTTGTATTTTAAAATTTTATTCTAAGGATATAATCAGAAATGTACACAAAGTTGTACATACAACATGCTCATTTCAGTGTTATTTATAATATAAAAAATAATAGAACTAAACCAATGGTCAAGAAGAAGTCCGAGTAAATTATGGCAGTAACTCTTAGCATATGTTGTGGAAGAATATATATTAATGGGGGAAAGGTTTCTTGAAATGTTGCTAAGGGAAAGAACAGGTTACAGAACAGTATTTATTTTTATTTCTGAAAAGCATATTGATAGTCTAAAAGAAAGATTTGAGTAAATAAAACAGTGCCCAGAGTAGTGGGATTTGTTTACCTTTTCCTGCCTCTCCATTTTCTCCAATTTTTCTGTAATGAGCATGTGTTACTTTTGTAGTCAGGAAAAAAATGTCAAATAAATGTCATTTATTAAAGATACAAAGTCAGGGGTGCAGTTGAGTGTTGGGCTTTGGCTCATGGTTTGCAGGTTTGAGCCCCGTATTGGGCTCTCTGCTGTCAGTGCAGAGCCTGCTTCAGATCCTCTGTCCCCCTTTCTCTCTCACCTCCCCTGCTTGTGCTCTCTCTCTCTCAAAAATAAACAAACATTAAGGAGAAAAGACACAAAGCCAAATCCTGCCTTCTAGCATTTGGCTCAGGACACCCATGAATTATGCTGCTTGATGCCCTCACTCTGATATGAGAGCTCTGGCCACATAGCTGTTGAAGAGACCCACTCCCTCAGTCCTTCTCCTGAGGACTCAGGCAATCTGAGTGCCACTTCCCCTACAAGACCATGCATCTGGCCTGAGTTCATGCACCAGACCCATTCTTCCTGAAGAAAGTCCTTCCCCCACCCAGTGCACTGCCTTGTGGAGAGGGATCTCTTGCCTGATGGGTTCTCATACCTGATGGGATGTGGTGATGGTCAGCACTGGCCTTTCCAGGGGAGTCCTGGGGACCTCATGCAGGAAGCTCCTGGCAGGCCAAAGCTTGCTTGAATTTGCACCGGGTAACACCCAGGCTCTGCTTTGCTGCATTTTCATGAATCAATAACAGGTGATCCTTCTGGAAGTAGGTAGGACTTAAATCACATGTTAATGACCACATACCTGGAGTGAGCTATTGGTCATATTCACTCTACATTCTGCCTTGCTCAGGATATTAAACGTAATTGGTTAGACAGGCTCAGTGTTGTAATCAGCAGGCTATGGGCTGAATGATTCTGAAAGGCACCTGAGTTTTGGCCTTTAGAAATGCTGTCATTTGGCTCTTAAATGACAAGTGCCACTCCTCCAGTCGAGCTCACTCTTGCCTGCTGGCGTCACCCAGCAGTTGCCCGGCCCCAGGAGCACTGGCTCAAGCGTGGGCTGGGTTTGCAGTCCAAATAGGAGCTGAGGAGAAGGGTGGGCACCCCAAGCAGGGGGAAGCTGGACAATGGCTGCTTTCACCATGCTGTGACTGGGGAAGGAAAAGTCTGGGATGGACCGAAGCCCAACTGCTTTTGCTCTTCTGAATGTGTGACCTGAACTTTACGAAGTGCCTCTGTGAGCGCTCAGAGGGCAACACTCAAAGCTCCACTGTGCACGTGTTCCCTTGGTTTCCTTGCCTTTCTTTTTCCTCTTTGAAATGAAAAATAAAGCCACCTGTCAAAGCTGGTGATATGTTCAGACCTGTAACCCACACAGATTCAGGAAGACTTCAAAGTGGAAACTCCTCGGATCAGATTTCATTTCACTGCAGATGGTAAATTTATGCCCCGAGCTCCCACCTTTGCTCTCACTTCTGTTCTTTAAGCTGCTGAAGAGAATACACAGTGGTGTTAGGTGCAGACTAATGAGTTAAATGCCACTTAGTCCTCAAACTTTACAGACTATCTGGATTTCAACAGAGATGAGCTGAGACTTAGCTTTTTTTATAGACTCCGGGCCCTGAAAAGCATCTGCCAGCTAGAAGATAAAACACCCTTTGAGACTCCACCTTCTGGAGTGTCTGTCCACCTTCCTAGCACTTGGACTTATAACAATGGGGATAAAAATAGTGTGAACTCATAAGGTGGTTGTGAGCTAATTGAATATTCATAAAAATATTGCCAGAGACAAGCTGTTATATATATGTGTGATCTGTTGTTACCTTGAGGAACCAGATATGGAGGGGGCTGGTGAAAGGAAGGTGAGTCTATATCCTGACAATTCATTCAGAACTATCTTTACCCATTATCTAGCATAAACTCTTCTGAGAGCTAAGAGGAGGAGCTGAGGCCCAGCTTAGCAAAAGGAGACAGTCATATGTACAGTGGATTTCTTCCTTGGCCATTTCTTCTGGAAAAGATCGACATGCCACCTCCTCAGAGAAGATCCACCCAATCTTTGCTCTGCTTGTTATCTCTGAAATTCTATAATGCAGGTATTCTGGGCCGTGGAATCTGGGCCGGTTATTGCACTGACTACAGAGCTGGTGTAGTTTTCACTCATCCTGTGAGGTTCTCTTTACTGTTACCTACACAGCTTCTTTGGTGTGCACATCTGTCAACCTCTGGTTTGTGTTCATTGTCTCAGCTAAGAGGCATTTATAAAGAAAAGAAGAGCCATGGCTTGGAAGACATACTTAGTTCATTCTGACGCATCTCCCCCATACTTTGGATGCTGCCTTCCAGGTAAGTAGAAGAGACCTAGAGAGAGCTTGTAGGGAAGAGTGATGACATGTATACTGCCGAGGTGAAACTCAGATTGTCTTCCAGCCCAGCTCCCTCTGGCAAGGGAGGGCCTGTTGTCTCATGTGGACAGAGCACACATTTGCTTTCTAGATCAGTGACAGCTGACCCAGTAGGAGATCATACTCCCCCATGGTCCAAAGGTGCTGCTTTGTGGGCTGCAAGGTTCAGGCAGAGGTCAGGCCTGTGTTCACTCTCAGGGCACAGGGCTCTTGGGTAGGACACTCAAGACACTTTGCCTCTTGCTCATGATCTGGTCCTGTCTGATCCCTTCCTCTGGAGGACAAAGGATCCAGATGGAGTCTGGTTTGATACTGAGTAGGTCACCATGGTCAGGTGGCTGCTGGTTAAGAAGTGTCCCCGGAGTGAGCGTTTCCAGGTTGCACTCAGACTAATTCAGGAGGTGTGAGGGAACACTTTAATTCCACATCCCAAGTGGACTTTAGGACTTTCTGCCCGCCTTCTTTTCTTCTTTCCATGTGGCACTTTCTACACAGATGAGAATCTTGTAAACCCCTTATTTTGACAATTGCCATTACCACTGGACTTTCAGCCAAGAACAAGACCGTTCAACAGACATTCACAGACTACAGCTCTGTCTGTGGTCTTGGTGAAACAGAGAGAAAATAGTTCCTGTCCTCAAGGAGCTCACAGCTCTGTGTGGCAGGCAGATGAGTGGAGAGAGAATTGCCAGGAGAACAGAGACCACGGCTGTGGAGGGATGCATGAGGCATGGCTGGAAGGCTGTGTTCCTGACGGGCTGCTTTGTGCACTCTCCCCCTGGGGTGGCTTCCTTTCTTGTGGGAGAGGAAGTTCCTGTAGGGACACTAATCTTCATCAGATGTAGAACATCTCCTCCTTTAAGGACTGATACTGATGTTGACCACAGTCTTCCTTCACACTTTCAGAGAGGCCTGGTGCCTCCACACAGAAGCTGAGCGTGGTTCTAAGTTTCTCAGAGCCATTTTTCTGGCATCATCACCTAACTGCTAAAGCTGTTCAGTTGCACCTACTACCTGGTTCACTTAAATGTCAGATAGTCCTGATTTCCTTTCTCCTAGACTCCCTACATTCTTATACTCATTCAGGCCCAACTTGGGTGAAGTCTTCATAGCCTACCCATCCATTCTCAATCCTTTCTTGAATTTCAGGAGTCCCCACCCGTACCCTGCATGTGGCAACTGCCGCTTACACCCCAGGTCTGTGTCTGGCATCAGGGTCTCATATTGCCATCACTTTAAAATGCCGCTGAGGGGCGTTTGGGTGCCTCATCAGGTAAGCGTCCGACTCTTGATTTTGGCTCAAGTCACGATCTTGCGGTTTGTGAGGTTGAGCTTTGCATCAGGCTTCATGCCGAGAACGCATAACATGCTTAAGATTCTCTCTCTCCTTTCTCTCTCTTTCTCTCCCTCTGCTCTCTCTCTCTCTCTCTCTCTCAAAATAAATAAACATTTTTAAAAATGCTGCTGAAATTTTCAACACTTGTATCAGAGCTCTCTTGTAGATCGTTAACACTTTGGAACATAGATGCCCTCCCTCATGTATTTGGCTGTCCCTTACAAAGCCTAGAATACTGGGTCATTCATGGTAGTGGCTCAAGATGTTCCTGTTTCATAAGAATTTCATACCTTTGATTTTCAAGTCTGTCAATAAATACCACTTGACTGTATTGCTCTTCCAAAATGAAAACAAACTTCTCATACACTTAAACACATGGTAATTCGAATAGCTCCTGTTTGTTGAATATTGACTATGTGCCAGGCAAAAATGACTTGCACACATCATTTGACTTTAACCCTTATGATAACTTGCAAAGGAAGTGTTACGATACTTATATTAGAGGTGAGGAAAGTCTGGTGGAAGTTGTAAGAATCCGGATAGAAAAAGGAAGGTGAGTCTATATGCCGACCATTCAATAATGGACTATAGGCATTGCGTCAGCACTCCCTGCCAGGTGAGCAGTGGGTTAGAAAGCCAGGGATGGTGTGTGAGAGGAGAGTTATTTGAGGACTGATTAGTTCCCTTCAGCTTCAGAATTATCTTGTTTTCCTTTGGCAGCGTTAAGCTTTAGACAGAACTGACTTCAGATAAATTGATGACAAAAGGAGAGTCATTCAGACTTTTTTACTCATCATGTGACTCAGGTGCTCGGTATGGATTCAGCACAGCTGTGTTTTTAATAATCTAAGCCAGATTAAAGGGATCCATGTTTGAAACGTGTGTTTTATTTAACAATGTGTTACTTGTGGCACTTCAGACACACGTGGGTTTCTAAGTTTCTCTTGAGGAAGCTGCATGAATGTTCAGTGAGCTACAGCTTTCACAAGATCTGTCTCCTCCAAATCTTACAAAGAATAAGCTTTAGTAGCTCCCATGTCCCTCAAATAAACGAACACTAATCAACTCACTCAGTTCAGTTCATTTAATTTTTAAAATAGCTCCATGCTATTTTACTTTTAAAATCTCAAGAGATTTCCTGAATAGATCATTACCACCAAGTTGGTACTGACTTGTGGAGGCCATAAAACAAATAAAGTCATTAAAAATAATTTGAACAAAAGGAGTAACTTGATATTATGCCATCTACATTTGGTTAAAATGACATTTTAAGGTTCTCTTTCATCTTACTAAACAGATCTCTAAAAGAAAAAAATGTGATTAATAATTATCCTCCATAAATCTTATGATAACTATTATAGTCTTTGGAGAATTATGAATCCACATCTGGAAAAAGTATTTTATATGCTACTGCCTGTAAAACAGCATGCCATGCATTTTACAAGTGCACGTTAGTAAGTAAAAATACGGTATGTTTTTTGTGTTCATCATTTTCCCCCTCCAAAAGAAGTGTAAGCCTAGTTTATTTCATTATAAAGAGTGCTAATAAAGTTTATATGATGCTTGTTTTCCTCCCTTACTTTGGTGCTGATGCAGTTTCCTTAGGTTATTGGAAATGAGCTTTCTATCCGAACTTAGGGAAGCCTTCATTATAAGCCAGGTCATTGGTGCCCTCAGAATCACCACATGGGCAGAAGCCAGCTGGTCCAAGGGGGTGGCAGAAACATCACAGGAGTAAGCTAAAGCCATAGAAGCCACAGACTTCACTTTTTTCCCCCCACTTTGGCTCTTGAATTTGATTTTTTTATACTATTTTAAATGCGCAGGTCTCATGAGCTAGTGATTCAAAATGCAAGATCGGCTCATTTTTGGAATTAGAAATTTGATTAAACTTAAACATTTGTTAAATAAAATGAGCAAAGTACTTTGAGAGCCAACAATGTCCCTTGGAAATAGAAAATGTTTTTTCGTTTCCAAGCAGCTGTTTGCAATAAGAAGTGGCTGGTGAGTGAAAGGGAAGGACGCCATTAAGTGAAGGTAACCCCTCCAGAGTTTTATGGAGCTCTGCAGTCATGTGAGCGCCATCAGTGATAAATATCACAATAGAGGTTGCAATGTGCCTGGTTTTATTTTCATGTGGATCCTTGAATACACTTTAATTCAAGTCACAGAATACATTTAATGACTGACCGTGGAAAACCACGATCTTAGTGTGCACAAAAGCAACTTTAGTGAAGAAAGATGTAGAAGTCTTCTTTCTAGAATAACCTACAATAACCCATAACAATAACACCTGTGCACCAAATTTTCTTTTGTTTGGATTTTGGAAAAGCAGCAGGCTAAACCCTGCTAAAGTAGATACCAGGTTTTCGGTCTCTAGAGAGTTCTAATGCATTTATCTTTGGGGCCTCGTTTCTAAGCCTTGACCAGATTAAGGGCTTGAGATGCTGTGGGAATGGTGAGGGCCATAAAGTTCACTGTCCAACCCCCTTACCTCACAGAAGAGGAATCTGAACGGCTGAGTGGGAAAGGAACTTGTCCCAGTGCCATAACAAGCACAGATAGGACTAAGACCCATGTTCACTAGATTGGGGTCTCCCTGCTCCTAACTCCTCCAGTAGACTGACAAGCATCAAAAGTATTTCTAACTTAAAATGGGGGCATCTTGGCACATGAGGATTGGGGTTTCTGTTCCTTTCATCATATCATCAAAACACATCTCCCAGAGCCTCATTTATTCCATGGAAGCAACTGATAGTGTCACACACAGTGTCATAAAAACACCACTTAATGACTGACAGACAAACAAAAGGTAATTTTAGTGCACTTAGGTCATGTAGAGAAATAGTTCTATTGTTTGAGGTTTCTAGACTTTTTTCCACCAATAATTAGATGTGTGAGTTTGCGTAATTCTCACAAGAACATACATTTAAATCTATTCAGCTTTAAAATCAGATCAGAAAAGGGGTGCCCGGGTGGCTCAGTTGGTTAAGCATCCAACTTCAACTCATGATCTCACAGTTCGTGGGTTCAAGCCCTGCTTGGAATTCTCACTCTCTCCTCTCTCTCTGCCTCTTCCCTGCTGTGCTTTCTCTCCCCCCGGCCTCTCAAAAAAGAAAAAAAAACTTATAAAAAATAAAATAAAGATCAGAAAAGATGATTGCAAAATTACCTTTTATGTATATGTTAAGGAATCATTTCAAGATTGGTTTCAGAGTTATAATGAATGACAAGATTTTCTAATATCTGTTCCAATTTCTATCTAATGCCTACAAATGTGCCTGTATCAATTAGACCTTCCAGTATAACAAACCACCCCAAAACTTGGAGGCTTAAAACAATAGCCATCTATTTAACTGATGACCCTGTGCGTTGGTGATTTGGGCTGGGCTCATTCACATGCAGCCAGGATGATTCTGCTTCTGGGGGTTAGCTGGCCACTGGTTGTTGGGGTAATGGAGGCATCTGGGCACATGGTTTCTCTTCTGTCGGCTAGCCTGGGCTTGTTCATTTGGTGGTTGGAGGTTATTAAAGGCAAAGTAGAAGTAATCAAGGTCTCTTGAGGCCTAAACTGGGAACTGGAACACCATTATTTCCATATCATTCTGTGGCCAAGTCATAAGACCCAGAAGATTTATGGGAGAGGGGAAATAGTGTCTATTCTTCATTGGGAGGAGTTCTAAAGTCAAGGTTACATGGATACAGAGATGAATGGAGGATTTTAGCTATTTTTGCAGCCTACCATAGTGCCTAACTCTTATTATTTAGAACACTATGGCCTCCTTGAATCAGCGGTACTAAGACTTTTAGATTTCATGAACCAGTACAAAAATGAAACAAAATAGTATAGGGAATACACATAAGTATTTTAAAAACTGGCAAATTTTGATTGTAATAAGTAAGAACATTTAAAACAAAATGCCAATCATCCTCTATCCCATGATAGATATAATATCAAAGACTACATGAATCTATAACTCTAGGGGCATAACACTGAGGTTTGGTGCCCTGGTTTAATCTTACCTGAACAGCTGGTAGGAGGAATTGGCCCTCAGAGAATTTGTTTCTTCCTTCAGCATTGCAGTGACCAGCTGGGAATCCTTAATTAAAACATTTACATGCCGAACTTGAATTTTCTCATCTGTAAAATGAGATAGTAGCAACCCTTTTTTCACTGTATTTTTGTGAGTATTAAATGAAATAACATATATAAAATTGACACTATGCCAGGCTCATAGTAACTGCTCAGTATAAGACAGTTGATTATTGGATGGTTGATTTGGTTTTAAAACATGTTATTGAGTTTTTACATACCCTCCTTCCTACCACTGGGTTGCATAGGAAACACAGCAGATTTCATTTTAACTCCGATGGATTGTATTAGAAAAAGCACAACAATAAAATAGATATGAAACTGTAGCCACATTTCATGCAAACAGCTGTAATAGCATACCTCCTCACAGACATTCAGCTAACATCAGTACCTCCATAATTTAATCCTCACTCTGTGGATAGCACTTCCCTATAATGCATGTCTTACCTCAGGGTAAATGGTTTCCCAGGGCTTGTCTTCCCTAGGAAGTTTTGCAGGAATTGATTTACTAGTTTTTCTTTTGCCACCAGCTTTTGTGACCACTTACTAACCCAATAACTAATATGTAAAGAACCATTTCTTGAAGAAAAGACTCCTGTTTACTCCTTTGAGTATACTGATCTTTTTCTTAGAATTCTTTCAGCAAAATAGATGAAGAAACATAACAGAAGGGGTGCTTGGGTGGCTCACTCGTTTAAGCATACAACTCTTGGTTTCTGCTCAGGTCATGATCTCATGGTTCATGACTTCGAGCACCACATCAGGCTCTGCTTGGGATTCTCTCTCTCTCTCTCTCTGTTCCCCTCTGCTTGTGCGCTCTCTCTCTCTCTCTCTCAAAATAAATAAATAAAGTTAAGAAAAGAAACATAACAGAATGTGATGACCTTAGTTTGTGTGACACCACTGTTGAAGGGAAGGGGTAGGGAATGGTTTTGTTTAATCCTTCCTACCAGCTGTTTTTGAAGCTATACCTTTTTTATTCATAATTTTCATTGAACAGTCCCTTAGCAGCTATTATTAAGACGAGATTACACACAGAATTGCTTCTTGGTTGCACATTGGAGTTATAAAAATTTCAGTATGCTAGAATTAACCAGGCTTTCAGACTAAGACAAAATGATTTTTCAACAAGCCTATTTACATCATAGCCTGTCGCCAACTTTTTTCCCTCACTGCTCTTCCTATCCAGTTGGCTTCCCCAGTCTATATCTGAGTTGTTTCCATTTTAGGTAAAGAGAGAAAACAATGAATGTCACTGCTTGTCACTGCTGCTCATGGCCATAATGGGGCTTTATTTACACTGGTGACTTAACATAGTGCCTTTCTCCACACTGCTTGGTGGGACTGGTTTCCTCACCTCTGCAGCCCCACACCCCTACCCCCGCCACCATTCTTACTCCTGTGACATGCCATATGAGTCCACAACTCAGAGAAGGCTTCTGAAGAAACAGAAGAGTTAATTCTTTCTGTACTATATTATTGTTTTCTTAGCATCCCTGAAGATGTAATTCTTGCCAAAAAAATAATCTCAAACTTGGCTGGAGCCAAAGAAACCACCTCAGCAGCTTTCTTAATTCTGTCAGTGTTCATGAATCCTTCTCACTCCTCCATACATACCTTTATACCTTCATGTTGAAAAACTCTGTGCCAGTGTCTGTGCACACGTGTGCCGCTGCATTCTTACTTTCATTTGGGGTCTGGTGTCCAGGCTTATTATTCGAAGTGATTGCCAATGCTATTTTTCTACCCGCTATTCATCTGGAAAGATGACATAAAAGTAGACCAATTGATAAACCTGAGAAAAGCAGAGGGAAGGAGGATGCTATGAATAAGGGTAATAAAATTAACTTCCCAATTTTAAACTATTAATTCCCTGAACTTAATTTTTAAAAGCCTTAGATTGGGCACTTGAAAATTTATCACTCAGTGTGTCTCTGTCTATGTCTCTTTCTATTGGATTGAAAGAAACCTGTGGATTATAGCAATCCTATGTGTCTGACCCTTCATTTGAATTTTTAAGCTCATTTTGGCAAGCATAATTTGGTAACATTTTATTTTATTTTTTTTTACTTTACTCAGAAAGATAAATACCTTTATGGTGAAGTGGCATGCAAACCCCTTGCCATATAGCAAGCCAACCCTAAATACTATTCTCTTTTAAATGGAACTGACCTCCATAGCATGGAAGGGAGGCCATAAGAAAACAAAAATGCCTCCCTGAAACAGAACCCGGAATCTAAAACCAGTCATTCTCTTGAGGGTTGAAAATGTTTTCCTTCAAATGAAATTAGACTTGTGTTTCTACCATTATGGTTTTAGCAGTGGAAATTTGATAAGGATGGCCATTTCTGTTTCCAGATGGTCCAGAAGATCTGGATGCTTCCCCAGCAAACTGCCCACATTCCTGAGCAACAATTCTCTAATAAAATTAGGTACATTTCTTCTGGTGACACTAAGGATGGCTTGTTCAGACTGAACCCACACGTCTCCTGAGGTTAAATAGCACAGCTCTAGATAGGTGTAGGCATATGTTTTTAAGTCAAAGTGTTTACATGTAAAACAGACAAGTTTTGAAGTACATATCCAGAGTTGTGGGTAACATTTGCTAGGAAGAAACAGTGAAGAGCCCTTTAAGTAGAACAACAGGTTGGCAAAGGTTCGGGTTATGTTGAGTGCTGGTTAAGAGTTCTCAAGGCTGCACTGAGCATTCATGTAGAAAAACCAAGAAAGAAGAAGTTGGATGGGTGCAGTAGACAGCTTCTGGCATGACTCCCAATGATCCCTGCCTCCTCGTATTAGTGCCCTTGAAGTTAGGCTGGACCTGGTAACTTGCTTTTAACAAATGAGAATATGGCAAAAGCGGTAGGATGTCATATTCGTGATTAGGTCATAATGACTATGACTTGCTTCTTGCTAGCCCTCTCTCTCTGGCTCCTCTTGTAATCTTGCTCTGATGAAACAAGATGCCCTGTCCTATGGAAGGGACCATATGATTAGGAAGTGAGGGATAGCTCTGGGCAACAGCCACCAAATAACTGAGTTCCCCATTACAGTAGCGACAAGCAACTGAATTCTACCAACAACCACATAAAGGAGCTGGAAGCAGATCCCTCCCCGAGCAGGCCTTTGGAAGAGACTGCAGTCTTGGCAGAGACCTTGACTGCAGCCTGTGAGAGACTCGGAAGTAGAAAACCCTGTACATACCACGTCCAGATTTCTGGCTTATAGGAACTGTGTGAGAGTAAATGTATTTTAAACCTCTGAGTTTTGGTATAACTTGTTATGCAGCAATGGGTGTTATATTAGTCAGTGTTCTCCAGAGAAACCACACACACACACACGTGCGTGCACACATGTATATATTTTCGTGGAGAAAGAGTGAAAGGAAAGGTGGGAGAGGGAGGGGGAGAGATGTCAAAGAATTGGCTTGTGAGATTATGGAGATCATGGAGACTGATAATCCATCCTCAATGTGGACCAGCAGGAGGAGACCCAAGGGAAACAATGGTGTGGAAGAAGTCCAAAGGCAGTTTGCTGGAGAGTTCCCTCCTGGTCTGGGAGGCTGATCTGTTTGTTCTGTTCACGCCTTCAAATGATTGGATGAGGCCCACCCATATGATGGAGGACAGTCTGCTAACTCAGAGTTTACTGATTGAAATGATAATTTCAAAAACAACTTCCGAGTTGACACATAAAATTAACTGTTACAGATGTGAATTCATACTTTAAAGGTGCCTTTTAGAGAAGCTTGGACTTAATCATATCCTGGGCAAGAGGGCACATCTCAGGTCTTCAGCCGAAAAGAAAAACAGCATTTTGGGAAGATAAATCTGACAGTGTTGAGTGATGCTTACAAAGTTGTATCTCAGCTCTTAGGCCATGGTAGATGATTTTGAGGACCTGGGAACAAGTAATTACATGTACATTTTAACCAACTGTTAGGGAGCAAATACCCATTTGGTACCTGTGTAGATTACAAAAGAGCACCATACTAGCATCCCTGAAATCCTGCTGTGGCCCTATCTGATCAGAACTCCCATGAGTTTTTATAATATATTCCACAATCAAAGATAACTGGGAAATGTAACTAAACTTATAATTATGAATATCAGTGGAACATAGAATATATACTGATTATTTTAAGTATATTAAGACTTCCCTTTATAAGTAGATATATTCTCCTAAGAACAAAGGTTTTGTCTCCTGTCCATCTGGAGGATATGACCACATCATGGGTGCCATGTTGGTGATCACTTATTGGTTATTTGACAACTCTGAGCAGTCTCTGAGCTCAGATGGGATTTGTCAGGAGGTAAGATGTTTTGGTGAGAAAATACATGTGCTGCTGAGCCCAGACATCCCTCATAATCTTTAGTTTTTAGGGAAAAATTATCTGTCTGTAAAGATAGAGCTGAGCATAATTAGCCTAGGCTATGTTTATATAGACAGAGTTGAAATGATTGGAGCTCTGAGCCTTTTATAACTCTTTAAAGATAACTGCTCATTTTCAGTGCTCAAAACTCAGCATCTAGGTTTGTGGTTATGTTATGAAGGTTAACAGGTATCTGTATCAAAGTTTACTTTAATTATTGTGTGTGCGTGCGTGTGTGTGTGTGTGTGTGTGTGTGTGTGTGTGTGTAGTAAGGGAAGGAGAGAGAGAGAGAGAGAGAGAGATCCCAAGATCAGAGGCAGGTTTGAAGGTTACACAAGTGCAGTGGAAGCCCACTGTCCTGCCTGCAGTATTTTACCAGGTGACGAAACTTCTAGGCTCTGTGGAAAATATATTCTGAATTTCTTCTATAAATTTTAAGTGTTTGTTTCATTGTGGCCTGCTGGCACTAGGATTTGGTCTGTCAAGGGTATAATAAAAATGGACATAATGCTTTGAAATGCCAAGAAAAGCAAATGCTAAACAGGAGCCTGTGCAGGCTAAAATATGCAAACAAGCCAAGAGCTCTTACCCAGCAGCAGGATGGGGAGCTTGCAGGAAAGGGGGAGCTCTGTGGCCTATACAGTGAACTGTAGGATTGCAGCGTGCATGGCGAGAATGCTTGCACCTCGGGCAGTGGGGCGCTTGATGCATGTGTCCAGCTGCAGGTTTAGTTGAGATTAATGTGCTTTGATGACCAGTCCTATCCTAAAGTTTCCAAGAGGAATCAGATTCTGATGCCAAGTTGCCTCAAAACAGATGGGCAAGACTTTTCCATGGGGAAAGAGCACCAAGGTGAAATGCCACATGTCAGGGGAAGGTATTTCAAACTTAATTCACAACAGGCGAAATGATGTAGAAGAGTAAACTGACCTTCAGAAATTTCTGGTGTGAACATTGAGAAGGAACCCAAAACTCTGTCCTTAGAAAAATTGTCCTCTCTCACTGTCCTCTCAGATTTCCAAAGTTCACCTGTTGTGAAATGCTAGCATTTGTTGCTGGAAAAGGACAGCAAATAATGTTTTCATCTTCTGCAGAAAAATCTCTGTTTTCATGAATTCAGTGTGAGACCAAATATGTCATCACTTTTGCTCAGTGTTACAAAGGGAGAATTCTTTCAGCTGTCTTTATTGGAACAGAGCATGTTTTCACACTACTTTATGTCAGTGTCTCCCATTTTAAGTTTTTGTTTTTATTGGACACTTTGAATTTTTGCAGCCCAAACTGCACATATCCAAAACCCACTAGATTGTAGGCCAGATGATTGGGCCAGGGAATAGCCACTTATTCCCAGATTTATGTCAAGACTGATTGAAGTAGAGATCCAAATATTCCACCTGCATAATCTTGTCTTAACTCCCCGGAAACTCTGCTCTTTCCCAAGATGTCGTGTGTTAGTTATAACTGTAGGCTCTATTTTGACTAAGTCCCAAATTTGTGTTATTTAGAACTTAAAAAAACCTTTATATCTTACTGAACCCCTAATATGTGTGGTTTGCCATTACTGAGGCCGTGCACTTGTCCTGTGGGCTGCAACAGGGAGGAGGGCACAGTAGTGTTCATACCTGTTGTGCGAGGCGGGGGGGTTGCAAAATAGATGGAAAGCATGAAAAGTACCTTTCTGTAGATGTCTGGAAAGAAACAATATCAGAAACATTGCTGGGAAAAATGAGTAACTCGCAAAATACAGCAGCAGAATTGTGTATTTTCTCTAAACCCAAAAATAATTACGGATATATTAATGAATTAAGTGTAATACATAAATCATAGTCTTTCCTACTATGGGATTCATAATTCACAAGTATTTATAATTAATAACTATTATTTTGAATTCAAAGTATTATATAATTGTTAAAGGCAGGTGTGGTGCACTGATCTTAGCTTCAGAAAATATGGATTTTAATCTAATTTTATTATTAGCTCTGTGCCCTTGGGCAAGTGACCTAACTTCTCTGTGTTTAAGTTTCCTCAGTAGTACAATGGAGATAACAATAGTCATCTTACGGTCACTGATATAATGGCTAAATGATACAAAATAAGAGAAGCATTTAGCACTATGCCACATACACAGAAGGCACTTAATAAATAATTGTTATTACAAGGAACAAAAACATGAACTTGGCATTTGTATAGGAGGCCCACATGTGCTATGTACAGACAAATGGGAAAAGAACAGATTTGAAAGAGGCATATTAGGGCTTGGAATGTAGGCACGGTGATGACTAAGGGTCAGTAGAGCGCTGGACTTCTCAGAATGACTATAGATTTGAGGGTAGAAATTATCCACTGCCCTATGTGTCCTCTTATCTTCATGAGCTGTTCCTCCATCACAATCCCCATTGTGGTGAAAAGATAAATCACCTGCCTCTTTGGACAGGAGTCTTCCAATGCCAACACATAACTGAGTTCAAGCAAAACAACTTTTTAACTGGGTTAGAGTCAGTTGTTTTGAAAGCATCCCTAAGGGAATACCTGGACACAGGCACAAGGAAAGTGGAAAAGTGGTACGAAGTGAAGGTCAGCCATGATAACTTCTATCTGCCTCCTCTGGCAACCTTCCCAATCTGCTGTGGACAGTGCAGTGCCAGGAGCAACTTGTCACGTAGGACTGACGTTCAGGGGGTCACAGGAGAGTGCCAGCCACTCTGCATTGCATTGCGAGCAGAGGCTGATATTTAAGATTGTCCACAAGTGCTTCTTAGTTCAACCCTACCCACTTTTCCACTTGGGGGTTCAATACATACTCATTTTGCCTTGGCTCTCCAGAGTTCATTCAGCGGACATTTACTGAGCACCTGCTATGTGAAAGACCCACTGTTTGTAACTAAAGGAGATCCGTTGATGGCTCATTTCTGGCACCAATTCTCACACACTGCTCCTTCCAGTGACCATCTTGCCACTTTCTTTAAAGACCAGTTAAACTTACCAATCTTTATTAAGTGACCAGCTTGTGGATGGCTCTGCTATGAATATGGTGGAAGATAAAGGAGAGGCACAGACTGGACCTCATGTTTTCATTCCAGATGTTTGGTTCCTTCCTGAGCCAGCTTGGTTGAAAAGCTTTCCATAAGGCAGCGTACGGGCAGAGGGACTGACAAGGAGAGGCGGGAGAAGAAGAGAGGAGGCAAAGGCATGGCCAGTCGAAGGATGCTGGCCATTATTTCAGGCGTCCAAGCAAGACTGAGAGTAGGGGTCAGGAGCTCAGGCAGGAAAGGGATGAGCCAGAAATCTCTTTTACATAACATTTTATGTATGCTCCAGGGGGATGTTAGGTGGCTGAATGGTGGAACATAATATATTCTACCTGTAAAACGTTAAATAACCTTATTTTAAGATAGAAATAGATACATTGTCCAGAAGTTATTTTTTTACAGTCATCATTACTAGATGATTTATACAGAACCAAATTCTTTTTTTCACTTTTTAGTTTTTTAATTTTAAATTTGTCTATTTGAATTCAACTTAGTTAACATATGGTGTAGCATTTGTTTCAGGAGTAGAACCCAGTGATTCATCACTTATGTATGACACCTAGTGCTCATCCCAACAAGTGCCCTCACTAATGCCCATCACCCATGTAGCCCATCTCCCCACCCAACACCCCTTTAGCAACCCCCAGTTTGCTTTATTACTTAAGAGTCCCTTATGGTTTGCCTCCATCTCTGTTTTTATCTTCTTTTCCTTTCCTTCTCCTATGTTCACCTGTTATGTTTCTTAAATTCCACACATGAGTGAAATCATATGATATTTATGTTTTTCTTCCTGACTTTTTCACTTAGCATAATAAATACACTCTTGTTCTATCCATATTGTTGCAAATGGCAAGATTTCATTCTTTTTGATGTCTGAGTAATATTCCACTGTATATGTGTGTGTGTGTGTGTGTGTGTGTGTGTGTGTTTATGTCTCTCTATATATACATATATATACCACATAATTTTTATTCATTCATCAGTCTATACAGACCAAAATTCTTATAGAGATTTTAGGAAGGGGGTAGATTCCTCATTGTTCCAGACTTGGAGGAAGGCTTTCTAGGGAAGATTAAATTAGGGCTTGGTCTCGAAGAAGGAGTGAACCTTGGGGAATTAGAGCAAGGTGAAGAGGGCTGACTGCGAGGCAGCCCACCATCCCTCAGCACACCAGACCCCTCTTTACTCACCTCCGCCTAAAGCTCCTTTGACCAGCACCCCAGATACTACTACTAAGCACCTTCTGGAGCCCAGAGGTGTGCTTTTCCCATCACTTCTGCCCTTCCAGTTCTGTCACAACAGGTAATGACTAAATCCTTGCCTACATTCCAGGTCCTTCTTCTGCAATGCAGACATACACCTTCTGCTTTCTATGGCTTTTATCCTCCCAGATAGCCTACCAAATTGTAAGCATTGTCTAATAAGCCTCTTCTCTTCTCAGCCCACAATTCCTAAACTTTCACTCAGAAAGCACAGGCACAATTTAGTCATTGGGCACAGAATGTTTGCCTGTGCCTGCAGTGGCACTATACCATAGGTCCAGAGGTACACAGATGTGCAAGTCACATGCTTGCACTTGATCTCTATGAAAGCACCCAGATGCTAACAGGCAGGGCAAGTGTTAAGAGGGATATTTTAGAAAAGGGAGGCATGAGTTGTAGGAAGCCTTGCACGAATCACACAGCCCACAGGACAAAGCTAGGACAAAGCACAAGTCTTCTGACTCCTGGTCAGTATTTCTTCTCTGCCATGTGGTCCTGCCACCATTATAACCTCCTTTGGCAAGCCTGACTAAATCCGGCATATCCTGCTATTGTGCTCATATTTCAGATGAATTAAATATTGGAGAACTTATGTAACTTGCTCAAGTTAAGTAAGTGGCAGAGGTCAGGAGAGGACACAATGAATGCAAACCGCATGCTGGTAACCATCATGTAATCCAGCCATGGTTAGAGGAAGGGATTTGTTCCTTGTGATTTTAAGGCAGAATTTACACTCATTGATGGGAAACAGGGTCTTTTTCCTCTCAGTAGAGGGAGGCATTTGATCACAGAGGAGTGTTGAATAAGGAAATGGGCAACCTTGTGAACAGTGAGTGCCCTATTAATGGGGTGCCTATGTCATTGGAGATGCTGCCGTGTAGAGTCCTGCATTATGAAGAAAGTTGGAGTAAGTGGTTTCTAAGGATTCTTCTAGTCTTGGTATTCTTAACTTCTGTGAAGTCAGTGCCTACCGTGGAATTTGTTGTTAGTGAAAAAGCCATGTTTAGAAGTTCCCTTCAAGTATCCTTGAGCTGGGAGATAGAAAAGTGGTCTTGGCTTTCAGGATACTTCCTTGAAGGTTACCAAGTCATAACAATTCTTACAAATGCCATTTGTGCCACCGATGATACCCAGTGTGTCCTCTACTCTTGCTCTCTGTCCTCCCTTTCTTCTGCCCTCGAAACCCCATCTAAGACTCATCCAAAACTGACACTTTCCTTCTGTTTCCCAACTAAATTTTGTAAAAACTCTTTTAGAAAAGCAAATTGATTCATTGTTGTGTCCTTAAGATTGGGCTACCTGAGCTATGGCTCATTTTGTGTTTGGTTTAGGGTCTGATCCAAGGTGATTTTTTATCTCTGTGTTGTAAGAACGTAGTTTCTAATATGTCAGCTCCATCCTGCTGAGTGTTCCATCAACACCCTTAACCCAGTTATCTGCGAGGACTTTGACCCCAGACGGGGAGTCCCAGATGGAAGCCAGGACATTGCTTCAGGACGGACTATGAAAAATGCATGTAAGATAGAAAAATGTGAGTTATGTGTGAAACAAACAAAAGCACCAGGCAACATGGAATTTGTGTCAACAAAAGCTTGCTGCAAGCTGTTGCTTGCTTCTAAGGGGGAAGTAGACTCTGGCGCCCAGAGAACGGTAGCAGAGAAGGACTTTTGCACGAGACTTGCAGAAACAAAAGAGGTGAACTGTTTTGACTGCAATTGCTTTCAAGTTCTTAAGCTCTCCTCTCTTGCAACCACCCCCCCCCAACATTTGTTATACAGCTGGGGAAGTTACTGATTATTGAGCCAGTCTGAGCCATGAGAATGGGAATAACTGACATTTATAACATTTTGACATATTCAAGAGAAGAGAAAAACAGTCCAAAGGGTGGGACCTCCAGTTGACTTTCTTGTTGACTATAAATGAACTCCTTGACTGGATTACTTGGGTGAATAAGAGGATGGCAAGGTTCTCGGGAAGATTCACGCACTGGAATGTCTAGCTCACGTTCCAATTAAAATATTAAATCTGGTGATACTACACTGCATAGACTTTTGGTGCCACCAACTGAAAATGTTATAAGTACTAGTTTTCAAGCTAGCTACAGAAATCCAAAATTATCATTCCCTCACGGAGAGATATTTCTAGGCAAGAGACAACCAATATGCACATTTTTTAAAGCAAATTATTTTCAGTTATTTAAAATGATTACCCTGTTCCTCTCTGGATCACTGCTGGAGACTCAGGCATCCAAGTGCCATAGGCTGCTATGTCAAATATAATAAATAACATTCCAGTTATGTTCAGGGCGGGGGGCACACACAGTTCTAAATTGGCTCACAGCCACCCTTGCTACCACCAGAACTGCCTTCCTAAGGTGTTCTGGGAGAAAAGAGCTCTGTGCAGTCCAACTGGCAAGACTTTTGCATAAATACATCTCCCTTTACAAGGCTGATGAGATTTTGTGGCCTACAGGCCGTAGCCTCAACCCAAATCCATGACCACTGCACACTTTCATTAATGTGGGAGGTACCACTTCTTGCTCTCACTTCTCCCAATGGGCTCCTGGGGCTCATTGCAGCCTTTTAAAGAGAGATTGAGGGAGGTATTCTGCCAGGTCTGCTGAAATGAGGAGCCCTAAAATAGAATTTGACTTCATGCATAGAGAGTATTCAATTCAATTCCATTCCATTTAATTCAATACATATTTACTAAGTGCCAGTTATATATCAGATTCTATGGATCTGTCTGTTGCCTGGGCTCATTTCAACCTTTTCTCATCCCCTAGGTCTTGGTTTCTTCATTTATTAAATTGTTACAGATGATAATAGAGTTCCCTCAGGATTCCTGCAAGCTTAAATGAAAACGTGTGTAACACACCCAGCCCATTGCCTGGTATAAGGTGGGCATTTAGTGAATGCCAATGTCTCTTATCCCCTTCCCCTTTCTGCAAATGCTCAGAAACATAAATCCATCAAGCGCCAGGAATCACTCCAGGCAGGGGCAAGAGATTTGTCGAGAGTGTTTCTGATGAAGATTGTCTTCTCCAGACCATATCCCTACATTGAAGTGGTTGGCTTACGCTGTCGACTTCACAGGGTTATAGGGGAATTGAATGAGATAATGTCTGCAAAGTGCTTAACACATATTTAGTGACTCACTGTGCAATGTTGTTACTATTATCTATCTTTGTATCAATTTTGTCATTACTATTTATTTTCTTGGTTTGAAACCTCTTGGATTCTGGAGGTCCAGTTGACCCCCTTTACCCCTGTTATGGCTTCCTGACTCCCTAGAGTTTGGGTATTCCTTCATTCATTCCACAACTTACTGAATACTTGCTAATCACCAGACACTTTGCCAAGTCCATGGGTCACAAGGATAGATTGAGTCACCAAAACTGGTCATACAAGCAGGATCCCTGACTTCTAACAGCTTTTAGTTTGTTGAGGAAGCCAGAGAAACAAACACATCCTTTCAATATCATGTAATAAATGCAGAGGCAGAGGTCACCAGGGGGTGATATGGGAGCACAGAGTAGGGACATGTACCCTCCTGTGGGGTTAGTGGAAGGGGTAGCCAAGAACAGTTCCTGGCAGGGACAGTTCAGGTAACTGCAAACATTTCTCAATTCTCAAGATCTAAGAAGTACTTCTTATACTTGTGTCCTTGACACATGATGGGTCATAACTAGTGACCCATTTAAGTCTAAATTCTGCCACTAGACCATGCTTGAAAGGCAACACAGCAGGCTTGGAATTCTGGAGGAGTTTCATTTCATGGGAAGAAACAGAACCACCTTCTTCTCCTTGACCCCAGAGCAGCATTTTCTGAGCTCTTGTGCCTGTAACCCAGGTTCTCCTCGGGTTTTTCCACAGGAGGCCTCCCCCATAGGACACCCCACACAGCTGTGTCCCCAAGGTGGCCTTGAAGAAAGCCTAGCCAGTACGGGAACTGGGAAGCACACCCGTAAATATATAGACAATGCTCACCGGAAGAGTAACAAGGGAAAGGACCCCAGGACTGCCCACCTCCCTAATGTCCAGCTGTTGCTCTTGTTTTTACCCATGGAGGGACACTATGGCAAAGCTCATGTCATGGTGATGACCAGTGTCTGGTATAGAAAATAATGCTCTGCAATACCAAGGTTGGCTTCTTAGCTAATGCCTGTGACCACATAGCAGGAAATATTCCTCATCATTCCGGAAAAAAACATTTTTAAGAACCCTGACTTAGAAGCCTTATGCCTCCGTCTATGCCTCCATGTCTGTGGCTGAGCTGGGATATGGGCATGCCCTGTGTTGTATTTCTCCTGCCTAATTCTTCCTACTGTGTTTTTCCCAATCCTTAACATCCCTGCTCATTTCCTGTCCCATCTTGCTCTCCCTCAGGAAGCCCTGAGAGTGACTTCATAAAAAGTCTTACTGCTAGCTCGGCTTTCAGGATTCCCAAAGAAGCAGATATCAGTTTCTTTTATGAGGGACATGTTCACTTTTTAAAAAGACTTTATTTTTATTTTTAAAGCAGTCTTAAGGGTACAGCAAAATTGAGGGAAAGGTACAGAGATTTCCTACAGCAAGCTGGGCATTGTCTCCACACATGCACAGCCTCCCCCGTTGTCAAAATGTGCACCAGAGTGGTCCATTTTTACAACTGATGAACCTATACTGACACATCATAAGCACCCAAAGTCCATAGTCTACACCCAAAGTCCATAGTCTACAGTTCACTGTTCATGTTGTACAATGTATGGGTTTGGGCAAATGTATAATGACATGCACCCCCCATTATAGTATCATGCAGAATGTTTTCACTGCCCTAAAAATCCTCTGGGCTCTGCCTATTCATCCCTCCCCCACAACCCTTGGCAACCACTAATCTTTTTACTGTCTCCATAGTTTTGCCTCTTCCAGAATGTCATATGGTTGGAATCATACAGTATGTAGCCTTTTCAGATTGGCTTCTTCCACTGAGCAATATGCATTTAAGTTTCTTCTTCATGTTTTCTCATGGCACATTCAGTTTTTTAAACTTTCATGCATACAATATTAGATCCCAGGAAGCTGGTCTCTGTCCATTTTGAGACATCAGGGATTCTTGAAGTTATGAAAGCACCCAGATGAGATCAGTGGGTCAGTACATTGGGGTGGATGGGTAGGCAGTGGTTGGCTCAATCTCCATTTTATAGCTGAGGAATCTCCTCTCTGCGCTCTGCTCTGTGCTGAAATTGAGTGCAAGAAGAGAATAAATAAAACTAAGTCCCCCTGGAGGAGATTGTTGAGCAATTGAAATGGACTATTCACAAGGGTCCTCCTTCGGTTTCCATTATTCATAGTAATAAATGAAGGAGTAGTAATAATGGAAGTAGCAAAAGCACAGCAATTACAGTGCCAGTTTACTCGTGCACTGCATTGAACAAGTGAGGGAGCCTTTTAACATCCTGTTTCTTATTTGATTCTGCAGGAACGATGGTGTATATGGGGGGAAAGAGACCCGTGTTTCCATTTTTCAGATGAGGAGTCCAAGTTTGTATGCGGCTGTGGGGCATAGTTGAGGGTGTCACAGCCGACATGCACAGCAGAGCCAGTATTCCAATTCAGGTCTCTGACACCAAGCCCGTTAAGATTTCTGGCATGTCATTGATCCAACTCATCTTTATTGAGCAACTACTGTGCTGTACATACACCTTGGGCTGGGGCATGAGAGAGGGGTTCCCTGAGGGATGGTAGAGACACACACAAGTCCCCTAGGCGCAAAGTGCCTTGTGTGTTAGTCCATCTGTGGGGCTCAGAGGCAGCAGTGACCACTTTAGACTGGGGATCAGGGTAGGCTTCAAAGAAGAGGGGTCCCTGGACCTAGGCCCTGAGGTTGGTCAGGAGTTAGGCAGAGATTAGGGGAGTGGTTACTACCTAGCAGGTTTCAGGCACACCCGGTACTGCAGGGAAATCTTTCATGTGACATCGCACAGTGTTAGCACATTCAGGTGGATGCAGACAGGTTCAAGAGAGAGCTGTGGTCATCGGGATCTTACCTGAGTCCCATCAGTGCCTCTCTCTAGCCTTCTGCTCAGGCCTTGGCCTGCTCTGTCTGCAGCTCAGGGTGCTCTGGGCCCCAGACATGGCACGTTTTCCACTTCATAGAAGGTGGCCATGAGCATGATGGGAAACTGCTTCTTCCAGGCTCCCGGCAGGAGCCTCTTTCTCTTCAGTCCCTTGGGAGGAGGTTGTGCACCAGCTCCTGGGCCTCAGTGCGGTTGCCAGGGGGAGCCCCAACTCCTCAGCAGCTTGCACAGGCCTGCTTTCATCCGGCTGCTCCCAGATGTGGAAGGACATAGAACAGAGATTGTTGGAAGGCCTGGTTAGTGGGGTGGGGTGGGGGGAGGAAGGGGCCTTGAAATTCAAAGCCAAGGCCCCCCTATGCACTGCACTGTGGCAGCTCATCAGTCCTCCCTCTTCTCACCAGCGTGGGAGCCTGTGTGCTCCCGCTCTTGTCTGGCTGCAGCCTGGCAGCGGCATCTGTTAGCAATGAATAAAGACGGGGTGGCAGGGGCGGAGCTGGAGGTGGGGGCAGGAGGAAGGTCTACTTAAACAAAACGTGTTTGCTCACACACATAAAACCACAGGCCTCCTGGAAGCGAGCACCCCATGAAGACCCCCTCATTCTTGAATTGGTAATCAAGAGCATGCGATCGAAGGCTTGAAGACTTCACTTCTACTCAGTGGGCCTCACCATCCTCATTTCTCACATAGGAGGGGCTCAGGTGAGCAGAATTTGCAGGACCTTTCCAGTGCTGCTATCCTGTGTCCAGCAGGGAGATGCTTGCCAGGCTACATCCGAGAACCCGCTGGTTGTCACACACGAGAGAGAGCACGCGGTACAACCCCCAGTGTCCCTGACCCATGGAGAAGGAGGCTGGGTCTTCTCTGGTCTCCCGAGGTGGGAGGCAGGCACTTTGGAAAGGCCCCATACTTCCCACCAGGTAACATCTGGTTCTTCACCTCTGTACCTAAGGCCTCCAGGATCTGATATCTGCTTTCCCGTTTTTCCCATCAAAATGTATCATGTTATTTCAGAGTCATGACCTCCCAGGAAACAAGGAGGTAAGAAAAGTGCCAAGGAAGACTCAAAGCCAGTACTCAGAGTCACTAGAGTATTTCTGGAAGGCTGGACAGATAAAAGTGGTCTTGTACAGAGAAAGAAAAACAGTCCTAATTTTTCTTTTTAGCAAGTAATCCTCTTAGCAAATTATTGGAGCTAGATGCTCCTTGCAAGACCCTTAAGAACAGGAAATAAAATTGTCATCCCCATTCCTTTTTCATTCTGTGGGCCTGAGAGGTAAGGGTCTGCATGTGGACAGATGCAGCTTCTATGCTTGTCTCCTGTTGCAGGGCTGCGGCTAGTCCTGAAGCCCTACACGGGTCCCCACCAATGAGGAGAATCAAGAAACTACCTCACCTTGCAATGTTCTCAGGCTCTGGTGACTAAGTTCTGAGAGATTCTAACCAGTGTTTCTAAGGCCCTCCATTGCCTTAGAATGGTAGGTAGGTGGGAGGTAGGAGGGAAAGGAAGAGGAACAGTGTAAGATAAGAGGAGGGTTTCAATGGTCTGGAAGTCTTCCATACCCATTTCAGAATAAGGGGATACATCCACCGGAGGTAGATTACACTTAGGTAAGGGCTGAAATAGGACACAGGATAGGTGTCCCTGTGTGGAGGAGGCCCCAGGAGGGTTGTAAAGGGCTGTGTCCACATCCTATTTGTGTCTGGAGCCAACCTTAACCGTGTGGTCTAGGTATAGCTAAGGGGTCGTCTTTGGTGAGCAAGTCAGATGTGTTGTACCCCTGTTATAAACTCTGTGAGCTGGGCCATCCCTGACCCACCGTGTGACCCCGAGAATTAGCATGTTAGTCCCCAAGTTTTTTACATATCTGTAAATTGGAAATTCCACTGCCCAGACCCCTCTGCAGCCTTGGGGATTAATGAAAGCCTTGTTCACAAATGTCTTGGAATCCGTAAAGGTTTAGATCGATAATTAACAAGAAAGAAAAGGCATAAACATTTCAAATATATATCAACTCCCAAATCTATAACAGCCAATAAGTCTAAAAACTGAGTGGCCACAATTTCCCTCAGTGACAGGCAGCCCATGCACTTTCAAAAGTAATTCTACAATAAGCATAAATTACCACTTGGGGAAACCTTCCATGTATGCCATGGCTATAGATTTATTAAGTGAAAATGAAACTTTTAAATAAATATCTGGAACAAAAATGTATTTCCCAATCTAATCGGGCCACAGAGGCAAGAGTTTTTAAAGTGCTACATAGCCTGTAGAGTATAAAGCTGAGCACATTTTCTTAGACGTCACTTTGCTGAGTCAGTCACTGCCATGCAGTGCCTCCCTAACTTTCCGAACACCGGATCCTCCTGACATCAGACAAGACCAGGGACACAAAAGGCCCAGAGATCTTTCTCAACCCCTCAGGGAACCTAACAGATTCTGAGACATCTTGATGTCTCATCGGACTATCTTGATTTTGAATTCCATCGGATTTTGAACCAGCAGACTTCATTTATTCACCTTCCCAACACAATATTCCTGCCACGTGGTCTTCCCCTGAAGGGCAGAATAGGCCAGTGTCACCTTGGGCCTTTGATTGGCTTTGTTGGCTAAATGATCCTTGCGAGAGACCAATGGGAGACAAAATATAAAATGGAAGGGATATATCAAAAAGCTAGCCAGCTCCACCAATGCTTCGTGGCACTTCCTGGTGCAAGCAGCGATACTCAGTGAATAGTACGGGTCCCTCCAGCTATCATTCAAATCCCTCCCTGTGGTGGAGCTTCCCAGCTCTGGGTTTGGACCCTTGAATACATTCAGTCAATACTAGTCACTCCTACATCTCTTGACGAAGAAGGATGTGAGGACTCAGGCCTAAGCTAATCACCATCTGGAATTCCCTGTTAGCAAGAATTTATTCTAGTGGGCAGGAAACAAACTTTTTTGGTAAAATTTTCTTTGACCAAAGCGGGGGGGGAGGGGGGAGAAAAAAAACGGGAAGAGATGTTCTCTTACTCCTGTTGGCGAGAATGAGGAGATGTTGCTATTGGTAGGCATCCTGTGACAGCAAGGAGAACCAGCCATAGGATAAAACTGAACCCGTGGAAGGGAGAACAGGGATGAAAAAGAAACAGGTTTTTGATGACCTCAGAAAGGCTACTTTCTTTTTCCCTTAGGAAGTTCACGTTCTAACATGAGTCTTTCAAGTACTGTAAGAGTTGGGGTATCTCACACTGTTGATGCTTCCAGCCTATTCCTGGAGAGGGACATCAGGGTTGGAAACCATTTGCTGAAGTTAATGTACTTGTACAGTATTCTGTTAAGTATTTTTTTTTAATTTTTTAAAATATGTGTTTATTCTTGACAGAGAGAGAGAGACAGACAGAGAGAGAATGAGTTGGGGAGGGGCAGAGAGAGAGAGAGAGAGAGAGGGACACAGAATCTGAAGCAGACTCCAGCCAGGCTCTGCGCTGTCAGCTCAGAGCCCAACGGGGGGGCTTGAACTCACGAGCTGTGAGATCATGACCTGAACTGAAGTCTGACGCTCAACTGACTGAGCCACCCAGGCACCACTGTTGAGTATTTTTCATGAATGTTCTTGAGAGATATTGATTTATAATTTTATTTTTTTGTAATGTCTGTGTAGGTTTTGGTGTTAGGATTATGCTGGCATTATAAAGTGATTTGGAAAGCATTTGGCTCCCTATATTTTCCTTTAAAATTTGTATAAAATTAGTGGCATTTCTTCCTTCAATGTTTGATATAATTCACCAGTAAAATCAATTATTTGATATTTTATCATGCAACAATTTTTGATTAAAATAACCCACAATTTCTTTATAAAGCACTATTCAGAATTTATATCATCTTGTGCCATTTTGGTAAGGCATATTTTTAAAAAATGCATCCATTTAACCAAAAATGTTTAATTTGTTTGTATAAAGTTTTTCATATATTTATTATGTATTTAATATCTGTGAGGTCCATAGATATAACATCTTTCACTCACACTATTGTCAATCTGTGTTCTTCTTCATTCTTTTCTCAAGAATGTGTCTAAGTGTTTCTCAATTTTGTTGCTTTTTTTTCTTCAAAGAACTAAACCTGAGTTTCTTAGTTTGCTATTTTTTTGTTTTCAATTTAATTGATTTGTTGCTTTTATATATATTTATTTCTCCCTTTTATCTGGATTTACTTTGCTTTTATGTTTCTAGCTTCTTAAAGTAGTACTGTAGGTCATTGATTTTAGATCTTTCTTTAGATCTATCTGTAAGCATGAAAGCTATATTTTTCCTCTAAACCCTGGTGTAGTTGAATCCCAATTTTAGCATGTTGCATTTTTATGATCATTGAGTTTAAAATATTTCATTTCATTGTCCTATCTGTTTTTACTAACAGATTATTTAAATATGTGTTGTTTACTTTCCAAGTAGTTGGTTTTTTAAAGATGTTTTATTCATAAAGAATACTAATTTGATTTCATTATGGTCAGTAAATGTACTTGGTATGACTTCAATCTTTTTGAATATGTAGGGTCTTGTTTCATGGCCCAGTGTATGATCTATCTTGGTGAACATCTTACATACATTTGAAAAGGACATGTATTCTGCTATTGTTGGCAATAATGTTCTACAAATGATAATTACATCAATGATCTGAGCAATATTTTGCTTTTATATAGTTATTATTTTCTTAAAGAGGACATTTTAAAACTGTGATTGTGAAATTGTCTATTTCTCTCTCTTTTTCAAGTATATGTCTCCATTTATTTATGTCTTCTTTGGTTTCTTTTGAACAATAATGTGTGGTTTCAGCATATACACTTTGTGCATATTTCGTTAGACTTATGTCTAAGTATTTAATATCTTTAGTGATTGAAAATGGTATTTTAAATTTAAGTTTCATGTGTTCATTACTTATACATAGAAATGCAACTGATTTTGAATGCTGGTATTATATCCTGTGACCTTGCCAAAGGTCCATTTTTCTATGGATTCCTTGGATTTTCTTTTATTTTTCTTTTTAGTTATTGCCAGTTTTTGCTTTATGTGTTTTGAACTCTTTTATTAGGCACACAGATATTTGTAGTTGTCATAAATACCTGAGGAATTGACTCTATTATCATTATCTAATGTTTCTCTTTTTCTCCAGTATTACTTTCTGTTTTGAGATCTGTAAGATTTTGTCTTACATATTATATGATGTATATAATATAATTTTGTCTTCTTATGCATACTGTATTCAAAGTATATATTTTTCCATTCTTCCACTTTCAAACTATCTATCTTTATATTTGATTTGAGTCTTAACATCTTGCTTTCCCGTGTAAAATTTTCTTCAGTTTTTGTTTTAAATCATTCTGACAGTTTTCTACCTTTTGCTTAGAGTGTTTTATTCATAGCCATTCAATGCTGTTATCAACATTTGATGTAAGTCTACCATTCTAATATTTATTATCTGCTCATCTCAATGTTTTTTTTTAATCCTGTTACTTCTTCCTGTCTTTTTGGGGGGGGGCTGTTATTTGAGTATATGTTTTTTAAAGTATCCACTGGATTTTTACTCTTACCTATTTGCATTATTTATTAGTGGTTTTTTGAGGGCTCTGAGGTTTAAAATACACACCATTAACTTTTTACAGTCTAGAGTATTTTTGACATATTTTACATGTATTACATACAGATACATATTATATATATACCATATATTATAAATGTTATATATTTATATTGCACATTATAAATGCCATATGACAATGTTATAATTTTGCTTTAACCAGTTCTGCATATCTTAAATAATTAAGAGAGAAAAACATTGTCTTTTTATATAAGCCAATATTTTTACCACTTCCAGTGGTAGTCATTTCTTCTTGAATATCTGAGTTTCCATCTAATTTCATTTCCCTTTTGTCTAAAATATTTTTTCTCTGTTTTGTTTTATTTTATTTTATTTTATTTTATTATTTTATTTTATTTTTATTTTCCTGAAACTGACATTATTTAACTTTCATCCTTGAAGGATATCTTTCCTGAGTATAGAATTATGGGTTGGGAGTTCTCCCCACCTGCCAGAACCTTAAAATGCTGTTCCTTTGTTTTCTAGTTTCTATATATTTGGACGAAGTCACTTAGTTCCTGTATATCAAATGTGAATTTTTGTTTTTATATTCTTTTGTAATTTTTTCATTAGTTTTTGGCTATTTTACTATGATTTACTTAGGCATGGTTTTCTCAATATTTACTGTGCGTGAATTTTGCTGCATTTCATGATTCTATAAATTTATGCCCATCAAATTTTTTTGAAATGTTTGTTTCCTCAAATATTTTCTTTTGCACAATATTCTGTTCTTTTTAAGTTCATTTATTTTGAAAGAGAGAGAGAAAGAAAGAGAGAGAGAGAGAAAGCACGCATGTGAGTGCATGCATGTATGGGGGAGGGGCAGAGAAGGAGGGAGAAAGAATCCCAAGCAGGCCCCATGCCTTCAGCATGGAGCCTGATGTGAAGCTTGAACTCACAAACTGCAAGATTATGATCTAAGCCAAAACCAAGAGTTGAACCCTTAACTGACTGAGCCACCCAGGCTTCCCCTGCCCCATATTCTTTTCCCTCATCTTATGAGACTCCCAATTATCCATATATTAGGCCTTTTGACATTGTTCCACATGTCCTAGAAACTATCCTTCCCTTAACTTTTATTTTATTTGTTCTTTAGATTGGATAATTCTATTAATCTATATTCAATTTCATTGACTTATTTCTTTTTTCATATCCATTTCACTTTTATTAGGGTTCCCTATAGAAATAGAACCAATAGTGTGTGTGTGTGTGTGTGTGTGTGCATGTGTGTGTGTGTACAGAAAGAGAGAGAGAGAGAATTTAAGGAATTGGTTTACAATTTTATGAGTGGCAAGTCCAAGATCTGAGTTGGCTGGCATGCTAGACACCCAGGTTAGATCCAATGTTGCAGTTCAAATTTGAAGACCATCAGGTAAGACTATCAAGCAACCCATTAAGCAATGCCATCCTTCTTGCCTGGGGGAGGTCAGTCTTTATTTTATTAAGAAGATCTTTAGCTAATTGAATAAGGGCTACTCATATTATGGAGGGCACACGGCTTTACTAAGTTCACTGATTTAGGTATTATTGCATCCTAAAAACACCCTTACAGGAACACCTCGAATAATGTTTGGCCAAATATCTGGGCACTGTAGTCCAGCCAAGTTGACACGTAATATTAACCATTACACTACTGTTAATGCCTGTCTAGTGAAATTTTTATTTTAAATATTGTAATTGTTAAACATAGAAATTTCTACTTTGTTCTTTGTATCGTTTCTATTTCTCTGATGTTATTTTATATATTTTCATTCATTGTAAGCCTTTTAACATATATCATTAGGCATCATTATAATAATTGGTTTATAATCCCTGTGGGGTAATTACAACCACCCTTGTCATCTCAGGTCTCATTTCCATTGATATTTCTCTCTCTTGAGATTGAGCCACATTTTCTTGATTCCTCATGTCACATAATTTTGGAACACATCCTGAGAATTGTGAATGTTATATTGTAGAGATTATGAATTTTTAAATATTTTTACAAAGAGTCTTGATGTTTTTGTTTTGGCAGAGAATTAATTTGGTTTGAAGGTAACTGCACACTCTTATCTTTGGGGGAAGATGTTTAAATCTCAGTTCCTTCCCTTTTTAGCCCACATATGCGCATGTGCGTGACTTAGGGATTGGCCAGATACTTGGGCAAAACATAAACACAACATTTGTAACTACTTCCCTGTAGTCCTTCTCTGTTTGGAAATCTCCCTTCACTTCTCACCTCTCTGGTGGCTTAAACTTTTTCTTCTGGTTCTTCTGGTTCTTCCAGCCAGAGAGATGTGAGACAATCACTAGGGTTTACCCTCTGGCTAAAAGCTGTGATAACAGAAATGCGCACAGTGTCATTACTTTTCGCAAGTACTCATCTGTCTCCAGAATATTGCTACTTTTGTTCTGCTCCAGTAATTTTAGTTGGTTGTTTTAGTTGTGGTTGTACGTGTTGCCCAGAATTTATAGTTTTATTTGCATGAGTGACCAGTCTAGTAGGAGCTACTAAATTACACTGACAGCAAACATCCCATCTTCATTTTTGAAGGGTATTTTTGTTGTATATATATATTGACTAAAAGGAGTTTTTAAAAATTACAGCACTTTCAAGATGTTGTTACTTTGTCATCTGATTTCTATGGTTTCTGTTGTGTTGTTATTCTCATTACTGTTCTACAATTTGTATTGTGTTTTTCACCCCCCCCATAGGTTTTTTTTCACTATTTTTTAAATTTAAATTCAAGTTAGTTAACATACAGCGTAGTATTGGTTTCTCAAGTAGAACCCAGTGATTCATCACTTACATATGACACACAGTGCTCATCCCAACAAGTGCCCTCCTTAATGCCCATTACCCATTTAGTCCATCCTCCTACCCACCTCCCCTGCAGCAACCCTCAGTTTGTTCTCTGTATTTAAGGGTCTCTTATAGTCTGCCTCCCTCTTTGTTTTTATCTTATTTTTCCTTCCCTTCCCCTATGTTCATCTGTTGTGTTTCTTAAATTCCACATACGAGTGAAATCATGTATTTGTCTTTCTCTGACCATCTTATTTCACTTACCATAATACATTCTAGTTCCATCCATGTTGTTGCAAATGGCAAGATTCCATTTTTTTTTGATCGCTGAGTAATATCCCATTATAAGTACACCATGGGTATTTTTAATATAATATGACATTTCTAGGTGATTTTTTTGTTATTTTTTATTTTGCTTGGAATTATCTGAGCTCCTTGTATCTGTGGATTAATTCCTTTTATTAATTTGAAAGATTCTCAGCCAATATAACCTCAAACATTTACTTTTCTTATTTTCTCTTTCTTTTTTCCTGGGCCTCTAATTTTTAAGGATGTCAGACTATTTGATTTTTGTTTTCTAGATTTTAGATGCTCTGCTCAATTTCTTTTATTATTACTTTTTCTCTTCCTTATTCTCTTCCTCTTCTTCCTTCCTCATATAGTATCAGTTGACTTGTCTTCAAATTCACTGATCCCTTTGCTTTATTTAGTCTGTTGTTAAATCCTTTAAATGGATTCCTCCTTTTTCATATAGTAATTTTCATGGAATCATACAATATATAATCTTCTTTCATTTAGCATAACGTTTGAAGTTAATGCACATTATTGCACTTATCAGTTTGTGCATTTATTTTTATGGCAGAATAGTATTCCCCTGTATCCACTTTGTTTATTCATACCAGATGAAGAACATTTGAGATGGTCCTGTTCTTGGCAGTTTAAAAAACTATTTATTTTTAGAGAGAAAGGGGGTGGGGGAACAGAAAGAGAGGAAGAGAGAGAATTCCAAGTAGCTCTGTGCAGTCAGCTTAACTGACATAACTGATGCTTAACTGACTGAACCACCCAGAAGCCCCTTGGCAATTTTGAATAAAGTCTCTGTAAACATTCATACAGTTTTATATAAACATGAGTTGTAATTTCTCTTGAGTAAATATCTAGGACTGGGATGTCTGAGTCATATGGTATGTGTGATAGTCAACTTTGTAAGAAACTAAAACTGTCTTCCAAAGTAGTTGTACAACTTTACATTCCCACTTAGCAATGAATTAGAGTTCTAGTTCCTACAAAATCTTACCAGTACTTGGTATTGTCAGAAAAAAAAAAAAACACTATATAACACTTCCTGATGTTGTGTAGTTTTTTGGAGTTTTTATTTTCTCTAATGACATATGAATACTGAGCAATTTTCATGTGCTTATTTTTCACCATTTTCTTGGTAAATGAAAATAATTACCTTCAGGTCATAAAATAAATTGAGAAATGTTCTCTTATTTTCTATTTTCTTGAACTGTTTGTATAGAACTGGCATTTCCCCCTTAAATGTTTGATAGAATTCGCTAGTGAAACCAACTTGGTCTGGGGTATTTGCATGTGTGTATGTTGGTTGTGGGGAAGGTTTCTAACTATAATTTAATTTATTTAATAAGTATAGGTCTATTTCAGTTAGCTATTTTTTCTTTGATGACTTCAAAGGTAGATATTTTTCAAGGAATTTGCCTATTTTATATAATGTATGGAATTTATTTATATAAAGTTAATATATAATTAACTATAAGCTCTCTAGCCATGTCTCTCTTTCATTACTGAAATTGGCAATTTGTCTTTTTTTCTTATTAAATCTGGCTAGAGATTTTTTATTTTTTTTGGTTATTTTGATAAATAAGATTTTGATTTCACTGATAGTCTTCATTGCTTTCCTTTTCCGAGATCAAAATTTCATCAGTTTTTGCTGTGTGTGTGTGTGGGGGGGGGGACAATTTAATAGTTGTCTTTTGTATTCTATACTCGAGTTTGAGTGCATTTTTTTCTTTTTAAATCCTTCCTGGAGTGGCACTTCAAAAATTCTTATGAGGATCTATAAATATTAACCAATTTTGTATTTAGTGTAGATTTGCATGTCTTTATTTTGTTCCCATTCCAAAATATACTTTTGTATGTGAAATACCAGATTTGGCTAATTTCTTGGAGCACTTTGAATCTTTTTTTTCTTTAATGTTTGTTTGTTTGTTTGTTTGTTTGTTTATTTATTTATTTATTTATTTATTTTGAGAGAGAGAGAGAGAGAGAGAGAGAGAGAGAGAGAGAGAGAGAGAGAGAGTGAATCCTAAGCAGGCTTCGCATTATCAGCACAGAGCCTGATGTGGGGCTGGATCTCACAAACTGTGAGATTATGACCTGAGCCCAAATCAAGACTCAGATGCTTAACTGACTGAGCCACCCAGGCACCCTTGATTCCTTTAACTTATCATTTTCTGCCCTTTCTGACTCTGTTGTGAAGTCTGCTTTAGGTTCCACTATTGAAATATTGTGGCAGCCTGTCTTTTTTCTCCAGTTGCTTTTATAAGTTTTCTCTTTATTTTTAATTTTATGATACCTGCCTGTGACTGTATTTTTATTGGTTGTTGAGGTGAGATGTTAGCCTGCAAACTCATCTCCAATTCTGTTCCTCAAATTCTGTAAAATTTTGTCTTTCTGTTTTTTTACTCTTCCAATTCTCTGTTTGAAATACACATTTGACAATTTTTTTCTAACTCTAGTTTTATATCCCTTAACTGATATCCTAGTTAAATTCCTTTGAGGCATTTTCTGATTCCTCATTTGCTATGTCAAGTCTGGATAGTATTATGTCTTTCTCATGTAAGTCATTCTATTTTTCACTTCTTGTTATTATTCAATTTCTGCCAGTTTTTGTTTAATATTTTCGTGTTTGTTTTCATAGAAATTATTCTTTTATCTCTTTGATGTCCCTACCCAAATTTATTTTGTAATTTTTCTCAAGCTATTCTATAAAATTAATTTCATATAAAGAGAACAGCTTTTCAATCTGTTAGCATTTGGCTGTTTTTCTTACCATAAGATATAGTTATGCCTTTAAAATTTTAGTCTCAGATTGATTTGAAAACTTATTACCTCCTTTACATGTATCCTTTTTATTCTATAAAGTTAGTAGGTACCCCCTCATAGCTCTACTAAGGTCACAGATAAGCTCCACATCTTCCAATGCATTTTGGCATTCCTTCCCTGTGGCGCTTTTGTGGACACGACGAAACCTGTCACTGAGCCATCAGGTGGTTTAGTTCCATTTCTGGTATTTGTAACCCTGTTCTATGAGCATAAGCTCTAAGCAGAATCAACCACAGCTTCTTTTGGCCTCGCTTCGTGGTTGGGAGCGGCCCCCACAGCACTCTGCTCCAGGTATGGACCATAGCTTTAATCTCCCAGTTTGAGTGGAGACTTTTAGTCCATTTTGCCCATGGGTTCCTGGCCACCACTGCTTTGGTTTGGATCATGACCCACAAGGCTGTGGCTTCAGCTCTGCTCACTGCTTTGCATTTAAGTTCTATTTCAGTCCGGGGTGATGTTTGTTAGGCTTTCGAGGCCAACTCTCTCTTTTTGGATTTCTCTTTTTATGCTTAATGTATCACTGCTATGTGTTTAAAGCTGACAGAGGGTACTAGACATCAACTTAATGCCATCTTTATCAAAAATATTCTTCTCTTTTTATTTTTTTTTTTAATTTTTTTTTCAACGTTTATTTATTTTTGGGACAGAGAGAGACAGAGCATGAACGGGGGAGGGGCAGAGAGAGAGGGAGACACAGAATCGGAAACAGGCTCCAGGCTCTGAGCCATCAGCCCAGAGCCTGACGCGGGGCTCGAACTCACGGACCGCGAGATCATGACCTGGCTGAAGTCGGACGCTTAACCGACTGCGCCACCCAGGCGCCCCTATTCTTCTCTTTTTATAAGTGGAGATCTGAAGCTCAGAAGAGTGAACATTCTGGTCTAAAGCCTTAGACTGGGCTTATCCCAGAGCCTGAGCAGGTACTCAGGTCTCCCAACTCTAAGCCCTGGGACTCTTCACTGTCCCCCCGGGTGCTCAGAAACGGAGCTGAAGGGCAGGTCTCAGCACGGAGCTTCTTGCAGGAATGGGCTGGGGGGCAAAGGCAGCTGCTGGGGAGAATCACCTAATGTGTCCTGGTAAGGTAGAGAAGATGTTTAACAGATTTCATCACCCCCAAATTCATGTCTGACTAAAAACCTTTCTTTCAGCAAGCTGTCACAGCTCGAGTGAGGCACATCACGGTGTGCAATGCCACACGCAGCCAATGACCTTTTCATTCACCTTAACAACCGAAGCTCTAGAAACAGTATTTTCCCTTTGGAGGCAATGTGGCTTCCTTAAAAAGGAGGGATATAAAAGGAAAGTATTGATTGTCAATTTGAAATAGGCAAACATTTAATTGTACGCTGTACAAATATAATACAGTTGTCAGTTGAAAAATGTCCGCTCAGCTTAAGAAGAAAAGTGTTTAATGTGGTATGTGTGTGTAAAGGAAAAAAACAAAAAAGTAAAGCCTGGTTGCCGGAACTATCACCTGATCAGACACCCATTCCTCATAATATTGCACAGCTGTGTGATTGGAGCTGTCTGATTAAACTAATTTACTACTTAAAATTCTGTAAAGATGGGGTGCCTGGGTGGCTCAGTCGGTTAAGCTAAGCGTCCGACTTTGGCTCAGGTCATGATCTCGTGGTTCATGAGTTCGAGCCCTGATTTGGGCTCTCTGCCGTCAGCCTAGAGTCTGCTCTGAATCCTCTGCCCCCTCCTTTTCTGTCACTCCCCCACTCTGTCTCTCTCTCAAAAATAAATAAACATTAAAATAATTTGTTTTAAAAAGTCTGTAAAGATAAAACTATCAAGCAAATTGCTGACTGAAATAAATCAAGATTTTTTAGAGTTAGAAGGTAGATATTTTTCCTCCTTTTGATTACTTTAAAAATTAGCTAAAAAATGGGACAGCTGGGTGGCTCAGTCGGTTAAGGGTCTGACTCTTGATTTCAGCTCAGGTCATGATCTCACGGGTCCTGAGTTCAAGCCCCATATCGGGCTCTGCATGGACAGTGCGGAGCCTGCATGGGATTCTCTCTCTCCCTCTCTCTCTGCACCTCCCCTGCTCACTGTCTCTCTCTCTCTCTCTCTCTCAAAAAATAAATAAATAAACAAACTAAAAAAAATTAAATACTTCTGGTATCTCTATTCACAGAAAATGCACTGCAGGCTGAAAATGATGTTAGATTCTCTTCATGCCTTGGCTGGACTGCCACAATGCACTGAGACCTTTTATTTCTGCAGCTGTGTGCTTATTGTATGTCCGTGTGGTCACTCTGTCCCTAATTTCTATAATTCAGAGTTCCAAATGAAACCCTACACACTCAGAAAGCTACTTTTACTTGCAAAACATGTATTGGAAGATGATTTAAGTTCCGTGCAGTGCACCCTTCGGGATCTCTCACCAGCCAGCAGTGGTATAAGGGGTATTCAGTCGACCAAATGCCGGAAGGAAGGTGACTGCAAATAAAGGGCAGCCACAAACCTCAGCGTGTTGTCATTACTGAGCACAGCTACAGGAAGGGGGTATTTCCCTTGCTATGTTCTAAGATTAACGTGTATAGCAATTGACCGATGTGGATAGGCCAAGTGGGGGGTGTTTAAAGGATCAAGTCAGCGTTTGTCTAATGCTTTGAAGATAAAGGTGAAGATAATGGGCAAATTCCTATTATTGCAAATGATCTAATAATTACTATAATAATTATCCTCATCCAACCATAGACCAACAACAGATATATTTGAGTACACTGAATTTCATAAAGCATTGTGCGTCCCTCAGCAGTGGTAGGGCTCATTGTGAGTAATAACTCAGATCAAATAACCATGAGCAGAAAAGCCCCTCTATTCACTCATCAGGTCTCACACTGAGCTACCTCTCTCACACCTTGCAATCAAGTACATACAATAGCAAATGCACTTCAGGAGGCTGGAGGGAGGCCAGGGAGGCGAGAGGGCATCCCGCTCCCAGGTTCTCTGGCTCTGCGGTGTCAAACAGTAAGTGAGTATCTCCAATGAACCAGCTAATATCTTTGTGTTGAACTGACAGACTGTTTTGACATTATTGGACACAGCCAAACAAAAGATGAAAACAAACTGGTAGCCACGTTTCACAGTTCCTGGTTGTAGACACAAAGCAATCAAACACACCTGCAAGAAAGCCTGAACTATGGGCTTTGATCCTGGTGCTGTTCAAGGTCCCCACCAAACCTCCCCTTCAGCTAAAGTAACCATGGGATGAGTCCCAGCCTCATAGAGTGAGATTCATGTTTTACCTTTACCCTTTTAAATAGTTGCTTAACTACAGCTGGGATGGTCCACCTCAGTCAGGAAGGTACAAGAGAATGACAGGGGCATTTCTAGGCATAGAACATGCTAGAACTTAGAGACCAGGTCAGCAAGTGGGAAGAAAGGATCAGAAATCAGGAGGCTTGATGCTGTGCATTCAACTTAGTTTCCACATCCCAGAGCTTGGATGCCTCAATGCTTAAAGGTTAAAGAGAGCTTTGTGGCAGACAGACTGCTACTACCTTCCATGATGGGGAATACATTTTGAAAACCTGATGATGTAGCAATGGACCCAAAAGAGTTTTGAATCAATTCAGAGATAACAAGTCCAGTATGTATTAGGGAGGAAGCTGTTATGTACCCTTAATCACGTTCTCTGCAAGTGGACCCCTTGACATCCCAAGTAGAGAAAGAATCCAGGGCTGGAAGGATGGTGGTCCTGGGGGCATGTGTCTTTTCTCTGATGTGGCAGGAACATTCAGGTTTGGCATGCATCAGCCCTGTCGGAGACACAGGATCCTGCTCTTCCTCTCTGCCTTCAACCTTTCTGGGGCACTCTTACTGGAACACAGGTATGGGCCTTGCTTCGAGCACCTCTCCATCTCCTCCAGGTCATCATTAAATAGTCAAACAAACGAGCAGTCAACTTTCAAAACTAAGTGACTAACAGGTTCTTACAGATACAAGGACAAGGGAAAACAGTGGTCATTTTTCCAAAGCACTGGAGTTTTAGTCAGACCTGGAATAAAATCTCATCCGTGTCATCTAGAACAAGTCACGTAGGAACTGGTCACGTATAGTTAGCATGAAGATAGGATGAGATGATCTTTTAATTTATGAATTTTGCTTTTGGTCTATTGTTTGAGAGGGTCTTTCTATGCCTTTCTATGCATGGATGATGAAGATAGTCTTCTACTTTGTAAGCAGCTTCAAGTTTTTGCTTTTTGTATTTGGGTTTCTTTTTTGGTGCTATTTAACCAAGGTAATTTTTTTTTCGCCTTTTATGGATATCTTATTATACTAATATCTTTCATAAAAGAGACTATCTTTCTCTAGTGATTTATAATATTATTTTTGCTATAACACATGTCATCATTAATGTGCAAGTTTGCTTCTGGGCTTTCTCTTCTGTTCATTTGTTAATCCCCTTTTATGTAAATGCATCACTTTTATGATCTGTCTAGCTCTAAAGTACAGGTTGATTTCTGGTGGGAGAAATTGTTCTTCCTCCTCATTCTCTGACTTGCCTCTTCTTCCTCCTCTCTCCTCTAAACGTGATCGACCCTTCTTAGATTTTCGTATTCCCCTCTGCATTTTAGAATTGGTATGAAAGATTCCATCTCATAAAAATCTCGTTGGAATTTTGATATGAACCTCTTTAGTTCACAGATTAATTTGGGGGAGATTTGGTGTTTTTTACGAGATGGGGTCTTCCGAAAGTGAGCATTGTATATTCATATATTTATCCTGATTGTCTTTTGGGGCCTTCAGTGAATTTTAGATTATTTCTGTGTAAATATTCTACCCATTTTCTTTGCCAGACTAATTTGCACGATATGTATGTATGTATGTATGTATGTATGTATGTATGTATGTATATTTATTTTTGGGAGAGAGAGAGAGAGAGACAGAGAGAGAGATACAGAGATGGGAGAGAGAATCCCAAGAAGGCTCCACACTCAGTGTGGAGACCAACGTGGGGCTCCATCCCATGATTATGATTCAGATCATGACCTGATCTGAATTCAAGAGTTGAATCCCCAACCACCTGTGCTACCCAAGTGCCCCCAGGATCTTTAATGATCATATTCTGATTGGTTACTGTCAGTTTATGGTAAAAACATTGATTTATATTTGCTGATCTTGTGTTCAACACACTTGCTTGTATAAATCAGTATCTCAGCAAGAAACAGATGGAACACTCAGGTTAATTTGAGAGGAGTTTAGTGTAAGGGACTAATTACAGAGGTGTGAGCAGGGGATATAAAATCACCATGGATCATGTAGCTGCCCTGGGCTAGTAATTTTAAGGCTCAATCATCAGCCCTCTATCTGAAGGGTGGCAGGAAGGAGCAATGATTAGAGCAGGACACAGGGAAGTCCCCATAGGAGGTCTGCCTGACAAATGCTAAGCCTTTCATGGAGGGGATCTACTGTTGGGGGAATAATAGCCTGACCTTGCTTTCCTCTGGTAAATCTGCCTTTGCCTTTGCTCTCCCTCTCACCACTGGCCAGATCCATCTGAAGCTCACAGTAGTGTCACAGGGCACAGAGAGAGTGGGGAAAATAGAGAAGGGTGTAAAGGTACAAGTGGAACTTTACCCCCATATTGCTGACTCCTGTTAGTTTTTATAGTTTGTCTGTCAGTCTTCTTATATTTTCCAGATAGATATCTATGACATCATCAAATATTTTTCTCCATTAATCCTTAAACATATGTGTTTTTCTTAATTTTTTCACTGACTGGGCTCTCCAGTATAATGTGAGCTAAAGATTGTGACAGTGAGTTGGTTTGTCTTGTTCCTGATTTGAATGAGACTACTTCTAACATTTTACCAGTATGTAAGGGATATGTTTTAGTATGGCTTTCGTTTTACATATTTTTTTTATCAAGTTAAGTTGGGTCCTTTCTGATCCTAGGTAAGTGCTTTCTGTTGTTGTTATTTAAAAAATCATAGATTGTTACATTTTAATAGATATATTTTAATACTACTATGAAACATCTTTCTTACTGTGTTAATGTGGTAAATTCCATTTTTATGTTTTTTTGTGTATGAAAAATACCTGCAATTCTGTTATCTATTCTACCTTGTTATGATACATTTTAAAAAACATATACTCCTGCTTTTGATATGTTAGTACTTTGTTTAGGAGAGTCACATGTATATTCATAAGTCAGATTGCTTATAACTTTCTTAATTATCCTGTTTTCAAACTAAGTTTGTACTAGCCAGATGAAATAAGATATGTATGTCTTCTTTTTTTTATTATAAATTTTGAATAAAATAGGAATTAGGTTTGATAAAACTTTTTGACATGGTATCTTGGTCTGAAGGGTTATATGGCTTTGACTGCCTATGCCATTTGTTTAATGGTTATAAATGAATTTGGGATTTAATATATTTTGAGTCAATTAACACTTTACTGTATTTTCAAATTATTGATGCAAAATTCTTCTGAATATACTTTTTTTTAAAATTTTTTTTTCAACGTTTTTTATTTATTTTTGGGACAGAGAGAGACAGAGCATGAACGGGGGAGGGGCAGAGAGAGAGGGAGACACAGAATCGGAAACAGGCTCCAGGCTCTGAGCCATCAGCCCAGAGCCTGACGCGGGGCTCGAACTCACGGACCGTGAGATCGTGACCTGGCTGAAGTCGGACGCTTAACCGACTGCGCCACCCAGGCGCCCCTGAATATACTTTTATATAATGTCATTTAAATTTTATATATAGCTATGGCAAATTTTACACTCCTAATATTATTTGTATCTATGTGCTTTCTTTCTTCTGCTTTTTCCCCTGAGTAACCTTCTCAGAAGTTCTTTCATTCAATCCTTCTGTCCCTCTTTGTACCTTTCTTTCTTTCTGACCTTTCAATTGCCTTTCAGTTATCAACCATCTCTATAATTTTATGTTTTATTTTATAAATTTTCCTCTTACCTCTACCTTTGACTTTTCAACATTATTTCTGAATTTACTGCTTTATTTTAAAGGTTAAAACCTATATAATTAGTTTTCAATATTTTTTCTTTAATATGTTTTTTAAATGCTAATTTATTTTTGAAAGAGAGAGAGAGAGACAGTGAGCAGGGGAGGGGTAGAGAGAGACAGAGGATCCGAAGCAGGTTCTGTGCTGACAGCAGAGAGCCTGATGCAGGGCTCAAACTCATGAGCCATGAGATTATGATCTGAGCTGAAGTCAGAGACTTAACTAACTGAGCCACCTATGTGCCTCCCATAGTTATTTTTTTCTAATATATGAATGTATAAGACTTCACAGTTTTCTCTGAGAACTTTTTCAATAGAAATAATTATATAACAGCTATAATGGCTGATGACTACAGCAACAGCTATAATGGCTGATATTTGTAGATATATATTGCTTTTATTGTAATTCAGTTCTAAATGTTTAAATTTCTATTGTGATATTTTTTAGCAATATTGTGTTTTCAGTTTGCCATTTTCTTATCTCTTTTTCCATCTTTCCTGCTTCTATTGGATAGATTATTTTCTTTTTTTTCTATTTCTTCCTCTAGAGGGTTGAAAAATTGTACATTTTACTGCTATTCTTTTGGTGGTCACTCTAAAATTTTTTACCATTCACACTTCAGTTAACATATAGTCCAATGTTAATCAATATCCTTATCTTTCTTCTGAACATCTTTCTTGTTACTGGTATTTCTTAATTTAATCTACTTTGCATTTAAATTCTAAATACATTATTTTTATTGTTGGTATTTTTTAAATGTTAATTTTTTAAAAACCTTTATTCATTTTTAAGAGACAGAAAGAGACAGAGCGCAAGCAGGGGAGGGACAGAGAGAGAGAGGGAGACACAGAATCCAAAGCAGGTTGCAGGCTCTGAGTTGTCAGCACAGAGCCCGACACGGGGCTCGAACCCATGAACTGTGAGATCATGACCTGAGCCGAAGTCGGACGCCTAACCGACTGAGCCACACAGGTGGCCCTGTTGTTGGTATTTTTTAAAGTTAGTGCCAATTTAAATTTATCAGAATAAATAAAAATTTATCAAAATGTTTTGTCCCTTCTCCTCCATTGATGTAATACCAGCTATTTTCAATATGTCATTTTTCAACATATCAATATATCATGTCAAATTTACAAGGTTGCTTTCTGGAACAGTGTGCACACTTCATCCTTCTACTTGATATTCCTTTAAAAACCACTTTTATTACACAGAAGGCAGCATGGCGAGTTAGATTAGAAGACAAGGTGTATTTGTCTTTCATTTGCTCAATCAATGTCAAACATCAAAAATCCCAACTAACGAGGAAAAAGTCTATCAGAATTATATTCCATTTAGGAAAGAAATATCATTTTGTTACCAGTGAAGCCCCTATTCCCCCTTCTTTTTCTCAAGGTGAGGCATCAAACATCTGCTGGCAGAAGCCTCAGGATTTAACAGAATGAAGAAGAACGATGTGCAGGTAGTATACACTTTGAGTAAATGTGGTGCTTCTGAACTGTCTGAAACTTTTCCCTGTTGATTCTGGCTGCTGACAGGAGGGTCCTTCACTTCTCAGAGTCAGATCTGATGTGTGAATAAACTGGTGATATACTTGAGGATTTCAGTATTCTTTACATTTAAACCTAATACATCAGCCTGTGTGTGTACACGTGTGTGTGTGTGTGTCTTAGATATCTGTATTTCCCTCACACATTAGGCCATTCTTTAGCTATACCTTGCTTTAGATATGTTGTGCCTCTAATCTGAGGAAAGCAGAAACATTCTGAGGTTTGATTTTTACAATGGGTTTTACTGACACCCCAATATCTGAATAATTTGGAACCTGTTTTGGGCTTGTAATTCAATGCATCTCCAAATCTAAATACATAGGTTGATGGATGGGACTGTGTGTTTAATGCTTGCTATATACACAGAAGCTAGCATGGAAAAAACACTTTGCTTGTTGTAGGCAAAATATCTGGCTTAAACTTTCAACTTTTCATTCGAATCGCCATTTGTTTCTAGTTGGCAAAGTTACATAATAAATACTCCGTCCGCTCTTTAAAAACGGAACCATTGATAGTGCATTTATTATAGATTATGTGACAAACATTGGTCTCTTTTAATAACCCTGACTCATCTTTGCTCCTGCCTTCTTCCTCTCTTTGTATCTGGTGGTAGAGTGCTATGCATCCTCCTTTAGACCATGAACTCCTTGGAAACCAGGATTGGCTTTATGCATTTTTTTGTTTCTCCTGAAATGGCAGGCAGTAGGGAATGCCATTAATGCTGGTTAAACGAATGGATGAGTAGACACTCTTGTCCTTGCAGCCCTGGAACTTTGGCTCAGGATGGAGGGGTGATGGAGGATGTGTTTGTGGGATGACTTCCTCCAGGTGACAGCCAGCATCCCACGTGGCCCACTGCAGATGCCTGAGGAAACCTACCTTCTCATTTTCTCCGGCCTTGCTAGGATTAGCGGAAGAAGAGAAGGGCTGATGGCAAATTTGCATGTTGCGTGAATTTATAGACACATCGTATTACAAACTCATTCTAGTTCTGTGTCTGAACATCACATGCCTCCCTCCCAACCTGATTATACTGCATGAATCTGTGAGTGAAGAAATTTGAATGAGTCTTCACAATTTCTCAGATTCTGAATATTTATTCACCACTGTATTTTATATCAGCCACACTCTTTTCCTTGGCCACGTGTCTACATTTCTGCGCACTTACTGTCTGGACACACTCCTTCTTAATATTTAAACAAAGGCTTAGGCATATGCAGTATTAATGGGAGAAAAGTAGGAACCATTTACAACTGGCACTTGTCCAGGAGACAGACACAGTCATGCCAGTGACAAGAGGCATGTCTTCTCTGCTTTAAACTCTGAGTGCATAGTGAAAAGAGGATTGCGGAATGGGGCATTGCCCAGGCAGAGAACCAGCTAGGGTGGCGGAACCATTCTCAATCTTGCCTCTGCCATACACCTCATAAACTGATAACTCGGGGTAGAATTTCCCAGCCAGCAACTGGAAAAGAAGTGGGTTTTACAGCAAACTGAGGCGGTCTGACAGCTTCCAGTAAACAGAACGTAGGTCTTCTCTGTAACCTGGATAGGAAGCTGCTGTCTGCCGCCCCACATCTCTTCTGCTAGTGTGTCAGAAGCTGACTCACAGAAAATAATACTGATACAATTAATACATCGGTCACATTTATTGAATGCTAGCCAGGTGCCAGCCACTGTGCTAAGTGCTTCATAAATACGAGCTCCTTTCATCTTCTGAAAAAGCCCGTTGTAATTATTTTGATTTCACAGATAATAAAGCTAAAACTAAGAGAGGTTAAGTAATTTTCCTAATGTGTCACAGCTAGTAAGGGGCAGGGCTGGGCCTATGATGAAAGCTTAGTTGTATCTGATGACAATGCCTGCTCTTCTTTTTTTTTTAATTTTTTTTTCAACGTTTATTTATTTTTTGGGACAGAGAGAGACAGAGCATGAACGGGGGAGGGGCAGAGAGAGAGGGAGACACAGAATCGGAAACAGGCTCCAGGCTCCGAGCCATCAGCCCAGAGCCCGCCGCGGGGCTCAAACTCCCGGACCGCGAGATCGTGACCTGGCTGAAGTCGGACGCTTAACCGACTGCGCCACCCAAGCGCCCCAATGCCTGCTCTTCTGCTTCCCCACTCCCACTGTAACCCAGACCACTCCTCCCCAGGACACCCTCCACGATAGTCAGCGTAGCTAATACAGCAAAGTAATGGCTTCCTATCTTTGCTGTCTGTCACCCCACCGGGCTATGAACTCCCTGGAGGCGGAAGTCTGTTCATCTCTGTGTCCCCAGTGCCTGGCATGATGTCTGGTGCAAAGCCAGAACACAGGAGGTGTGTGATGAACAAACCGATAAGTAAATGAAACAAACATTTGGCAAGGAGCTGCTTTGTCAAAGACCCTTTATTCCATCTTTACTGGTAATCTCTGCCTCAGCATGGAAAATCATGTCACATAATAGGATTTAAATTTATTTTTAGATGCCGATGACAGATCAGTTTTCTTGGTCAAGCAGTCAACAAATAAAAGTATTGGCAGAAGGAAATAAAAGTTTCTCTTTGGGAATAGGTGATTCAACAGAAGGCTGCAAGTTCATGGTTAGGATCTTGAAGAACAGGTAGTCAGTCTGTTACGGTCAAGCTCAGAAAGGCTCACCTCTCTTGTGTCTCAGAGCCTAGAGTGAGCTGATTCAATGCAAAGTGGCAACCACCTCTCAGGGTATAAGGCAGCTGCCGGCCGGCTGGGTTAGGGCTGCTTCCAAACGTAGGGTTTATTCCGAGACAGTATCAGACAACAGATACAGTCTCTGGGCACTCACTCAGAAATACAGCTGTTGCTTTTCAGAGCACTTTGCGGGAAAGCTGCACCCTGTGGAATCAACAAGAGGTGTTCCGAGTTTGTAAATGCTGAGCTCAGAGCAAGGAGCAGACAGCCCCAGGCTGGCTCTGTGGAGCTCCAGAGTGGACTGCACACAAGAGGATTTGCACACACCTGAAACCCCAGCCACATTAGTTACGGGTTCTCACCAGCTCCTTAGAGAGGGGCCACAAGGGACCGAGGTCAGTCTGCGGTGTGTGCTTCACCTGCTGTCATCCATAAGGACCCAGGGTAAACTACCAGGTCCTCACGAGAGAGTGGATCCAGTGACAGCTTTCCCCCCGCTATCTGAAAGTAGCACGTTTCCACAGGAAAACTTGCTTAGGCTGAAATGGTGTGAGGCAAAGAAGCAATTCTTATTCATTTACATGAAAAAAAAATTTTTTGATACTAGGAAGATGGCGGCGTAGGAGGACGCTGGGCTCACCGCGCGTCCTGCTGATCACTTAGATTCCACCTACACCTGCCTAAATAACCCAGAAAACCGCCAGAGGATTAGCAGAACAGAGTCACCGGACCCAAGTGCAGACGAGAGGCCCACGGAAGAGGGTAGGAAGGGCGGCGAGGCGGTGCGCGCTCCACGGACTGGCGGGAGGGAGCCGGGGCGGAGGGGCGGCTCGCCGGCCAAGCAGAGCCCCCGAGTCCGGCTTGCAAAAGCGGAGGGGCCTGACGGACTGTGTTCCGACAGCAAGCGCGACTTAGCGTCTGGGAGGTCATAAGTTAACAGCTCTGCTCAGAAAGCGGGAAGGCTGGAGGACAAAGGGAGGGTGAGCTGCGGAGCCCCGGACGACAGAGCTCAGTTTGGCGGGGAACAAAGGCGCTCTCCAGCGCCATCTCCCCCGCCCATCCCCCAGCCAAAATCCCAAAGGGAACCGGCTCCGGCCAGGGAAATTGCTCGCTCCGCGCGAACACCCAACTCTGTGCTTCTGCGGAGCCAAACCTCCGGCAGCGATCTGACTCCCTCCGGCTGCACAGGGCCCCTCCTGAAGTGGATCACCTAAGGAGAAGCGAGCTAAGCCTGCCCCCCCTGCCGCCGTGCACCTTGCCTTCCCACCCCAGCTAATACGCCAGATCCCCAGCATCACAAGCCTGGCAGTGTGCAAGTAGCCCAGACGGGCCACGCCACCCCACAGTGAATCCCGCCCCTAGGAGAGGGGAAGAGAAGGCACACACCAGTCTGACTGTGGCCCCAGCGGTGGGCTGGGGGCAGACATCAGGTCGGACTGCGGCCCCGCCCACCAACTCCAGTTATACACCACAGCACAGGGGAAGTGCCCTGCAGGCCCTCACCACACCAGGGACTATCCAAAATGACCAAGCGGAAGAATTCCCCCCAGAAGAATCTCCAGGAAATAACAACAGCTAATGAGCTGATCAAAAAGGATTTAAATAATATAACGGAAAGTGAATTTAGAATAATAGTCATAAAATTAATCGCTGGGCTGGAAAACAGCATACAGGACAGCAGAGAATCTCTTGCTACAGACATCAGGGGACTAATGAACAGGCACGAGGAGCTGAAAAACGCTTTAAAGGAAATGGAAAACAAAATGCAAACCACCACAGCTCGGATGGAAGAGGCAGAGGAGAGAATAGGTGAACTAGAAGATAAAGTTATGGAAAAAGAGGAAGCTGAGAAAAAGAGAGATAAAAAAATCCAGGAGTATGAGGGGAAAATTAGAGAACTAAGTGATACACTAAAAAGAAATAATTTACGCATAATTGGTATCCCAGAGGAGGAAGAGAGAGGGAAAGGTGCTGAAGGGGTACTTGAAGAAATCATAGCTGAGAACTTCCCTGAACTGGGGAAGGAAAAAGGCATTGAAATCCAAGAGGCACAGAGAACTCCCTTCAGACGTAACTTGAATCGATCTTCTGCACGACATATCATAGTGAAACTGGCAAAATACAAGGATAAAGAGAAAATTCTGAAAGCAGCAAGGGGTAAACGTGCCCTCACATATAAAGGGAGACCTATAAGACTCGTGACTGATCTCTCTTTTGAAACTTGGCAGGCCAGAAAGAATTGGCACGAGATTTTCAGGGTGCTAGACAGCAAAAATATGCAGCCAAGAATCCTTTATCCAGCAAGTCTGTCATTTAGAATAGAAGGAGAGATAAAGGTCTTCCCAAACAAACAAAAACTGAAGGAATTTGTCACCACTAAACCAGCCCTACAAGAGATCCTAAGGGGGACCCTGTGAGACAAAGTACCAGAGACATCACTACAAGCATAAAACATACAGACATCACAATGACTCTAAACCCGTATCTTTCTATAATAACACTGAATGTAAATGGATTAAATGCGCCAACCAAAAGACATAGGGTATCAGAATGGATAAAAAAACAAGACCCATCTATTTGCTGTCTACAAGAGACTCATTTTAGACCTGAGGACACCTTTAGATTGAGAGTGAGGGGATGGAGAACTATTTATCATGCTACTGGAAGCCAGAAGAAAGCTGGAGTAGCCATACTTATATCAGACAAACTAGACTTTAAATTAAAGGCTGTAACAAGAGATGAAGAAGGACATTATATAATAGTTACAGGGTCTATCCATCAGGAAGAGCTAACAATTATAAATGTCTATGCGCCGAATACCGGAGCCCCCAAATATATAAAACAATTACTCATAAACATAAGCAACCTTATTGATAAGAATGTGGTAATTGCTGGGGACTTTAACACCCCACTTACAGAAATGGATAGATCATCTAGACACACGGTCAATAAAGAAACAAGGGCCCTGAATGAGACACTGGATCAGATGGACTTGACAGATATATTTAGAACTCTGCATCCCAAAGCAACAGAATATACTTTCTTCTCGAGTGCACATGGAACATTCTCCAAGATAGATCATATACTGGGTCACAAATCAGCCCTTCATAAGTTTACAAGAATTGAAATTATACCATGCATACTTTCAGACCACAATGCTATGAAGCTTGAAATCAACCACAGGAAAAAGTCTGGAAAACCTCCAAAAGCATGGAGGTTAAAGAACACCCTACTCACGAATGAGTGGGTCAACCAGGCAATTAGAGAAGAAATCAAAAAATATATGGAAACAAACGAAAATGAAAATACAACAATCCAAACGCTTTGGGACGCAGCGAAGGCAGTCCTGAGAGGAAAATACATCGCAATCCAGGCCTATCTCAAGAAACAAGAAAAATCCCAAATACAAAATCTAACAGCACACCTAAAGGAAATAGAAGCAGAACAGCAAAGGCAGCCTAAACCCAGCAGAAGAAGAGAAATAATAAAGATCAGAGCAGAAATAAACAATATAGAATCTAAAAAAACTGTAGAGCAGATCAACGAAACCAAGAGTTGGTTTTTTGAAAAAATAAACAAAATTGACAAACCTCTAGCCAGGCTTCTCAAAAAGAAAAGGGAGATGACCCAAATAGATAAAATCATGAATGAAAATGGAATTATTACAACCAATCCCTCAGAGATACAAACAATTATCAGGGAATACTATGAAAAATTATATGCCAACAAATTGGACAACCTGGAAGAAATGGACAAATTCCTGAACACCCACACTCTTCCAAAACTCAATCAGGAGGAAATAGAAAGCTTGAACAGACCCATAACCAGCGAAGAAATTGAATCGGTTATCAAAAATCTCCCAACAAATAAGAGTCCAGGACCAGATGGCTTCCCAGGGGAGTTCTACCAGACGTTTAAAGCAGAGATAATACCTATCCTTCTCAAGCTATTCCAAGAAATAGAAAGGGAAGGAAAACTTCCAGACTCATTCTATGAAGCCAGTATTACTTTGATTCCTAAACCAGACAGAGACCCAGTAAAAAAAGAGAACTACAGGCCAATATCCCTGATGAATATGGATGCCAAAATTCTCAATAAGATACTAGCAAATCGAATTCAACAGCATATAAAAAGAATTATTCACCATGATCAAGTGGGATTCATTCCTGGGATGCAGGGCTGGTTCAACATTCGCAAATCAATCAACGTGATACATCACATTAACAAAAAAAAAGAGAAGAACCATATGATCCTGTCAATCGATGCAGAAAAGGCCTTTGATAAAATCCAGCACCCTTTCTTAATAAAAACCCTTGAGAAAGTCGGGATAGAAGGAACATACTTAAAGATCATAAAAGCCATTTATGAAAAGCCCACAGCTAACATCATCCTCAACGGGGAAAAACTGAGAGCTTTTTCCCTGAGATCAGGAACACGACAGGGATGCCCACTCTCACCGTTGTTATTTAACATAGTGCTGGAAGTTCTAGCATCAGCAATCAGACAACAAAAGGAAATCAAAGGCATCAAAATTGGCAAAGATGAAGTCAAGCTTTCGCTTTTTGCAGATGACATGATATTATACATGGAAAATCCGATAGACTCCACCAAAAGTCTGCTAGAACTGATACATGAATTCAGCAAAGTTGCAGGATACAAAATCAATGTACAAAAATCAGTTGCATTCTTATACACTAACAATGAAGCAACAGAAAGACAAATAAAGAAACTGATCCCATTCACAATTGCACCAAAAAGCATAAAATACCTAGGAATAAATCTAACCAAAGATGTAAAGGATCTGTATGCTGAAAACTATAGAAAGCTTATGAAGGTAATTGAAGAAGATTTAAAGAAATGGAAAGACATTCCCTGCTCATGGATTGGAAAAATAAATATTGTCAAAATGTCAATACTACCCAAAGCTATCTACACATTCAATGCAATCCCAATCAAAATTGCACCAGCATTCTTCTCGAAACTAGAACAAGCAATCCTAAAATTCATATGGAACCACAAAAGGCCCCGAATAGCCAAAGGAATTTTGAAGAAGAAGACCAAAGCAGGAGGCATCACAATCCCAGACTTCAGCCTCTACTACAAAGCTGTCATCATCAAGACAGCATGGTATTGGCACAAAAACAGACACACAGACCAATGGAATAGAATAGAAACCCCAGAACTAGACCCACAAACATATGGCCAACTCATCTTTGACAAAGCAGGAAAGAACATCCAATGGAAAAAAGACAGCCTCTTTAACAAATGGTGCTGGGAGAACTGGACAGCAACATGCAGAAGGTTGAAACTAGACCACTTTCTCACACCATTTACAAAAATAAACTCAAAATGGATAAAGGACCTAAATGTGAGACAGGAAACCATCAGAACCTTAGAGGAGAAAGCAGGAAAAGACCTCTCTGACCTCAGCCGTAGCAATCTCTTACTCGACACATCCCCAAAGGCAAGGGAATTAAAAGCAAAAGTGAATTACTGGGACCTTATGAAGATAAAAAGCTTCTGCACAGCAAAGGAAACAACCAACAAAACTAAAAGACAACCAACGGAATGGGAAAAGATATTTGCAAATGACATATCGGACAAAGGGCTAGTATCTAAAATCTATAAAGAGCTCACCAAACTCCACAGCCGAAAAACTAATAACCCAGTGAAGAAATGGGCAGAAAACATGAATAGACACTTCTCTAAAGAAGACATCCAGATGGCCAACAGGCACATGAAAAGATGTTCAGCGTCGCTCCTTATCAGGGAAATACAAATCAAAACCACACTCAGGTATCACCTCACGCCAGTCAGAGTGGCCAAAATGAACAAATCAGGAGACTATAGATGCTGGAGAGGATGTGGAGAAACGGGAACCCTCTTGCACTGTTGGTGGGAATGCAAATTGGTGCAGCCGCTCTGGAAAACAGTGTGGAGGTTCCTCAGAAAATTAAAAATAGACCTACCCTATGACCCAGCAATAGCACTGCTAGGAATCTACCCAAGGGATACAGGAGTACTGATGCATAGGGGCACTTGTACCCCAATGTTCATAGCAGCACTCTCAACAATAGCCAAATTATGGAAAGAGCCTAAATGTCCATCAACTGATGAATGGATAAAGAAATTGTGGTTTATATACACAATGGAATACTACGTGGCAATGAGAAAAAATGAAATATGGCCTTTTGTAGCAAAGTGGATGGAACTGGAGAGTGTGATGCTAAGTGAAATAAGCCATACAGAGAAAGACAGATACCATATGGTTTCACTCTTATGTGGATCCTGAGAAACTCAACAGGAACCCATGGGGGAGGGGAAGGGAGAAAAAAAAAAAGAGGTTAGAGTGGGAGAGAGCCAAAGCATAAGA